>NC_141878.1:155902500-156211250 GCF_056163025.1 Triticum urartu | reverse complement strand
GGCGACATCGACCAACTCGTTGTTCACGAAGTGCAAGAGAGTGCACGGAATGTCGGCGGCGCCCTGCGAAAACATGTAGGGCGTCAGGGATGCCCAGTCAAAGGCAAGGAGATGAAGTCCTCGACCGAGAGAGGCTTAATTAGTTACCGTGATGATGGCGTCGAGCTCGGCTAATGTCGAGGCACCGCTAACGGCGGGCGTGCAGTTGACGGAGGGGCCGCTTGCTGCAGAGGTGCCGGCCGGCGTACACCCGGGTGCATTAACCTCCTGTGCCAGCGTCGGAGACACCAATGGCCCCGCCATCGCGTTCTGCGAGTTGCTGGCCGTGAAGCTAGGAATCGGGGCCGCCCGCAATCCACGCACTAATCCCCTGGATCAAGGTAGGCACAATGGCGGTGATCGTTGCTCCGAGTTGTTGTTGCACTTGCTCTTGTACAATCTCCGGAATCCGCGCCACCTGTGCCCTGAGTTCTTGAACCTCGCGCGCCTGGCTTTCCGAGCTAGTCTTTTTCTCCTTTCGCTCACCAGTGTTATAGTATGACGGCCATTTTGTCGACAAGCCTTTGCCGGCCACACGACCAGCTGACGTCGGCTTACTGAGCTTATCCTTGTTCTTCATTACATTCAACGCCCTATTTAGAGTGGTGTCCCAAGGGTTGCTCTTAGTCGACCCCGCGCTACTGCTTTCAGTCGCCTGCGGAAGGAGTGTGAACCATTTAGAAATTTGGCTTCATTAATTAGAATGCAACCATATGGAGCTAATTAAGCGGGGGTGTATTCCTTACCAGAACAAGCTCAAGCGCCCTGGTCTTCGGATCCGTGGTAAGCTCCTTTGTTTTCGGGTCCTTCTTGTACCGGGCCCTGACAAAGTTCTTGGTCTGCTTGTCACCGTATTTATCGAAGAGGAGCGGTAGGCCTTGCTCGGCACGGTCCGCCTCCTCCTTGTCCCATATAGGCTCCGCCACTCTGTAACCGCCGGGACCGAGTGTGTGTTCCCCTAAGTTCTGCTCCCGCATTTCTTTCCCCCACTTACTTGATTCGGAGTTTGCGGTGCTCGAGCAATTGATCTTGAAGTCATTGTAGTCATCTTTGGTGATCGAAGGATTTTTCTCCTTGATCTTCTCATAACTCTCACCTTTCTCGATCATTCTCTTCACATTGCTTTTCCAAGTAGACAGGGCCTTGCTCATCTTCGTGAGGGCAGCATTGTTCACTTTATTCCCTTTGAGGCTTGTGTTTTCAAATTCAGCGGGGAACTTGTATCGTTCGTGCAGCTTCGTGAAGAGGAGGTTGCGCAAATTCCCTCGGTCAGGATGCCTCAGGTTCTCGGTGTTGATCGAGACGGTGCTCCAGAGAATGCACCCGAGCTGAAGCGAGTACCCCTTGACTATTCGTTCGGGTGCCGTTGGATTCCCGTCGGAGTCCACTTCAGTAACTTCCTCCTTGAGGGTGCGGAGCACGGTCGGGCGCCGGTCCTTCCGTTGCCTCTTCGGTTGGCTGCCATCTGTGCGTGCGCCACCATCATCAGTGATGGCATCCTCGGTGGCACCATCAGTGGTGGCATCAGTGGGGTCATCCTCGGCGGTACCATCAGTGGTCTCAGGATCGGTGGGGAAGGCGGCGTCCTCATACAAGTGAGGTTGTTCCTCCATCTCCTGGGACAGCTTCCAGAATGCCTTGCCGCCCGAACCCCCGGCCTCATCGTTGTTGGCCATGTTTCTCTCTAAATAGGAACAAAGTTTGGTCAAAAAGTTGGTTATTGTCAAGGAACAAGATCATGGTCTCATCATTTAGGGTTTGTCGACACCGAGCCATCCTAAAAGCTAAGCTTTTATCATTGAGGGTTTTTCGACGTTGAGGCACCCTAAAAGCCTAAGCTTTCATGATTTAGGTTTTTATCAACACCGAGGCACCCTAAAAGCCATGCATTAGTCACAAGTACGCCGGGGCACTTGATCCTACTTAATTAACTACTAAGATACCCCGGCCCATGCATTAGTCACAAGTACCCCATATGTCCTATTTTTAGCAAAGTCATGCTAAAATTCACGGAAAATTTCAGCATGACCTTTGCTGAAAATAGGACATATGGAGTACCCGAATTTGCCGGAACGGAAGTTAATCGACATTCCAGCAAACTCAAGGGCCTCTCGGGTGGACAAGGCAAAAAAGGCCTCCATCACAACATGGAAAATACATTGGCATGTGAAGAGGTGAAACAATATATGCATCTCCAAGCAGTATCATTCAACATTTTGGACAAACCATTACAAGCAATACTGGATCAGATACAAGAAGAATGTGAGAAAATGCAGACAAATACTAACAGATTGAGGTGTTTAACTTGTGGTGCTCTCTGTGCTATTAACATTTCAAGTCAAAACCTTTTCTGGTTAGTAAGTGTTTCTTGAGCATAGTATGTAGTAAGTGTTTCTGCTCTCAGTGTTTCAGAACACATATTTTAGCTACCTAGTACCAGTGCTATTACCCAGCAGTTAATTAGCTTTTGCTTTTGCTTTTAAGTGCCAAATTCTAGCTGGTACCAGCAAATTAATTACCCACTGTTAGTTATTCAGTCTGATGCTTTGTTCTACACTTTGATGCAAATTAGTATATAGAAGAAGCTATTTACTAGCAGTACCATATATAAAAGACATTCAGTCTGATGCTATTTACTAGCAGTACTAGCAGTTTTTTTTCTTCTTCAATAACTGTATTGTCCATCAGACTGTATTGGCCATATATAAAAGACGTTCAGTCTGATGCTATTTACTAGCAGTAGTAGCAGTTTTTTTCTTCTTCATTAACTGTACTAGCAGTTTTTTTCTTCTTCATTAACTGTATTAGCTATTTACTAGCAGTACTAGCACTTGGCTCATATGCTAACGCTACATTGATACATCATCATGCTGGGTAATATTAAACCCAAGCAGAGTGCCCATTGCAATGTAAACCTGAGAACACATCTCACCTCAAGTGCAGGATATAGCAGACACCTACTTCTTCAGTCAAGTGCAGTAAAAGACCGTTTGCAGAACCTGTTTAGTCAGAGTTGAACATTAGAATCCATACTATGCTCTACTATGCTTGTAAAGGAACACCTGCTAGCAAGCTGCTGTCGAGTTGCCAGCATTCGTTGTTAGTGAAAAAAATGAAGAAGAAAAAAGGCATGCATGCACTGGTTTGCCAAAACAGAGCACTTTAGTCCTCTGTTTTTGCTAACTGCTACACATACCCCCAAGTGAACCACCACAACATCTAAAAGCTAACAATTGTTTTTGCTTATATAATCAGACTTTTTGTGCTAAAAAAACCATAGAACAACTGCTCCAAATTTCTAAATAAACTGCCATTTCATTTTATTCAATAATGAACTGTACTCTTTATGGGTTTTTTAGTTAAATGCAGAAAATCCAAAGTTAATTCCGCCGGGCTTTTCTATGTTTTTTATACATAACTGCTAAAACCCTAGGAGTTAACCGAGCCACCAACAGAATGTGGACTTAAAAAGAGAGAGTCAAGGACAGTGACATGATACATTTTCATAAAATTAGCTAGTTTTACTTATGGTGCACAAAGGAACAAGTACTGCAGTGCACTTAGAAAAAAATGAAGGAACTTCTCTCTACCACACGTAATCTGATTCTTTCACATTGATTGTCTTTTCCTTTTTTTTATTCAATAACGGTAAGCACTAATACTCTTAACTGCACTATAGAAACTGAACCAAATGAACTCCATGGGTGCTGCCATCTCACCCGTCATTGACGGTGCAATGAAACAATTTTTATAACTGGTGTTTGTTCTTCTCAAATTATATTCCTTAATCGCAATGGCTAACTGCTGAAACTATACATAACAGTCAAAACACAAACAGAAAGAACCAGATTTGAGAAATTCAGAAACTATAAACTATGTAACTGCTGAATTATACACAACCGCTTCCAAGGCCTACTAGTGTTTTTCAGAGAGAACAACCATGTACAGTTAAAAAATGGTAACTGTGTTGGGGGGAAGTTGATGTTGCTCGATGCCTGAAGTGAGGCCGGCAATTAAGGGACCACCGAGACAAAATCTACGAGTAAACTAACATCCTAAACAAGGGGAAGCTCACCGGGGCGGCGGGGTGTCGGGGCGGCTAGGGCGTCGGGATGGCGGGGCGCCTAGTTGTCGAGGCGGCGGCTCGGGCGGGGTGGGGGGTGGTGGACCGGCGCGGCGGGGCGGCAGGGGGTCAGGGGCGGCGAGGGTGTCGGGGGCGCCGAGGGTGTCGGGGCGGTGGCGGCTCGGGCGGGGTGGGGGGTGGTGAACCGGCGCGGCGGGGCGGCAGGGGGTCAGGGGCGGCGAGGGTGTCGGGGGCGCCGAGGGTGTCGGGGCGGTGGCGGCTCGGGCGGGGTGGGGGGTGGTGGACCGGCGCGGCGGGGCGGCAGGGGGCCAGGGGCGGCGAGGGTGGTGGGGGTCGGGAGCGGCGGCGAGGGCGGTGGGGGTCGGCGGCGACGGGGGCGGCCCGGGCACGGGGACGGTGCAGTGAGGGGAGAGAGACAGAGGGGAGAGAAAGAGGATGGCGTGGGCGCTGACCTTTTTTGTTAGGTGAAATCTCTTTGTCAATACTAATGGCACAATACTAATGGCGCACCACCCCTCGGTGCGCCATAAGTACATCCATACTAATGGCGCACCCGACCGTGGTGCGCCATTAGTATTTTTTTTTTATTTCTGCTCGAGCCAATAGGTTATCTTCCACCTGACCTGATCCACACCAAGTTCCCTCTACTAGCTCGACTGGTCAGCAGCCAGTTCTCACACCAGGAGGTCCTGGGTTCGATTCCCAGGCTCCACAAATTTTTTTATGCATTTTAAAATACTGTTTGATACTTATTTGTGTTTAAATATGTTCAAACTTGTTTAAATCATAACAGTAATATTTTTTTATAAGACAGTAATAATTTTTTAAAAAAATATCATCAAACAGTAATGCCGGTGGAGCGGGGGAGGGTGCGCGGGGTGCGGGGGGTCAGCGGCGGCGGTTGAGTAGGGGAGGGGTGCGGGGGGTCGGCGGCGGTGGTTGAGTAGGGGAATCGAGGGTGCGGGGGGTCGGCGGCGGCGGCCGGTGGACCGGGGGGTGCTCGGCGGCGAGGGGGACCGGATCTGGCGAGGTGGGATAGCGATCGAGATGGAGGGGGATCGAGATCGAGTGTCCATGAAATTTAAAAATATTCATGATAGTTCAAAAAGTGCCCATGAAATACAATCGAGAAATGAAGACTACGATTTAAATACAACCGATCTTAGCTAGCTATCTGTTCACAATCTTGTTGCCCTTCTTTTTCGCAAATGGAGTTCTTCTGTGGAACGGACGTCGTTTAGGTAGGATGGTCCTGCTTCTTCTTGTGGTGTATGCTGCTACTTCATCATCGTCGTCATGTTCGATCCTCGGGTCGCCGTACTTGTCGAAGTCTTGCTCATTGGCTACTCCATCCATTCCGATGATCTTCCTTTTGCCTCTCCTCGCGACAACACGACTGGGCTTTGACGGGTCGGTAATGAAGAAGCATTGGTCCACTTGGGAAGCCAGTACCCATGGCTCATTTTTCGCGGTGACGTTTGCGCCCGCGGTCTTGGACTTGGCTTCGGGTATAACCATGGTGGTGAAATACCGGTCTTTTTTTAGGACGCTCTTGGCCCATCTGACACGGAACATCGGGACCTTCTCTCCAGCGTAGCTCAGCTCCCAGATCTCCTCGATCCTTCCGTAGTATCTGTCCTTGTCGTTACCGGTGTAGGATTCCATCGTTACCCCGGAGTTCTGATAACCATCGCTCTTCATGTCCTTGGCCTCGGTGTAGAATGTGTAGCCGTTGATATCGTACGCCTCATAGGTCATCAGGTTGTGCTCGGCGCTCTGTGACAAGGCGAATATGAGTTGTTCTTCCGCGGAAGAATCCTCATGTAAAGGGTACGACAGAAGCTTCTGCTTGAACCAACGCGTGAAACATGAGTTGTGCTCTTTGAGTATATCTCCGTCCGTCCTCTGTTGGCCTCGGTCATTGTACGTCTTCTTAATAAAGGTTTTGTGCTCTACCACCCAAGGATCGACCACGTCTATGTGTTGTAGCGCGACTAGGTTTGCTCTTTCAAAGTCGGCGAGTCGACCCTCGAAGTCGACATGCATTTCGCGGAGACCCTCACGGTGACCCCATCCAGCGAGCCTGCCGAGGTGCCTGTTGACGGGCAGACCAACGGGGTTCTCGATGCCTAAATAATTCGTGCAGTAGGAGATGCACTCTTCGGTCAGAAAGCCCCTGGCTATGCTTCCCTCTGGACATGACATGTTGCGAACGTATCCTTTGATGACACCATTCATCCTTTCGAACGGCATCATGCTACGCAGGAACGTCGGCCCGAGTTGGATGATATCGTCCACGATATGGACCAGCAGATGCACCATAACGTCGAAGAATGCGGGCGGGAAGTACATCTCAAGCTCGCATGGTATCACCACGATCTCTTCCTATAGCCTTCTAAGTTGCTTCACGCCAACAGAGTTCCGAGAGATGACGTCGAAAAAGTTGCATAGGCCAAATAGGGTTTCACGGACGTGCGCGTCCATGATCCCACGGATTGCAACTGGAAGTATCTACGTCATCAGCACGTGACAGTCGTGAGACTTCATCCCGCTGAACTTCAGCTTCGCTGGGTCTAGGTATCTGCTTATCTTCCCCGCGTAACCGTAAGGAAGTTTTACTCCTACGAGGCAGGTGAAAAACTGCTCGATCTCCTCCTGACTTAGAGTGAAGTACGCGGGAGGGTAGTCATTTTCGGTCTTCTTGGCCTTTTTGCCTTTGCGACGACTTTCCGTGTCCTGCTTCGCCTCATCATCATCATCATCATCATCATCATATATAGCGTGAAGCTCCTGCCTAATGCCCATTGATTTCAAGTCTGCCCTTGCTTTCGGCCCATCTTTGGTCCTCTCAGGCATGTTGAGCAGGGTACCAAGCAGACTCTTGCACACGTTCTTCGTGATATGCATGACATCAAGGCTGTGAGGCACACGGTGGATCTTCCAGTACGGCAAGTCCCAGAAAACAGACCTCGTTTTCCATACCTTCAGCAGCGGCTCTGGCGCCTTTCGCTTCTTTCCCGGCTCTGACGCCTTTTGCTTCTTTCCCGGCAGTGGGCAGTCTTTCCAATTTTTCAACAGCTCGTCTATTTCCTCGCTGCTCCTCGTACGCGGGCGTCCTCGGGGTTCGGTTTCACCATCGAACAGATCCTTGCGTTTTCTCCACGGGTCATCGTCGCGAAGCCACCTTCGATGTCCCATGAACACGGTTTTCGAAGACCCGGGATCTCTATCTAGCTGGCGATACGTTGTGTCATCCATGCACCTGACGCATCCAGAAAATCCGTGGACCACCTGCCCCGCGACATATCCGTAACCGAGATAGTCGTGCACTGTCGTGAGCAGCTCTGCGGCGTCCCACGTATTGGCTGGCGTTTTCCACAGCGTGTCAAGCTCCTCTTTCAGCAGCCCCAGATACAGATTGATGTCATTCCCTGGTTGTTTCGGTCCTTCAATTAGCATACTCATGTGAATGTACTTCCTCTTCATGCACAACCAGGGGGGAAGGTTGTACATCCACACAAACACAGGCCAGGTGCTATGTGTGCTTCTCTGGCTGCCAAACGGATTGACTCCATCAGTGCTCGCGCCCAGCATGATGTTCCTTGGATCGTCCCCAAATTCTGGGTCTTTGAAGTTCAACGCTTGCCACTGGCTCGCATCCTTAGGGTGACTCAGCATCTTGTCTTTTTTATCTATCTCCAGATCATTTGCGTCATCTTCTCGCTTCTTCTCCTCCCTATCCGCGTGCCAACACAGGAGCTTTGCTACCTTAGGGTCCGCGAAATACTGCTACAGACGAGGAGTGATCGGAAAGTACCACACCACTTTTCGAGGAGCTTTCTTCCTCTTCTTGTATCGAGTGACGCCGCACACCGGACATATGGTAGACTCCGCGTGCTCGTCCCGATAAATGATGCAATTGTTCATGCACACATGGTATTTCACGTGCGGTAAATCCAGAGGACACACGATTTTCTTCGCCTCCTCCAAACTGGTCGGGCACTTGTTCCCCTTGGGAAGACGTTCGTGCCAGAATGACATGTTCTCGTCGAAGCATGCGTCGGTCATTTTGGGTTATACCTTCATCTCCAGAGCCATGAGCGTTACTTTCAGGCGGGAATCCTCGGGCCTGCATCCTTCATACAATGGAGTAACCGCGTCTAACTCAAGTTCATCCATCTTGGCTTTCTCTCGGGCGGCAGCTCTTGCGTTATCCGTCTGCTTGAGAAGCAGCTCTTGAATATGAGGGTCCTGCACCCAGCCCATCAATGGTCCAGCGTCGTCTGCTCCGCCGGCATCATCATCTTCATGATCATGCCCGTCGTCTGCTCTGGCATCTTCCTCATCATCATGTCCTGCATCTTCTACATGATGACTGTGTACAGCATCACCGTCGTGATCATCTCCTGGGGATTCTTCGTCTTCTCGCCCGCCCGAGCCGCGGTGGTTGTCTTGCTGCCCTTCCTCGTTTCTTGCCCGGCCCCCATGGACGACTTCGTAGTCATCTTCATCACCTTGCCACCGATAGCCATCCATGAAACCACGCAAGAGCAGGTGGTCCCGCACCTGCCCAGATTCCGGGTCCGCAATAAGGCTCTTCTGCTTGCATCTTCGACACGAACATCTTATCTCCGTCTCGTTCTTTTGAAGCATCTCGGCCTTCACGGACCTCAAAAACCTATTCACGATGCCTTCGGTCATCGTGCGGACCATAGTCGCCTGCGGGGTAGAGCAAAACGATATTTTAGAACCAAGAAAAAATTTGGTATGACTTTCCCTAAAAATAGGACCAAAAAGAATGCTTAATGCCAAAATTCTCGCCGAAACGGAAATGAATCAACATTCCGCCAAAATATTGGCAACTATCGCATTTCAAATACTGGTACACCTCCAAACACAAACACATATGCAACACCACAAACATATGCAACACCACGAACATACATAGATCTAGCTAGGCCATAAAAAGTGCATGTGCACATTGTTGTAGGGAGAACAACATAAATATAGCTTCTCCCCTTACTTACCTATCAAAACAAGGTAATTTAACCACTTAAATTGAATGAATCTATGGTGGAAATGAGGTGAAAAAGAGGAGGCACCCGAGACAAGGAGGAGGTGGAGAGAATAAAGTGGGGAGAAAGTGAGTGTGGGTAGGAGAGGCTGTCCAAAATATCTTGTTGCTGCCCACTTACTAATGGCGCACCAACTCTAAATGCGCCATTAGTAATCCAGGTTACTAATGGCGCACCTTCTGGTGGTGCGCCATTAGTAGTTTTGCAAAAAAAAACATACTAATGGCGCACTGTTCCACAGTGCACGGTCGAAGAGTGACAGTGCGCCATTACTAGTTTAAACTAGGAATGGCGCACGGTCGAAGAGTGCGCCATTAGTAGTTTTGCAAAAAAAGGAATAAAAAATATAATAAAAAAAACAACATTAGTGGCGCACTTTCCGACAGGTGCGCCATTACTAGTTACAACTAGTAATGGCGCACTGTGTCTGGATGCGCCATTAGTATGTTTGGACAGGCGCACTAGTTCAAAAAAATTGATACTAATGGCGCACCCTGGGCCAGGTGCGCCATTAGTAGTTTCAGCTCTAATGGCGTATCAGAAGCTGGTGCGCCATTAGTATATACTAATGGCACACCGCTTGTCCGGTGCGCCATTAGTGTCAATCCCATCTATAGCCCTTTTTCTAGTAGTGTGAGGCTCTACTAGAGGCAGAAACAGATGGTGTGGCTGCCATGAATGAGGTAATCTTTATCTTGAGGCTGGAAATTACGGAATTAGCGGCACGCATTATGCAAGCAACCCAAGAATTGGAGGAAGTAAGAATGTTGCATTTGAAGACGGAGGAGGTCCTGCTGTTTCTGCTATCTGAAGCCCAAGGTAATCTCGGTTCTTCTTTAGATACCAGTTGAAATTGTCATTAGATTATTGTACTTGTATGTTGTGTCATGTCTCTGAATGGATTATGTTGCAAGACCCCCTATGTTGTCCATGTGTTGTAATGATCCAAATTTTTTTGGCAAGGTAATCCTCAGTACTTGTATGATTGACATAAGGTGAACAATTTTTCGTGTGAGCATATTGTATTGGATGAAATAACTGTTTGACTCAGAGTGTATCCAACCTACTGAATTCGAAGATCACGACATTTCTAAATCATAATCATATATAAAGGTGGAATAAATCTTTGTTGTCATTTTGAAGAAATAAATAACAAAACATATAATTATCTGTGGATATTCATAATCGAATACAAATTGGATTTGAATTTAGTTTGCCAGGTCCCAGGGCAAACGTGAATGCTTATTCTCCCAAATTTTGAACGAAGCGGCTAAACACCCACTATAATTTGTGGGCTGCCCGAAGCAAGTGTTTGCAAGATGGAAATTACTGTCTACCCCTGACACTTGACATCCTTATCGACCGGATTTACACTGCTATCGATAGGGGTAGACTACTAACTTCAATCAGACATGACACGACGGCCTCTGAGCCCATTCAGACACGGTGGGCGCCAAACATGGGCGGCAAAACACATTTGATTCAAGATCGTCCGAAAGACATGTGTCTCTTCCTCCATTTCCCCATTCATACACGGTGGGCGGCAAAACAAACTCTCCTCGTCCGAAATCGATGTAGGCTAATATTTTAAATAAGGGCAGATGTGTAACTTCCATCAGACATGACACAACTGCCCTACATGTCAGCCCCGTTCATACACCATGGGCGCCAACCATGGGCGGCAAAACACCCTCTCCTTGACCGAAATAGTTACCGGCAAATATTTGGGAGATGCGAGTATGGGAGTCCTGGATTAGGGGGTCTCCGGACAGCTGGATTGTATCCTTCGGTCGGACTGTTGGACTATGAAGATACAAGATTGAAGACTTCGTCCCGTGTCCGGATGGGACTCTCCTTGGCGTGGAAGGCAAGCTAGGCGATACGAATGTGTATATTTCCTCCTTTGAAACTGACCTTGTCTAACCCTAGCCCCTCCGGTGTCTATATAAACCGGAGGGTTTTAGTCCGTAGGACAACATACAATCATACCATGGGCTAGCTTCTAGGGTTTAGCCTCTACGATCTCATGGTAGATCAACTCTTGTAGTACTCATGTCATCAAGATCAATCAAGCAGGAGTAGGGTTTTACCTCCATCGAGAGGGCCCGAACCTGGGTAAACATTGTGTCCCCTGCCTCCTGTTACCATCCGCCTTAGACGCACAGTTCGGGACCCCCTACCCGAGATCCGCCGGTTTTGACACCGACATTGGTGCTTTCATTGAGAGTTCCTCTATGTCGTCACTGTTTGGCTTGATGGCTCCTTCAATCATCGATGGTGATGCAGTACAGGGTGAGACTTTTCTCCCCGGACAGATCTTCATGTTCGGCGGCTTTGCACTGCGGGCCAACTCGCTTGGCCATCTGGAGCAGATCGAAAGTTACGCCCCTGGCCATCAGGTCAGATTTGGAAGCTTGAACTACACGGCTGATGTCCGTGGAGACTTGATCTTCGACAGATTCGAACCCCTGCCGAGTGCGCCACACGGCCTCGATGAGCATGATTTAGCTCTGCCATCGGATAGTGTTCAGGAGATCGCACCGGCAACTGCTCCGACCCTCAATTCGGAGCCTATCGCGCCATCCATGGACGGGTGGATAGACCCCGCCACGGAGGCCGTACCCTCAGCGGCGATCAAGCCAAATATCGACCTTACCCTTCACGAGAGCCGTGTTGTCAAATTGTCGGATCCTTCTCCGGCCACGGACTCCAAACCGCCTGCGCCCGTGCCTATCGAATCCGATTGGGCGCCGATCATGGAGTTTACCTCCGCGGATATTTTTCAGCATTCGCCCTTCGGCGACATACTGAATTCACTAAGGTCTATCTCCTTGTCAGGAGAGTCCTGGCCGGACTTCGTCTCGCGGGATTGGGATGCGGATGACGAAGAAATTC
The DNA here is from genome assembly GCF_056163025.1 of Triticum urartu. NCBI lineage: Eukaryota > Viridiplantae > Streptophyta > Magnoliopsida > Poales > Poaceae > Triticum > Triticum urartu. The sequence goes on along the minus strand of NC_141878.1, from coordinate 156,199,157 downwards.
GCCGCCCACCCACCACCCACTTAGTAGCCACTGTCGATGATTTAACCGACATGCCATACTTCGACTCTGAAGACATCGACGGTATGGACGATGATGCGGGAAGCGAAGAGGAACCACTGCCCACAGGGCACTGGACAGCCACCTCATCATATGATATATATATATATATATGGTGGACACACCCAAAGAAGGCAATGGCAACGAGACAGCGGAGGATGACCCCTCCAAGAAGCAACCCAAGCGCCAACGTCAATGGCGCCGCTCTAAGTCCTGCCAAGGCAAAAGTGGTGATACCGGCACCGGAGACAACTGCACTCTGGATAGTGCCGAAGACAACAACAACCCCCTCGAGCAAGATTTAGAGCAGGAGGATGGAGAAGCCAGCCCTCCCGAGAGAGCAGCAGATGGAGAGGCGAAGGATGATAATTACATGCCTCCCTCCGAAGACGAGGCAAGCCTCGACGATGACGAATTTGCCATGCCAGAGGATCTCGTCGAACAAGAGCGCTTCAAGAGCCGGCTTATAGCCACGGCAAATAGCCTCAAGAAAAAGCAGCAGCAGCTTCAAGCTGATCAAGATTTGCTAGCTGACAGATGGACTGAAGTCCTTGCGGCCGAGGAATATAAACTCGAACACCCCTCCAAGAGTTACCCAAAGTAAAGGTTGCTACCACGACTATAGGAGGAAGCACTTAAACCTACATCTCCGGTGTATGACGCGGCTGATCGGCCACCCCGTGGCTGCGACAGAGAGGCATTCCAGCCAAAAGCTCAACCCACACCCCGACACCATTCAAATAAAAAGGCATGGGGAGATACGCCAGACCTGCGAGACGTATTGGAGGACAAAGCAAAACACACAAGATCGATCTACGGATCAAGAGGGCGCGCCACTATGCTAGACGATAATCGTCACGCCAGATACAGTAAAAGTAAGTCTGGTCGGGCCGAAGACAGCAGGCAAGACTCATTAGAGCTGCGCCGCGATATAATCCAGTACAGAGGCGCCGCACACCCCCTATGCTTCACTGACGAAGTAATGGATCATTATATCCCAGAAGGTTTCAAACCCGTAAATATAGAATCATACGACGGCACAAAAGATCCTGTGGTATGGATCGAGGATTTCCTCTTGCATATCCACATGGCCCGCGGTGACGATCTACACGCCATCAAATACCTCCCACTCAAACTCAAAGGACCAGCTCGACATTGGCTCAATAGCTTGCCAGCAGAGTCCATTGGCTGTTGGGAAGATCTGGAAGCCGCATTCCTAGACAACTTCCAGGGCACTGATGTGCGACCACCAGACGCCGATGACTTGAGTCACATAGTTCAGCAGCCAGAGGAATCGGCCAGGCAATTCTAGAGACGGTTCCTAACAAAGAAAAATCAAATCGTCGACTGTCCGGATGCATAGGCCCTAGCAGCTTTTAAGCACAACATCTGCGATGAGTGGCTCGCCCGGCACCTTGGCCAGGAAAAGCTGAAATCTATGGCAGCCCTCACGACGCTCATGACCCGCTTCTGCGCGGGAGAGGACAGCTCGCTGGCTCGCAGCAATAACACATCAAAGAACCATGTTACTTCGGATACCAAGGACGGCAATGGAAGGTCACGTCGCAACAAACATAAGCGCTGCATTAACAACGACAATACCAAGGATACAGCAGTCAATGCCGGATTCAAAGGCTCTATACCCGGTCAGCGGAAAAAGCCATTCAAAAGAAGAACTCTCGGCACGTCCAGTTTGGACCGTATACTCGATCGCTCGTGTCAGATACACGGCACCCCCGACAAGCCAGCCAACCACACCAACAGGGATTGTTGGGTGTTCAAGCAGGCCGGCAAGTTACATGCCGAAAACAAAGATAAGGGGTCACATAGCGATGATGAAGAGGAGCCCCGGCAGCCGAACACCGGAGGACAGAAGAGGTTCCCCCACAAGTGCGGACGGTGAACATGATATACGCAACCCACATCCCCAAGAGGGAGCTGAAGCGTGCGCTCAGGGACGTATATGTGTTGGAGCCAGTCGCCCCAAAGTTCAACCCATGGTCCTCATGTCCGATCACCTTCGATCGCAGGGACCACCCCACTAGTATCCGTCACGGCGGATTTGCCGCACTGGTCCTAGACCCAATCATTGACGGATTTCACCTCACTCGAGTCCTTATGGATGGCAGCAGCAGCCTGAACCTGCTTTATCAGGATACAGTGCACAAAATGGGTATAGACCCCTCAAGGATCAAACCCACAAAAACAACCTTCAAAGGCGTCATTCCAGGTGTAGAGGCCCATTGCACAGGCTCAGTTATGCTGGAAGTGGTCTTCGGATCCCCGGATAACTTCCGAAGCGAAGAGTTAATCTTTGATATAGTCCCGTTCTGCAGTGGCTATCATGCACTGCTCGGGCGAACAGCATTTGCGGGATTCAATGCGATACCGCATTATGCATACCTCAAGCTCAAGATGCCAGGACCTCGGGGGGTCATCACAATTAATGGAAACACAGAGCACTCTCTCCGTATACACGAGCACACTGCGGCCCTCGCAGCAGAAGCGCAAAGCAGTCTCTTAAGGCAATCTACCAGTTCGGCATTTCAAGACCCGGACACCTTCAAGAGCGCTCGGAGTAATCGGCAACTAGACCGCCTGGCACGTTCTGAGCTCGCGTAGCAATGCAGCCCCCACCCCAGTCCCAGCCAAACAGCTAAATCTGTGCCCCGTGTACATAATTACGCATTAAAAATACCATGGGCACAGGTGGGGAGGGGGCACGACCACGGTGCGCTCCAATGCGCGGCTCAACCGCACTAGGGGCTTCCCGCTTTGTTATTTTTCTCTTTCAGGACCTTAATCTCTGGAATACCTATCCGGCAGCATGATTACCGGACACATGATGCAGCAACCAAGGAGGCAGACAGCTATGTCGCACCACGGAACTCCCAGGTGGATAACGATAACGAGTGAAATACTTGCTTTAATTCATCAGCTTGCCCTTGGAGGGGACATGTCAAATAGTCCTACTTTTTGCTTACGCACTAACTGTATCATTTTGCTTTAACGCACCTTTTTGAATAAACAATGCATAGCACTAAGTCTATTATTGCACTCTTCTATTATATATATAGTGTTACTATTCATCAACCAGGGTGCAGAATAAATTATTCTTCACCCGAGGTAATATTACGATCATTTCATAATTAAATTAAATTTCGAATTCAAATAGTTACATTCCTATTGATTCACTACGTAAAATTTGACATAAGAAAATAAAAATATAGGTCATAAGACAAGAAAAATTGCAGTTTATGTGTATTTTAGACTATGTTTTTATGTTTGTAATTTTACATGACATAAAATATTTTTACGGCGATTATATATTTTCTTACGGTCCCTTTTTGCGTCGGAAATAAGACAAAACTTACGGAACATAAATTTATAGTGCATTGATGGTAAAATAAAGGGGGGTGAAGAATAACTATGCGTCACCCAAGGTGTATATATATATATCTATATGTTCATTTCATGACATCCAGCACCCGTACACTCTGGTACGGCCAATACGCCAGGGGCTTACGCATACCCCATAATATGGCGTGAGAACTCCGAACACTTTCAACAGTGCGGCACCCCGAAGTTATAGCATTATATGCATCAGCTCCGAATCATGTCTTGGGTCAATAGTTGGGTTTGCTCGGCTCCCATGTTTTGGTACCTTACGTTCCGCTCTATCGGCTAAGGTAGCACTGGGAGAACTACTGCGATTGTGGCCCCGGTTCTGCTAGGTTAAGCACCTCAGTAGAGAAAGCTAAAACTGACTGTCATGATAAGGCGAGAGACTGGTCGTTGTTCGAGAGGTTTCGAGTCCCTAAATACTTATGCCGCTTAGAGCGAGGAGTCGGCCCTGTCCGGCTTAAAGGCGTGTATCGCGCCCCGAACTCGGCCTTCCGAATACCAGGGGCTTCGCCGAAATTTAAAATTACAGAATTCTATGGCTAAGTGAGAGTGATAAAGCATTATTAGTCCGATTGCCTTGTTCGTTGTGCTGAGCACCTCCCTTGAAGAACCCAAACACGGGAACAAGGGTGCTCAGGTTTATCCCAAACACCCCAGCACTCGTGGCATGGGGGCAGAAGCCGACGACTAGCCATCTCTCAGATTTGATAAACAGCCGAACAGAAGGTAATATTTTAAATTCAAACAAGCGTTGCATAGCGCATATGAAACAAGTTTTCAGCATATAGGATCACATGAGCAAGTTTATTCAAATATTACATCCTTTGGACACTCGTCCGCTACAAGACGGGCACCCTTTCCAACACCCTCATAGTACATCTCGGGGTTGCGGTGCTCGTTGCTCTGCGGCGGCCCCTCCTTCACCAGCTTCACAGCGTCCATCTTATCCCAGTGCACCTTCGCACGGGCAAAAGCCCGGCGTGCACCTTCGATGCAAACGGACCACTTGATGACTTCCAGCCATGGGCAGGCTTCTACAAGCCGCCTCACCAGGCCGAAGTAGATGTTGGGAAGGGTGTCGCCAGGCCACATCCGGACTATAAAGCCCTTCATGGCCTGTTCGGCCGCCTTGTGTAGCTCGACCAGCTGCTTCAGCTGGTCGCTCATAGGCACCGGGTGTTCGGTCCCATTATACTGAGACCAAAACAGCTTCTCCGTTGAGCTTCCCTCCTCAGCCTGGTAGAATTGTGCGGCATCCGACACGCTGCGGGGAAAATCTACGAATGCTCCTGGAGAGCTCCGGACTCGGGTAAGTAACAAGTAAATTACTTTCACAAGCTTGCTCTGCATAAAGAATGCCTTACCCGCCGCTATCTTCCTCATCGCATCAATCTCCCGGAGGGCCTTTTGGGCTTCTGCCTTGGCATTTTTTGCGCTCTCAAGGGCCGCGGCAAGCTTGGACTCTCGCGTCTTCGAGTCAAGCTCCAACGCCTCGTGCTTCGCCACAAGAGCTTGGAGCTCTTGCTACACCTCGCCCAGCCAGGCCTCTTACTTTTCTCGCTCGGTGCACTACTTGGCCACTTTGTCTTCGGCCTCGGACAACGCTTGCTTTAGGGTCACTTCAGTCGTGGCCCCTGGAAAATTCATGATGATCCTGTCATTTTGCAATCGCATCTTTTTTATATATTTATATCTCTATAGACAAGGCATTACTTACCTTTGTTCTCTTCGAGCTGCCTCTTGGCAAGACCGAGCTCTTTCTGGGACCCCTCGAGGTCCTGCTTCAGTGCAGCGACCTCCGCAGTATGTGCGGCAGCGGCCAGCAGCGAAGCCTGCATACGCATATAGACATACCTATATTATACTCCTGCATATATTATTTGATCCTCTATTTGGCTTGTCTTTGTACTCTAAACAGAGCATCAGGGGCTACTGTCTATGCGGTAATATTTTTCCTATATTTTCAACACTTACCTCAAAGCCTGTTAGCAGGCTGGCATAGGCTTCAGTTAGTCCGCTTTGGGGGACTGAACCTTCTATATCACCGCACTCATAACAGTGCGGTGCTCTTCGTCGATGGAAGCGCCGCGAAGCACTTCCAGTAGGTTGTCCGGTGCCTCTGGATGGACAGAGGTCACTGGCACGGGCGTCTTACCCCTTTTTGAAGGGGGCCGCCTGCCCGAGTCTGGAACCGTTGGAGGTTCCGATCTGGTGTCCGGCTGAGGGCCTAACTTGGAGCCCTCGGGAGCCTTGCCTCCCCAGCTCCTGGAGTCCAGAAGGTCGCCTTGAGGCGCCTCTGGGACTGTCTCTCCCCGGCTTGGTGCCCCATGCGACAATACCTCGGCATTTTCCATGTGGCAAGGGGAGGAGGCGGTTGGAAGTGGATCGCTATCCATATCCGACAAATCCAAGGAGCCGTCCGACGAGGATACGTCGATACGGGCTTGGGGCGGTCTGCATAATTATATTCGGCGTTAGGAGAAGCAGTGCGGCAATGGAATGCTATGAGTTACTCTAGTATCCGAATACTTACGACTTCGCCAGGAGCTTGACCCTGAGCAGCCACTCGTCCTCGCCTTCGGCGGCGGTGGTGGAGTAGTCCGGAAGGAGAGTCCTTCCCTTCTTGGACCCTTTGGCCTCCCCGGTTGGGGCGGCCTTCCTTTCCTTGTCTCCCCCGATTGGAGGGGGAGCATCTTCTTCTTCCTCCTCGTCCTCATGGGAGGAGTGCGTCGCGGAGTCATCGGATGATGAGTCCGATAACACCTGGCACCGGGAACTCTTTCCGGTTCCCTTGGCCTTCTTCTTGGTCTTCTCCGGCACCTTATAAGGAGCCGGAGTCAGCATCTCCATCAGGAGAGCTTCCGCGGTGTCTTAGGGCAAGTGGGCCAGATAGTTGATCTGCTGCGATGCTGTCACCCAGTTCTGTCAAAGGCAAGGGAGCTCAGACCCCACACACAATCAAGTTATGGGAAGTAAATACCCTACCGGATGCACAGAACTTACCGGATTTGCAGGGCTCTTCGCGCTTAGCCCACGGTCTTCAGTGAGAGAGGAAGGGACCTCAGCGCCCTTGAACAGAACCCTCCAGACGTCCTTGTGCGTCGTGTCGAGGAGCTCGCTTAGAGTTTGGTGTTGGGCCGGGTCGAACTCCCATAAATTGAAATCCCGTTGTTGGCACGGGAGTATCCGGCGGAAGAGCATGACTTGGACTATGTTGACGAGCTTGAGCTTTTTGCTTGTCATATTCCGGATACATTTCTGGAGTCCATCCAGCTCCACCGATGGACCCCAGGACAGGCCCTTCTCCTTCCAGGAAGTGAGCTGCGTGGGGATTCCGGATCGAAACTCGGGGGCCGCCGCCCATTTGGTGTCGCGCGGCTCGGTGATGTAGAACCACGCCGATTGCCACCCCTTTATGGTCTCCACAAAGGAGCCCTCGAGCCATGTGACGTTGGGCATCTTGCCCACTATGGCTTTGCCGCATTCCACTTGCTGGACTCCTACAATCTTCGGATTGATATTAAAGGTCTTTAGCAACAGGCCGGAGTGGGGCCGGATGCAGAGGAAAGCCTCACACACGACGATGAACGCCGAAATGTTGAGGATGAAATTCGGGGCTAGATCATGAAAGTCCAGCCTGTAGAAGAACATAATACCGCAGACGAATGGATGGAGGGGAAACCCCAGTCCGCGGAGGAAGTGATGAAGAAGGACTACCCTCTCGTGGGGTTCAGGGGTAGGAACGATCTGCCCCGCAGGTGGCAGCCGGTGCGCGATGTCCGCGGCTAGATATCCGGCTCCACGCAACTTTTTAATGTGTCCCTCTGTGACGGAGGAGGCCATCCACTTGCCTCCCGCTCTAGACATTTTTGGAGAAGGTTGAGGAGAAGGATGCGGACTTGGGCGTTGGAGCTTGAGTGCGCGAGAGTGGATGAGCAAGGAGGAAGAAGGCGTGGGTAGAGGAAGATTAAATCTTGCCCCTTTATAAGCGCAGACTAAAATATGCGCCCCCACTTGCCTGGTAAAACCCGCTTATCCCCAAAGCGCCGTAATTGATGGCACGTTTGGGTTACCCACGTCCGTATTGATGAGAATCACGTAATAAGGGGAACACGATCTCTGCCTTGACAAGACGTGTCAAGAAACCGCCTCGCGTTATGTGCGGGGCTGGTTAAAGAAAAACGGTTAGAGTAATCACCGGGCTATGGCGTAACGTCATTATTGCCAAAATGTGTCAGCAGATTAGATTGGTGGAAATATTATTCTCTCTACGGTGGTATGTGGAAATTATTGTGCAGGGTCGGACATTATCCTTGTATTCAAACTCTTCTGTGATGTATTCGGAAGAGGAACCCGCCTTGCAATGCCAATGACAACACTGCGCACCGGACTCATCGTCATTGAAGCGGCTACTGTGGGAGTCCTAGATTAGGGGGTCTGCGGACAGCCGGACTATATCCTTCGGCCGGACTGTTGGACATGAAGATACAAGATTGAAGACTTCGTCCCGTGTCCGGATGGGACTCTCCTTGGCGTGGAAGGCAAGCTAGGCGATACGGATGTGTATATTTCCTCCTTTGTAACTGACCTTCTGTAATCCTAGCCCCTCCGGTGTCTATATAAACCGGAGGGTTTTAGTCCGTAGGACAACATACAATCATACCATAGGCTATCTTCTAGGGTTTAGCCTCTACGATCTCGTGGTAGATCAACTCTTGTAATACTCGTATCATCAAGATCAATCAAGCAGGAGTAGGGTTTTACCTCCATCGAGAGGGCCCGAACCTGGGTAAACATTGTGTCCCCTGCCTCCTGTTACCATCCACCTTAGACGCATAGTTTGGGACCCCCTACCCGAGATCCGCTGGTTTTGACACCAACAGCGAGATTACCGTCCTATCCCCAACCGACGCGATGTCCGAAATTTTAAACGGGGGATAAGTTCGTAACTTTCCCCCATTTCAGAGAAGCGCGTCCCAAAGTTTGAGATCCCCCCTCCCCTCCATTTCCCCATTTATACACCGTCGGCGGCACGACAACCTCCGCACTGCGGCCAGCCTCCTCCGTCCGCCACCCCATCCTCCACCTTGCCGAAGCCGCTACCCCTCCCCTGTCGTCCACTACAAGAGGTGGACGTCTCTCATCCACGGCGATGGACTAGGATCCTTTCATCGCCTCCTCTCGCTTCATTGGCGTCGTCGTCCACCTTGTCGTTGCCGCTCCTACGACCGCCTCGTCCACGGCAACAGGATATATCCCCCGACCCGGCCGTCTGCCGTCTAAAGTCTTCTTCCCCGCCGCTGACAGCCATTGCACCCGCAGCACCCTCAATGTATTAGCATAGGCCTACACGGTGTTGCAAGAGAGGTGGTACTCTTCCATATGTGCTTAAGTAATTGATCTCACTCGGAAAATAGATCGTAATTTGTTTACTATAGTGGCTAGTTGAAAGCAAACATTGGTTGCGAAGTAGCTTTGTTCTGTTTGCACCTTCAGATCCGCCATGGCACGGGCACTATACTCGTAAAGCTTATGGTTTCCCCCCTTTATATTCACTACCATCATCGTAGGTGCTTCGTGTCATGCTAGCACTGCTCCTCAAGACCTCAACCCAAAGCTTACGTGTTGAAATACGAAACTGATATGACGCTCATATCACTAAAACAGAGAACGTTTAATTGGTCACCTAATGTTCCTATATTCGTTTCAAAAAGCATGTGCGCCACCCACTGGTCCAGCTAGTTCCACTTTCTTGATTTTTCTCTTGATTCTTAGGGTTTTCCCCTTTTATCTACTCTACTATGATTTGCGTAGGTGCTTTCTGTCGTACTAGCATTACTCCACCCTTCAAGCTAAACAACACAACACTCAGAATTCAAAAGCTTAGTTGTCAAATATGATTGTGATATGATACTGATATTAGTTAACCGACACATTTAATTGGTTAGCTAAAGGTCCCACTTGAGTTTCCAAAGGCATGTCGCGACATATAGAGAGACAGCATAATTGCATTTCTTTGTCACTTGTTGACTGTACTTTCTCGTCCCTACCAAATCTTAGATGTTATTTCAAAGCAAACATCGGTTGCTAACTACTCTTTGCGTGGTTTGCAGCTTCAAATCTGCCATCCCACTACCACGGTCAACATTGTACTCATCATGCTTATGTTTTCCCCGTTTTATGATGACCACAATCAGCCTACGTGGTTCATGTCGTAATACCACTGCTCCACCCATCGAGCTAAACAAGCTTAGTTGTACAAATTCATATATGATATTATTGATGATATTAGTAAAACTGAGAAATGTTTAATTGGTTAGCTAAATGTTCCTACTTTAGTTTCGAAATGCATGTGAGCCACATATGGAGAGACCAGAAAGAATAGTATTTCTCTGTGCGCTCTGGTTCATCATGGGTGGCCAACCGACATTGTATTGAAAGACTTGTAATATCTTCAATCTGGTTTCTCTTCTGCTCTTCTTTAAGATGGTACTCTTCTCTTGCGGTCGACTGGTCAAGTCGAGTTGTTCTCCCTTAGTATATTTTGAATCTGTCAGGTCAGGTCGACTTGTTCTTCTTTACTATATGTTGAAGCTATCATCTGCGAAGTGTCATCACTTCTGGAGCTCTCATATTTTGAGTAGTAGGCCACATTATATTAATGCACACAACAAATTACAGCATGCATGACATCTTTTAAAAGAATTGTAGAGATAGCACAAAGGGGTTTACAGGGAGGCAGTATTGGATTAGAATCACTTCTGCATTACAAAGAAAATCTCACTTGTTTTTATGTTTTCATGCATGTCAGATGTTGAACATTATCAAAATGAATATGAGAATGGGCGCACGAGAGGAATATTGCGGAACGATCCACTGGCTAACAAACTTGGCATGGTGGAGGATGGCATATCTTATTCACCCATCAAGGTGCTTGCTTAAACTTTGCAAAGTTCTATTGGTCGCACATATTTTGCATCTGACCTCTTGCATTACTCCTACTTTGTTACACCAGCTGCTTAGTTTAGGCATCATATATGAGTATATGCCATACCTATCCATTTTCTGTGCCTATTCCATGTGTCGTCACACTATGTTTTTCCAGTCAAATGTTCTTCTTTCGTAATAGATGTCCAAAGGAAGAGGGTGAGTGCAGACCCTCAAGGAGTATAAACTAGGTATTTGGAAAAGGTAGTGATACCTGTTAAATCAGATAGATCAGCAGCCACAGAAAACACAGGCCCAACTGTACCACACTTTACCCCTACTCTAGTGGCCAAACCCCTATTAGAACTGCTGGGATCCCAACGTCAGGTACTGTCTATGATATCAATTCAAAATTTGAACTCCTAAATTTCTGCTTGTGCCTTACCTTCTCTCTTGTATGAAAACTAATTTTAGATGAATCTCCTTGCTCAAAGGATCATACGATCTCAAAACAATAATGGGCTCTGCATTGCTCTTGTCAGTACCTCTCTCCCTTTTGCCTTGTAACGTTGTACTTAATTAATTGCTATTTGATTATGTATCATCAGTCTGCACCTGAGCTTCATTATCCTCTGTTTCTTCCAATATTATTTGATCTATATTTACTCTTCGCAAAATGTAGAATAATGGCAACGCTTATAAATAATTTTCTTTGGGGAATTCATTGAATTATCCTTCCATCAACATGGAGAAGGGCTTTGTCCAGCCCGTGTTAACATGTAATGTAAGTTCATCCTTCTCAAGCCTTCAAACTTTGTTCTAGTATAGATTTGGATAGGCATCATTTCCTCCACTGCTGTTTGCTTTGCTGTTTACATCTGATTGGATGTTTGCAACAACTACTAGTTTCAAATTGTAGTTGTAAAAACATGTTCCTTATGCAGAACAGATCCATTTATTTGCTTATATAATTGTGAAACCTATTACGTGTCTCCTTGTTTCTTTTTTAGACTCGTATCTCTTACGCCAGGCAGAAATTTAGGGAAGATAGTGAGCCAAACCATCTTGAGGACAGCGAGATGACCCCAAGGTCCTGTCTTGATGAAGACAGTGAGTTGAAGCTACTCACCAGCAGGTATGAGACAACCTCTATGCAATCGCTGCCTCAATCAGTTCGACTTCTTCAGTCTCAACTTAAAGCGGAAAGGCTTGCTTCATCTCAGCTCTGACTTGAAGTCAAAGATGCAATGAAGATGTCAGAGGACTACCATGCGCACCATCATGCCTTAAATCTAGTGTTGATGCATCTATCCTTGACACAACTGAGGTCTACTCAGCTTCTTCAGCTGTTTGGGGGGCCCGACCTGGCCAGGCCTAGTGCCTTCTGAAGTGCTCTCAGTTTTGTATATTCTTTTGTCGGCGCGTTTATTTGCACTGGTGGCGAACTTTGATGCCGAGTGGATGTAATATGTGTGATAGCCGTGATAGCCTAGCGTAAGTTGCTTGCTTATTTATTTCCTTGTTGTCTTGTTTATTTGTTTGCTTGTAGTCATTGTAGTTCTTTTTCCGCGGTTTGCTAGTGGCTGCAATAACCTATGTTTTAAAACTAGGCTACAATAACCATGGCCTAATATTTACTGTAGTGACAGTGGGCCTCCTATGGGCTGTAGAAACAGTGGGCCTTCTACGTGCCGTAGAAAAGTGGGCCTTCTACGGGCCATAGAAACAATGGGCCTTCTACGAGCCGTATCATTAATGGGCCTTATATGGTCAGTATGATCGATTAGCCAAACATGGGCCAATAACAGGCCGCATTATGGCCGTAAACGGGCTAGAGTTGGAATCGTCCGTTCATGGGCCGACCATAACGGCCCATCGTTAATAGGTCATATTTGATGACGCTATGAAAACGGCCCAACGTATTAACGGACGACAAACGGGCCGACTGTAACCACAGGCTGAATTTGGCCCACAAGCAGAAAATGACAGTAACAGGCCGTAAGTAAAGAATGCTGGAAATGAGCCCAAGAATAAATGGGCTCTGAGAAGGCTGAAAGATAACATGGGCTAGAAACGGCCCAATGGAATAACGAGGCGTTAATGGGTATAAAGTGATACACTGTTCATTACGGGCCAGTTTCACCACGGGCCGTTAATGGGTGTAAAGTGATACACTGTTCATTACGGGCCAGTTTCACCACGGGCCGTTAATAGGCCAAGAGTTACATACGGCCTCATATGGGCCGAAAGACGTCATGGGCCATACATGGGCCAGAAGTGAAAACGGGTTGGAATCATATTGGGTGGCCCAGATGACGCTACTAGGCCTAATTCGGATAGGGCGTAACGGGCCTTGGGTTAGTGGGCTATAAATGGGCTATATGCGAACATGTCGTTAACAGGCTTTACATGGGCCGGCCCACCACCTTTTGACCAAGTCAAACGGGCCGGTCTTTTCACAGGAATGGGCCTCTGTTGGGCCGTGCCATGTGTCGACGTATCATAGGCGCCTTCTGTTCAATGAGTGGATGACATCTGTCCCAACGATGAGCCGACACGTGTTTCCTCCAGCCAATGATGATTTTACATGTGGAAAATCCCAATTGGTCGGGGCTGTTAATGGGTTATCGGATCCAAAACCCGACCCAATAGCTTAACCGCGTTCCGTCACGATGGATGCCATGTGTCGGTCACCCTTGACGAAAGCACTTCTGTGACGCGGGATTTATCGTCATGGAAGTGGACACTTCCGTGATGATAATTTTGGTAATGTCATGGAACACTTCTACGACAGCACATGTATGACTATCTTGATTCTGTCATAAAATCGTCATGGATGTACATGCATGACAGAAAATGCGACCTACTATGACAAACACGTAACATCATGGAAGTATATTTTTTCGTAGTGATAGGTGGCCATTGTCACTTGTCGAGGTGCGTCCTCGCGATCCGTAGATTGATCTGGTAGGTCCTGCTTAATTCTTTAGGTTTTGCCAGAGGTCATGTGTATGGCCATGGGCGAATTTACCTTTGCTTGAGTGACGAGGCGGGGCGGGCTAGTGTTCGGCATGAGTTGCCGTTTTGTCCCGGCCACGCGGTGGTCGGTCAGCCGCATTGTACGATGGTGGTATATACTCCGGCGCCTCCTCGTCGAACTGAGGTAGCAATTTACACTTTGGGTAGTTTTGGTTGGGCGCTTGAGGCCGTATTCTTCGGCTTCTAGGACATCAGTCCATTTATCATTGAGCAGATGTCTGCTCAGCTTGAAGCTCTTGTTGCTTCTTTTTCAGGCTCCTTGCAGTGGCTATTAGCTGGCGCTTGAAGCACTCCTGTTCAAGAGGTTCCTCAGACACGATGAAATCCTCGGTGCCAAGGCTCACCTCATCCTCGGAGAGCAGAAGGTAACTATCGTCCTCCGAATCTTTGTGTGTGGCCTGTTGAACAGGGATAACATTCTCATCTTCCTGTTCATATTGTTCGTTTGTTATGTCGACGGGGTCTTCATTGTCTTCGGCACCTTCCGGAGTGCCATCTTCTCCTGTACCGGTGTTGCTATCTTTGCTGCGGCGTGACTTAGAGCGGCGCCGCTGACACCGGCGCTTGGACTGTATTTCGGAAGGTTTATCCTCAACTGGGTCTTCCTTGTCGTCCCCGCTTTTTTCCTTTGGTGCATCCACCATGTATACGTCATATGAGGAAGTGGCCGTCCAGCGTCCGGTAAACGGCGGTTTCTGGGCGAAAATGCCTAATGGAGGTCGTGCCCCAGGCAGTACTTTATCCAGAGCATGCATATTTGTTTGGGATCAGAGCCTCCCCTGTATTGCCGGACACTGTCCCCCTGTAGACGTTGGTTGGCCGTGTATTCAGCTCTTCGTAGGCTCACATCTAGCGAATCTAGACTAGCACATGCCACTGACCGGTTTTCATCTGCACACATCCGCTGGTACCCTAAGCGCTACTGGAAACTCGTTGACAAGACATAATCAATTATTTTCCTAAGAGACCAATCCAGCTCAATTAGTGATTTGTTATCTTAGTCTTTGCCACCTGGCGACCGATGTTCGACCGTGGAGGATGAACTGCACATGTACTGAACATGGGTCTAACTAACAATTTTTTTGGGCTTACAATCAGGCCGAGTAGTTTGGATTTAAAAGAACTTGTTAGTGATCGGATGTTTTTCATCTATTTTTTAGTAAATCCTGCATCAGGAAGTAGGCAAACTGCATTTTTTTTATTTACAAACATTTTTATATGCCACTGATACTCGTTAAATAATCTCATATATAAAAAATACCATGGAGAATTTTCTGAATACATATACTCCCTCCTTTCCAATTTATATGGCTCATCTAAACAAATGTTTTTCTATGTTATTAGTCTCAATTCTATAGCTGTCATCATATGTTTAGATTTTGAGGGGCGGTAAATCATTGCATGCAATTATCAAAGAGAAGACTCCCCAATATAATATGTACTAGATGTGCTTTGTCCTTTAGTAGTCATGCATGCATGCATTTTAATTAACTAGACAATTGCCCGTGCATTGCAACGGGAATATAAACATTCTAGTAGATTAGCTCGGGACCGCGCGTTTATTATTATATTGATCCGCTAAAATCTTAGCAAGTTTTTGTATGCTCTTGCCGTGATTTACCTTCCATTTTATTGGTAAGCACTTATTTGGCAAGAATTTAATTACTTACTAAACAAAATGTTTTTTTGGTAAGTTAATAAAACATGAGACAATTGATTCTATTTAGGGAGAATGAATGGGAGAAAAATCATAGATGAGAGAAAAAAATCAAAGACGAGAAGGAAAGAGTGGGACATATCTAAGGAAGGTTAGACGAAAGAGAGGTGAAATGGGATCCTTACATTCTTTTTAAGTACTCCCTCCATTTCAAAATATAATGTGCCTACGCTTCCCGAGGTCGAACTTTGACCATAAATTTAACGAACGAGACCGACTGCGGCGGGAGAAAAAGTTACATAATTAAAAACTTCTTTGGAATACGAATTCACTGATATAACTTTTGCTCCCGCCGCAATCGGTCTTGGTAGTTAAATTTACGATCAAAGTTGAAAAACAAGGATAGAGGAATCACTACATTGTGGAATGGAGGGAGTAGTAGAGATACATTGGTAAAAATAACTTTTGAGAGAAATGAGCATACTGATTAAATATTTTTGCAAACTACAAAAGTATTCCATTTTGGTTAGATATGTTTCTAAATTGAGCTCTATAAATCGTAAAGAAAGGAATAATGTTTTTCAAGTAATTACCACACAAATAGCAACCCGAACGAGGCAGGAGATCGTGATTTTTGTTAACACTGACGTACTAGTGTGGTACAGCAGCGTGGACATGATTTATCTACAAGTCATTTTCGAATCTGGCCCTACTAGCCATTAAAGTGGCATGGTCCGGTCATGTCAAATTTCCACTGTTCATCTTTCTCGCACAACCCAATTTGAAACAAGAACAAGCACCGGACTGGACCAGCGGACCTTAAATACAAAGCCCATTCAACAGAGTAGAGTTGCAGTTGTGCCACCGGTGTACTCCTAGGGGCGCTAGCACCTAAACCTACTGCTCGAACATGGGGGGCAGGCTACCGATAGGGACGGATCACGAGGCCACACCGAACGGCCGAGATAACCCAACCCGAGGTGCTCGGCCTTCAAAAATTCGCTCTCAGGTTCTGGGCCTCTTCTTCTCGGGCATTGTCGTCCATACCATCGATGTCCTTGGAGTCATAATCAAGTTCGTCTGTCAGCTCCTCGACCGTGGCTATAAAGTGGGTGGCGGGTGGGAAGCGAAATTCTCCGTCATCAGCCCCGAGTTCGAGCAGGATATAGTTCGGCTGAGTGTGCTCCGCCAAGGACAGACTTTTTAACGAGTTTAGCACATCGCCCAGAGGCGAGTACTGGAAGATGTCTGCGGCGCTGAATTCGAAGATCGATAAACGATCAAGCTCGGCGTCCGCGGGCTTTCGTGGTTCGGGACCTATGGCCGGAGACGAGTCTGGCGTTCCGGTGGTATAGGCACCGTGTGGAACCGGGTCCATGTGCCGCTCCAACGCCGTGGAATCTGCGGCCTCCATGGTGGAGTTAATCCTTCCGTCTTTGGATGGCGCAGCCTGCACTGGCTCTAGGGCCAGAGCGGTTACAGGAGCGATCTCTTGGATGCGGCCCGATGATAGATTTAGGTCATGATTATCAGGGTGATCGGGAGCGGCTACCGCGGTATCGAATCCGGCGAAGATCAAGTCTCCATGGATGTCCGCGACGTAGTTGAAGCTCCCGAATCTGACCTGATGGCCAGGGGCGCAACTTTCGATCTGCTCTAGATGGCGAAATGAGTTGGCCGGCAGTGCGAAGCCGCCGAACACGAAGATCTGCCCGGGAAGGAAAGTTTCTCCGCAGACAGTGTCATTATTGACGATTGAAGGAGCCATCAAACCTTTCAGCGACAGCACAGAGAAACTCTCAATGAAAGCACCAATGTCGGTGTCAAAACCGGCAGATCTCAGGTAGGGGGTCCCGAACTGTGCGTCTAAGGTTGATGGTAAGAGAAGATAGGGGACACGATGTTTACCCAGGTTCGGGCCCTCTATGGAGGTAATACCCTACTTCTTGCTTGATTGATATTGATGAATATGAGTGTTACAAGAGTTGATCTACCACAAGATCATAATAGCTAAACCCTAGAAGTCTAGCCTGTATGACTACAGTATTGAGTATATATCCTTTCCGGACTACACCCTCTGATTTATATAGACACCAGGGGGATCTAGGGTTACATAGAGTCGGTTACATAAGATGGAATCTTCATAGTTGTTCGCCAAGCTTGCCTTCCACGCCAAGGAGAGTCCCATCGGACACGGGCACCGTCTTCGGTCTACATATCTTCACAACCCTTCAATCCGGCCCATAGATAACAGGTCGTATGCCCGAGGACCCCTTAGTCCAGGACTCCCTAAGTGGCCACACACTCTCTCTGTCTCTACTCACCGCTGGTCACAGATACAGTCGGATCCTCTCCGCCGGGGAAGGTGAGTAGGTGCAACATTGACGTGGGCGTCCTCGGCGACGGCTCTTACCCACTGTTGGCGCATCCCGATCAGCGTGCCTTGCCGTTCTCTCCCAAGCATCGCTGGCGAGGGAGGGCCTCCCACCCCTTCTTCCTCGCTGCCTTGTGGACAGATCTGGCCTCCCGCCGCCCACCAAGTGACATCTCGGCAACCCTCAGGTATAACTTCCTTTGAAACCGGCCATGCTCTACTTCCTGAGCTCCTGATGTCGCTGCATTTGTATCTTTTACTATTTCTCAGGCCCCCTCGTAGATAGGATCGATCGGCTGTTTGAAAACCACCTAATTTTTTGCTGTTAAGAGGTAAAACTAGTTCATGCACTCGAATCTAGTACTACTTGGTTCAAACAAGGAAGAAAGGGGGTGGGGGTGGGGTGGGGGAAGATTTGTTACCTGAATCTAGTACATGGTCGAAAGAGGAAATAATGGGGGCGAAAAGTAGCAGAGACTGGCTATCCAACTGGTCTCTAGGTCTAATAGGGAAATAAAGGGAACGCAGTACAAACTCAATATAAACCCGATCTATTGGTTGAAAAGGGAAAGAAAGTGGGGACTGGGGGACAATTCAACAGAGTAAGTCCAGCACTAGATTAGCTAGCCTCACACAGTAGAAGGTGGCTATATACCGAACAAAAATGGGACCAACACAGATATCCTCTTCTGATGTTTGTTGCCCCGAGTCGCTCTTATGTAATGCCACTGGTAAAATGTAGCACTCGTACTGTTAAAAGTAAGGACATGTTAAACCAATGTTGTTTTCAATGTAGTGCCTCTAGTAATATGAATCAATGGCACTTTTTTTCATGTCCTGCTAAATTTCCCATTAAGATAAGTTGCTTCTTTTCGTTAGAGATGCAACTTTCCTGGTCCACCTACTCTCCCGTGCCCAAATACTAACTCTGTAGCAGCTGCTAATGTAATGTTGCTGGTAAAATGAAGCAATGGTGCCGTTAAAGTAATGTCGTATTTAACGGTTGTCATAGTTAATCCTAATGCCTACACTAATATCTAGCAATGTTGCTAGAAATTGCTACTGTCCTTGTAAGATTGCCATTCAGATAAGGAACATGCTTTTTTCATTTGATGCATGTTTCATCACTTGTTAGTCACCCTCCTTTCCACCTTTTTTGTGCAAACAAAGATATACATTTCACGCTTGATCTTAGTTAAACTACACAAATGATATCCAAATTATAGTTGAACATTCCAGGAGCTTCACGACCAACCTTGATGTTGCTCAATTTTATTGCAACTAATGAAGAACAAGCTCTGTGGGTTTCGTTTTCTGGTGGAAATGGAACCGGGGCTGGAGCTCTTTTCTTCAAAAAACAAGAAGAAGCTGCTAGCTCATGCGCCATTGCTTCATTTTAGGTGAACTGCACCAAAAGGTCCCATGAATTGAATCATCCATGTTGGTGACTAGTGTCATCCCTTCTACGATGGCGTTGACTGCAGATATGGTTCCCATCACGAGGTATGTTCCTTTTTGGTCTGACCATTTGCCAAATATCCTGCATGTTGATCCTGCTCTTGTGCTACTGTTTTGGCACTGCCATGATAAAGCAGCAATGTTATTATTTTGCACCTTAATCTAGTGGCACTATTAATTTGAGGCAATGTTTTGGCACCGCTAGTGCCACTGTTTTTTTATATATCGAAAGAGGGGGTTCCCTCTGATTTCATTAAACAAACCAACCATAGAGAACCATTATCCGACAACATCTCAGTGTAAATGGGTAGTTATGCAACTACTACTATAATGGACTGAGTACTAGCAGGAGACAAGTTCGCCACATAAGTTAGGCAGGTAGGGGAACGCATCACCAGCTCGACCAAGTTTGGATTACAACCCAAATGCTACCACAGAAACATCAGGGGGAAGATAGGGACTGAAAAAGCCAGCTTCAGCATCCTAGTCTAAGCACCCCCGGCCTTCATCCTTGCGACGCACGGTACACCTCGTTTGCCACCCGCTCGACCCTAGAGGCACTGATAAAATGAAGTAATAATATAGTTAAAATAGAGCGAGTGTACTCTCTATCATTTCATTTCCAATGTAGATAAAGAAAGTGCTTCTCTTTGTTAATGTATGTTTCATCAACTAGTCCCATTGTTAATGTTTAAGCGTTTCTGCAAAGTGGGGTGCTTAATTTTAGTTGATATTCACAAAAATAGAGATTTGAATGTCTCAAGGCCCCTCCTTGTATTACCGCTGTACACTGATGTTCATCACTGGCAGAAGGTGTATCGGGGAGACTTGGGACGATTTCCAGTATGAGGCGTGGCGTACTGTATGAGGCATCGCAGGGCCCATCTCGCCCTCGCAGCATGGCATACTATGATACTCTCACAATATTTTCTTCTATTTATTTTGTGTGTTTCATCAACTAGTGCCACTATAATGTAATCACGCTTTTTCATTATCTGTGCAAACAGGGTTATTCGGCTGCATTTTGGTGGAACTGCACAAATGTACGGATGGAACCGGCATATATGTAGAGTGCGAGGTGTGCCAAGTAAAAATTACCGACACCAACCATGCTCCATGCACGCATTGGCATCCACCACCACCAGTGGGATGTGTGGCGCTTGATGTCTACTACACAACCTTATTCTTGTAGACGTTGTTGGGCCTCCAAGTGCAAAGGTTTGTAGGACAATAGCAAATTTCCCTCAAGTGGATGACCTAAGGTTTATCAATCCGTGGGAGGCGTAGGATGAAGATGGTCTCTCTCAAACAACCCTGCAATCAAATAACAAAGAGTCTCTTGTGTCCCCAACACACCGAATACAATGGTAAATTGAATAGGTGCACTAGTTCGGCGAAGAGATGGTGATACAAGTGCAATATGGATGGTAGATATAGGTATTTCTAATCTAAAAATATAAAAACAGCAAGGTAACTAATGATAAAAGTGAGCACAAACGGTATTGCAATGCTAGGAAACAAGGCCTAGGGTTCATACTTTCACTAGTGCAAGTTTTCTCAACAATAATAACATAATTGGATCATATAACTATCCCTCAACATGCAACAAAGAGTCACTCCAAAGTCACTAATAGCGGAGAACAAACGAAGAGATTATGGTAGGGTACGAAACCACCTCAAAGTTATTCTTTCCGATCAATCCATTGGGCTATTTCTATAAGTGTCACAAACAGCCCTAGAGTTCATAGTAAAATAAACCTTAAGACACAAATCAACCAAAACCCTAATGCCCTAGATACTCCAATGTCACCTCAAGTATCCGTGGGTATGATTATATGATATGCATCACACAATCTCAGATTCATCTATTCAACCAACACAAAGAACTTCAAAGAGTGCCCCAAAGTTTCTACCGGAGAGTCAAGACGAAAACGTGTGCCAACCCCTATGCATAAGTTCACGAGGTCACGGAACTCGCAAGTTGATCACCATAACATACATCAAGTGGATCACGTGATATCCCATTGTCACCACAGATAAGCACATGCAAGACATACATCAAGTGTTCTCAAATCCTTAAAGACTCAATCCGATAAGATAACTTCAAAGGGAAAACTCAATTCATCACAAGAGAGTAGAGGGGGAGAAACATCATAAGATCCAACTATAATAGCAAAGCTCGCGATACATCATGATCGTACCACCTCAACAACACGAGATAGAGAGAGATCAAACACATAGCTACTGGTACATACCCTCAGCCCCGAGGGTGAACTACTCCCTCCTAGTCATGGAGAGCTCCGGGATGATAAAGATGGCCACCGGAGAAGGATTCCCCCTCCGTCAGGGTGCTGGAACGAGTCTAGATTGGTTTTCGGTGGCTACAGAGGATTTTGGCTGCGGAACTCCCGATCTATTCTTCTCCCCGATGTTTTTAGGGTATATGGACATATATAGGCGAAAGAAGTCGATCAGGGGAGCCACGAGGGTGGGGGCGCACCCAGCGGGGTAGGGCGCGCCTCCCTGCCTCGTGGCTTCCTCGAAGCTTCCCTGACGTCTACTCCAAGTCTCCTGGATTGCTTCCGTTCCAAAAATAAGTTCCGTGAAGTTTCAGGTCAATTGGACTCCGTTTGATTTTCCTTTTCTGTGATACTCTAAAACAAGGAAAAAGCGAAACTGGCACTGGGCTCTAGGTTAATAGGTTAGTCCCAAAAATCATATAAAATAGCATACAAATGCATATAAAACATCCAAGGTTGTTAATATAATAGCATGGAACAATAAAAATTATAGATACGTTGGAGACGTATCAGCGCTCTCTGTGGACGGATCTTTCTCGGCAGCAAATCCTCTAACCAAATACTAGTAGCTTATATTGGCAGTTTTCTAGGGAGTACTCTTTTCTGAAAGAAGCACCAATATTGTCGTGGAATTGTCACGGCAGATGTCCTAGTGAAAGGACTTAGTCGTAGGGCCATCGAAACTAGCAAGCTTAAAGGGGTTAATCGGGACAAAGGACACGAGAGGTTTTATACTAGTTCGGCCCCTTACGATGAAGGTAAAAGCCTACATCTAGTTGTGTTGGAATTGCTGGGATTTCTATTACCAAGGGGCTCAACTCGCCGGCTTGGTTCTCGACTTGATTGTTTCTTGCCCCAAACCGCCACCCGGTCGTCCCCTTATATACACGGGTTGACTCCAGGTGGCCTACAGAGTCCCGGCCGGCTCATAATCGTGTCCGGCTCGATGACTTTCTTTACATGTCTTTCTGTACAAGTATTTCCTTACATGTGGCGGTTTACAATATCGGGCCTCAAGCCGGCCCCAGGCCTTTGGGCCTTCTATAAGACTTAATAAATTACAAACTTGGATGTTTACTGAACTTCTTAGCGTAACCCGCCATTGAAGCTGACCCGGCCCCTCCTGGGCGGGTCTCAATTGATAGTAATATCCCCAACATTAGGCCCCAGGTTGACTTTGAACTTTGTTCTTTGTCAATCTTCAATACTTAGTCAGAATCCATCCTCTGTCTGAAAACTACTGTAACCCGTCGTGACGTCATCTTTTGAAAACACGAAAAACCTTCATGATGTCATCTTACAACGGATCTTTCATTTTTTAATGCCTTCCGAGAATTGAGGCGTCTGTTCAGTTGGATAATTATTATTGGGTCTCCTTGATTTTCGCGCCCGCCTGTTCGCATCTGCCCTTATAAATAAGCACGTAGTCGGTCCTTCCCATTCTCCTTTCTTCCTCATCTTCTTCCTCTCGCAACCTCCGTCGCTGCTCGAGCTCTACCGGTGCCGGAACTCTCATCGTCGTCGTCAAGCTTGGCCGATGTATTACCCTGAGTCTGACCAGAGGACGCGGCGACTCTTCGCGGCAGACCTGCATCTCATAAGTTTTCTTCCCTCACACACCCAGATCTTTTATAGGTTTGCAAGTTCTTCAGTGTTCTTCACCTGTTCGCCATGGATCATCTGTAGATCTTTTCTGCAACTTCTTTTGATCCAAAGAAGAGATATAACTCGCGCGGTAGCTGTTTGGCATTCATTTTTGATATCAGTTGATCCCGTTTACCTGTATAGATGTTTCCTTATAATCGTCGAACTCATCTGTACTAGGTTTTTAGGTCTAGAATATTTTCCTTTTTGAAACAGCCTTCTGATCTAAAATAATATCAATCACTTTGAGAAACTTGTTTGTCCCAACACTTAGCTGAATCCACTTTCTGAAAGAATCTATAGTCATGGCGGTTTACCACACCGGCTCTCTTTTCCTTATATGTCATTATCCCTTAGTTAAACCGTCATTACTTGTTTTATAACTGACCGTAGGATGAGCCGGCATGTTGTTATCTTTTTTTCAGTTCTCTGCACATCATGCCGTCAAAGACACCCACCGTCTGTAACCGGGTCCCTTCGTCCATAACTGAGGAACGGTTAAAAGAGTTCTTCATCATTGGGTTTCTACCTTCGAAGAATGTCATGTCTTATCGTGCTCCTGACTCGGAGGTAGAACGCCCCAATCCAAAAGACGGAGAAGTGATTGTCTTCACTGATCACATGAATCGTGGCTTCTCATCGCCCTGTTCAAAAAATTTCAGAGAGGTCCTTCATTTTTTCAAACTCCACCCTCAGGACCTTGGACCCAATTCCATTTCCAACATTTGCAACATCCAAGTACTCTGTGAGGTGTATCTTTAGCAAGAGCCCACCGTAGAGCTGTTTAGGGGGTACTTTTACCTAAACCGGCAGAATGAATGCACCAATTGTCCTAGCTTAGAACTTGGAGGCATCTCAATTCAGCGCCGCCAGGGTGCTGTTTTCCCTCTTATCGTCATACCAAGTCACCCAAAAGACTGGAACCAAACTTGGTTTTATTGTCGGGATATTTCTCCAGCAAACGAGAAGCCTCTGTCGGGTTACCGCCCCGGTCGTATTGACTCCAAGTTCACCCTTCCGGATAAGCTAACCGTTGTTGAACGCAAGAGGCTACTTCCCTCCATCAGAAGAATCAATGCCTTTTTGGGCAATGGTTTAGCCGAAGTAGATCTGACCCGCTGCTGGATCTCATGGCGGGTTATTCCATTAGGCCGTCGATGTATGAATATGACGGAAGCCCGGACAACTCTCTTTGTCACAGCTCAGTTGATCTCACTGAAGAAGATATTGTTTCGATGTCAACCCTTTTGGTAAATGGGAAGTACGAGGATTACACTATTGTTGGGTTGAGTCCTTTCTGCAAGATTAATCCGGCGCCAGAAGTAAGTATATTCTGATCTTTTTCTTCGTGTTTTGCCCAGCTATCAGTACTTAATACTGATCTTTCTTCTTGTCTTTATAGGCTAATTCTGACTTTTGGAAGGCGAAATAGGACCACGAAGCTGCCAAGAAGGCGAAAGTCACCGCTATGAACACCACGAAGACAACCCGGAAATCAAAGAAGAAGAAGATAACTACTGCTGAGGATTTAATGAAGCTTGATGACTCGTCTGACTCGGAGGTAGCCCTTGATTCCCTTGGCCAACTTTTTAACAATCTTATTGATACTAATCCTTACCAGGATGACACTGGGGCTAGCCAAGCTGGGGAAGCAGAGGTAACTATCATTTCCTCTGACTTAGAGCCCTTACCAAGACACAAAGTTCGACGAGTGATCCATAAAGTAAGGTTTTCTAACCCCTTAGCTTACTTGGATCCCAACTTTCATTTGAAAAAGCAGCAGCATGAAAGACGTCGTGAAGTTGAGATTGAAGATGAGCCGGCTGTGTCCCTGAACAGACCCCTCGGAAACGTCCGAACGAGGTTTACTTATTACTGTCCTTACCTTTGTTTTAATGAATCTTGCTCCTTGTATTTCCTTTAACTCCTTTCATTTACCTTTTCAGGAGGTGTCTCGTTCCTCGGGTGACTCATCACAAACACAATTTCCGGCTTTCAAAACTGCTCCTGGGTAACCAAAAATCCTCTTTTCTTCTGAGATTGATCAATTGTTATCTTAATGATGATTGTCCTGCAGTATTTTTCTTTAGTGGTCAAGCTAAGTCCAAGAAAGCAAAGGAAACAAAACCAGTGGAAGATCCGCCAGTACTGGCATCTGAGCCGGCTAGGCCACCTTCTCCATTGACTGTCGCCCTAGAAGACCCGCCTATTGTTCATGAAGCAAATCCTCCAGAGCCATCCCTTGCCAAGAACACTATTAACCCTTCTGCGGCTGGTCCATCAAGCTCAACCGGCCCACCGTCTCCCCGTGTTCAAGATGTTCAAATTACTGGGAGCCCCTATGTTGAGCCAGGGAACCCGACGGTATTGGCACAGTGCACAGCTAAGAAAGAAGCTTTGGAGAGGCGGAAGGTTCGTCTTGATGTTGCCAACTATGACAGTCTTAATGCCAGTGATATCTTATCCGGTTATCTCAGTCATGTACACTCCAGTCGTGATTCTGAGATTGAGATGGTCAAGCAGCTTCAATTGAAGTATGAGGTATGTAGTTTCCGGTTTACCAATATTCCTTCAGCCCCAAGTATGTAGATTATGAGAAAAACAGAATAACATGTAGACTTACAATATAGACCGATACCTTTATGTCTGAATCTTTTCCTGATATTGGTAGAACAAGACTTCACCCATAGTCCCCAAGGACCGGTTTATTTAATCATAAATGAATCGGTACTTCAGAATTGAACATCATCTGTAAAATACTTAACATTCCGGTTTATCTTTGATAACCTTGCTAAACTGTGTACATTAGCCCCCAAGTGCCAAGTGTTGTTACTTTGTAAAGGACTTGGGACTTCTAATATGCTGGTAGAGTCACAAAAATTTGATTTGGCATACATTATCCCCCAAATGCTAAGTGATGTTACTTTGTAAAGTACTTGGGACTTTGAATTTTGAATATGTATATTGGAATTTAAAACCAAATCTTGACTTATCTGAATGTTTCACAGAATGCATTATCTGAACTGACTCCCAATTGACTGACGCAAAGACCCGGCTAGTAAGCCAGGAGTCAGAAATCAAATCTTCCACCTCCAAATTGCAAATGAGCCTTTCTGAAACGGAGACTTTGAAGACCAACCTTGCTGCCAAAGAGAAAAATTGGGAGAATGAGAAAACACTCCTGACCCGCCGAGTTGAGACAGCCGAAACAGCTCTGAAAGAAATTTCAACAGAGCTGAACAATTTGAAGGGCTGGGTATCTCAGATGGTTACTGCAATTTTTGGTAAACCGTCTAAATTGATCTTGACTATAATTGTTTGTCAAACCAGAGAATGATCCGCCAACTGACTTTGTTAAATATATACAGGTCCGCGAAGCAAAAATCTGAACCAAGACCCGTTGATTAAGCTGAAGGTAGTATACACCTTGGTTCAACAATTATACATTGGTACACAACGGGCTCTGGCCGCTATCTCTTTGGTAAATCAAGGATCCAACTGGCTTAGCGATGTCCTGAAGAAGCTATCCATCCTGCCTGCTAGATTCCAAGAGGTAAAACGCTCTTGTGCGCGAGTCGGTGCACTGACTGCCCTAAGCCGCTCGAAAGCTTGGGTGCCAGACCTAGACCCGGAGGACGTCGCAAGGGGCTATCCTACCGTGAAGGAGGACGGGTCTCCTTTTGATCAAGATGACTTTATAGCCTGCGTCCATGAAGTCCGACCTCAGGAGACCAGCCTTGGAGATGACACCAACGTGGACAAATACCAGCCGGGTTTTGATAGTGCAAATAAGAAGATGGCCACCCCTTCATACAAAGTTGTCGATCTGATCCCACCTGTGAGTGAAGATACATTTTCCCCGGAAATTTACCCGGTCGGCCTTATTGACGACGAAGCTAAATTTTTCGCCATGAACGGCTTTGACTAGTCAAAATCCGACTTCCAACAGACTCAAGATGGTGAACCCAACAGACTCAAGATGGTGAACCGGCGAGGGAAGGACAGTGATTATCTTCGCGGGCTTATTAAAGTCTTGTAATAGCTTAGCTGTTTAAAACACCGCCTGTTTGCTTATGCCATCGCGCATAAAACACATCTACATGAATCTGTGCTTCCGATGCCAATGTTTAATACTTATGCATAGTTTAATGCTTGTCTCTGCAATGTTTGAACTCTGTTCTTGTGAACACAAGGAAAAAACCTGGCAAGGTGGGTTAGAACCAACTGGCCTTTAAAACACCTAATTTACAACCCATATTTCTACCTAAAAAACAGAGACAAATATAAATAAAGGATAAGGTTTAATACCAACTCTGAAGTTAACGCAGCCGATAAGCGCGTATAAGTGAAAAACCATACCTTGTTGATCCTTAGATCACCGGTTCAAATAACCCGGGTGATAAATTTGAGAATTCAATATAAAAGTTCAGACTCCTTGAATAATCATCATATCTTAGTAGCTCATACCTTTGGATCCTTAGACCACCGGCTTGGATAACTCGGGTGGCTGTGTTGTTCAATAATTGAGCCGACGAAGAAAATCAGGCCATCTCATTTGTAACATTGAAACAACAAAAACTCAAAGGCAAGCAACAGATAAAAAACATAATTTTAACTCTGTATTTAAAAGATAGGGGGTTTCTAATTCGAATATGATCAGTAAACCGGATGAAAGGGATTAAGCTAAGGTTCGAATACGACCATATAGCCCCCAGTGGCTTTGGCGTTGCGTCGATCAAGAGGGTACCGACAGCTATGTTCTCTTTGGTTCGAATACGACCTATGTTTGAATAGGAAGCGCCCAAATGACCTTGAGAGGTTTTTAACGACCCTGATTCGAATACGATCCAAGTCGGCTCAAAGGGGGTTAAGCTATGATTCGGATACGATCAAGAAGCCCCCAAGTGAGTTTGGCCTTGAGCCGATCAAGAGGGTTACGACAGCTATGTCCTCTTTGGTTCAAATACGACCTATGTTTGAACAGGAAGCCCCCAAGTGACCATGAGATTTACAGCTAGATTCGAATACGATCATAAGCCGGACTAAAAAAGGTTAAACTTGATTCAAACATGATCAGTTCCTTAATAGTCATTTATGAATAAAGAATAATGAAGATGCATAATCTTTGAAAGGAAAAAGAGACTGATGGTCTTACTTTATTGCTTATTATTGTATATATAATATGAACATATGTACATGACGAGAGCCGGTGGCTCAAGTATAGTATGGCCGAAGTTGAGCAATGTTCCACGGCCGGCGGGTCTCCTCTTCTGACTTACGTGAGTCTGCGTGCTCTCGAACGTCAATGAGGTAGTAAGACCCATTGTTTAAATTTTTACTGACCACGAAGGGTCCTTCCCAAGGTGGGGATAGCTTGTGTGCATCTGAAAGATCTTGGATGAGCCGGAGCACCAAGTCGCCTTCCTGAAAAGTCCTGGTCTTAACCCGGCGGCTGTGATAACGACGCAGGTCCCATTGATAGATTGCTGACCGTGCTGCTGCTAAGTCTCTTTCTTCATCCAATAAGTCAAGTGCATCCTGTCTGGCTTTTTCATTGTTAGCCTCAACATAAGCCGCCATGTGGGGCGAGTCATGACGGATGTCACTGGGCAATACTGCTTCTGCCCCATAAACCATGAAGAAGGGTGTGTAACCCGTAGACCTGTTGGGTGTAGTATTGATGCTCCATAACACTGAAGGCAACTCCTCTACCCAACAACCCGGCGTTCGCTGTAAAGGAACCATAAGCCGGGGTTTTAGCCCTTTCAGAATTTCTTGATTGGCTCTCTCAGCTTGACCATTGGATTGAGGATGAGCTACAGAAGAAACATCAAGCCGGATGTGCTCTCGCTGACAAAACTCTTCCATAGCCCCTTGGGACAGATTAGTGCCATTGTCTGTGATAATACTGTGTGGAAAACTGAAACGGAAGATTATTTTTTCATGTACTGAACTGCCGTGGCTGCATCACACTTATTCACAGGCTCCGCCTCAACCCATTTAGTGAACTTATCAACAGCCACTAGGAGATGTGTCTTCTTATCCTTAGACCTTTTGAAAGGTCCCACCATGTCGAGCCCCCAGACTGCAAACGGCCAAGTGATTGGAATCATCTGGAGCTCTTGAGCCGGCACATGCGCTCGTCGTGCAAATTTCTGACACCCATCACATCTACTAACCAAATCTTCTGCATCAGCATGAGCCGTCAACCAGTAAAAACCATGACGAAACGCCTTGGCCACTAAAGATTTTGACCCGGCGTGATGACCACAATCGCCTTCATGGATCTCATGAAGGATTTCTTGACCTTCTTCGGGGGAAACACACCGTTGAAATGCTCCGGAAACACTGCGATGAAATAACTCTCCATCCGAAATCGTCATGGACTTAGACCGCCGGGCTATCTGTCGAGCCAGAGTCTCATCTGCTGGCAATTCTCCTCGGGTCATGTAAGCCAAGAACGGCACCGTCCAATCTGGGATGACATGAAGAGCTGCCACGAACTACGCCTCCGGGTCAGGAATAGCTAAATCTTCTTCTGTGGGCAACTTGACAGAGGGGTTATGCAAAACATCTAAAAAGGTATTTGGTGGTACCGGCTTACATTGAGACCCCAGCCGGCTCAAAGCATCAGCTGCTTCGTTCTTTCGACGGTCAATGTGTTCCACCTGATAACCTTTAAAATACTGTGCAACAGCATCGACCTCTCGGCGATAAGCCGCCATGAGAGGGTCTTTGGAATCCCATTTGCCAGATACCTGCTGAGCCACTAAATTTGAATCACCAAGACATCTGACCCGGCTTAAGCTGATCTCCTTTGCCACTCGAAGACCATGGAGCAATGCTTCATACTCTGCTGCGTTGTTAGTGCACAGAAACATCAATCGTAACACATAACAAAATTTATCACCTCGTGGGGAAGTTAATATGACTCCAGCCCCCGAGCCTTCTAATTGCCTGGACCCATCAAAATGAATAGTCCAATATGTGCTGTCCGGCTTTTCTTCTGGCATCTGCATCTCTGTCCAATCATTGATGAAGTCAACCAGAGCTTGAGACCTAATTGCGGTGCGTGGAACATACTTCAGCCCATGAGACCCAAGCTCAATTGCCCAGTTGGCAACTCGCCCTGTACCTTCTCTGTTTTGAATAATGTCTCCCAAAGGAGCAGAGCTAACCACAGTGATTGGATGTCCTTGGAAGTAATGCTTAAGCTTCCGGCTTGCCATGAACAACCCATAAACAAGTTTCTGCCAATGTGGATATCGTTGCTTGGACTCAATTAACACTTCACTGACATAATAAACCGGCCGCTGAACCAGATGCTCTTTGCCAGTCTCCTTGCGTTCTACCACCATAGCCACACTAACAGCCCGTGAATTTGCAGCTACGTACAACAATAGCACCTCTTTCTCAATTGGAGCAGCTAGGACCGGCGGCTCAGCCAGTTGTGCCTTCAGATCCTCAAAGACGGTGTCTTTAGCATCGCTCCAAACAAACACATCTGTTTTCTTCATCAACTAATACAGAGGCATAGCCTTTTCCCCTAACCAGCTTATGAACCGTCTCAAGGCAGCCACACGACCCGCCAGTCATTGAACATCATTGATGTAGGTTGGCTTGGCCAGAGATGTAATTGCCTTGATCTTTTCCAGGTTACCTTCAATACCTCGGTTAGACACCAGAAAACCCAAGAGCTTGCCGGCTGGTACCCCAAAAACACACTTAGCCGGGTTAAGCATCATCTTGTAAACTCAAAGATTATCAAAAGTCTCGTTCAGGTCTGTGATCAAGGTTTCCTCTTCCCTGGACTTCACCACTATATCATCCACATAAGTATGAACATTGCGCCCAATTTGATCATGAAGACAATTCTGCACACACCTTTGGTAAGTCGCCTGAGCACTCTTGAGCCCAAAAGGCATAGACACATAGCAGAAAGCCCCAAAAGGTGTTATAAATGTTGTTTTCTCTTGATCCTTGACTGACATCTTAATCTGATGGTACCCGGAATAAGCATCTAAAAAACTCAACCGTGCGCAACCCGCCGTAGCATCAATGATCTGATCAATACGGGGAAGGGCAAAAGGATCAGCCGTGCAGGCCTTGTTTAAATCTATGTAATCCACACACATACACCAGGTGCCATTCTTTTTGAGCACGAGCATCGGGTTAGCTAACATTTCTGGGTAAAAGACCTCCACAATGAACCCGGCCACCAAGAGCTGGGCCACCTCTTCTCCAATGGCCTTGCGCCTTTCCTCATTGAACCACTGAAGAAACTGTCTGACAGGCTTGAACTTTGGATCGATATTAAGAGTGTGCTCAGCGAGTTCCCTCGGGACACCCGGCATGTCTGAAGGTTTCCATGCAAAGATGTCCCGGTTCTCACGGATGAACTCAATGAGCGCGCTTTACTATTTTGGATCCAAGTTTGTGCTGATGATGAACTGTTTGGATAATTGCCAGGCACAAAGTCAACCATCTTAGTGTCATCAGCTGATTTGAACTTCAACTCCGGCTCGTGCTCTGTGGTTGGTTTCTTTAATGACGTCATGTCCGCCGGGTCAACATGATCCTTGTAGAATTTCAACTCTTCTGTCGCACAAACAGATTCAGCATATGCAGCATCCCCTTCTTCACATTCCAAGGCTTTCTTCCGGCGCCCATGGACTGTAATAGTGCCCTTGTGACCCGGCATCTTGAGCTGCAAATATACGTAACACGGCCAAGCCATGAACTTGGCATAAGCCGACCGCCCAAACAGAGCATGGTATGGGCTCTTGATAACCACCTCAAAGGTTAATTTTTCTGCTCTGGAGTCATACTCATCTCCAAAATCTACTTCCAGCTCGATCTTACCAACTGGGTATGCCGACTTACCAGGCACCACACCATGAAAAATAGTGTTGGATTGTTTAAGATTTTTATCCGTCAATCCCATCCGGCGAAACGTCTCATAGTAAAGGATGTTGATGCTGCTGCCTCCATCCATGAGTACCTTAGTAAATTTGTATCCACCCACCTGAGGTGCTACTACTAACGCCAAGTGACCCGGATTATCAACCCGGGGCGGGTGATCCTCCCTGCTCCACACAATGGGCTGTTCCGACCAACGTAAATAACATGGAACTACCGGCTCAACGACATTGACGGCCCTCTTGTGGAGTTTCTGGTTTCTCTTACATAAACTGGTAGTAAAGACATGATATTGTCCACTACTCAACGGCTTCGGGTTGCTCTGATAGCCGGATTGTTGCTGCTGCTGATTCCCTTGGCCGTGTTGCTGATTATATCCTCCCTGGTGACTAGGATGACCATGAAAACCTCCTCCGCTTGAACCAGCGCCCGGGCCCTGGAAGCCGCCTGAGCCGCCACCCGGGCCTTGACCCCCATCAAATGTGTTTGAATTTTTAAACGCCTTTATGATCGTGCAATCCTTCCACAAATGGGTAGCTGGCTTCTCCTGGGTGCCTTGTCTTGGACACGGTTCATTCAACAACTGCTCAAGGGTGGGGCCTGACCCGCCCGATCGAGGGGGCTGTCTGCCCTTGTGCCGCTGATTACCACCCTGCGCATTAGTATTAGCAACAAACTCATCG
The DNA here is from genome assembly GCF_056163025.1 of Triticum urartu. NCBI lineage: Eukaryota > Viridiplantae > Streptophyta > Magnoliopsida > Poales > Poaceae > Triticum > Triticum urartu. The sequence continues at coordinate 156,166,694 of NC_141878.1, read as the reverse complement.
GCCTTACGCTTATTCCCTCCTTGATTTGCTGGGTTATGCTGGTGACCCTTGCCATTACCGTTCTTCTTCCCCTTCGTTGCCTTTTCTTCATCAGACGTCGGGTCTTTGGTAGTATCAGAATCGGCATACTTGACAAGAGCCGCCATTAACGTTCCCATGTCATTACAGTCACGTTTAAGCCGCCCTAACTTCTTCTTCAGAGGTTCAAAATGGCAATTTTTCTCCAACATCAAAACTGCTGAGCCGGCATCCATTTTATCAGACGAATGTATTATCTCCTTGACCCGGCACACCCAATGGGTTGTAGATTCTCCATCCTCTTGCTTGCAATTGGTCAGGTCCACAATTGACATTGGCTGTTTACACGTGTCTTTAAAGTTCTGGATGAACCGTGCCTTCAACTCTGCCCATGAGCCGATGGAATTGGGTGGTAATCCTTTCAACCAGGTCCGAGCCGTTCCATCCAACATCATGTTAAAGTACTTGGCCATTGCAGCATCACTAACCTCCAACAGCTCCATAGCCATCTCATAACTCTCAATCCAAGCCCCCGGCTGTAAGTCAGCCGTGTAGTTAGGTACCTTACGAGGTCCCTTGAAATCCTTGGGCAACCGTTCATTGCGTATGGTTGGGACCAGGAAAGGTACACCTGCGGTTCTTGTAACCACTCCTGCCTCAACCGAGGTTGCTGGATAAGCCGGAAAGGTTTGGTGAGCTGCCTGCTCTGCTGCTATCTGAGCCGCCCGCTCCGCCTCTTGACGAATCCTCTCCTAATCCGCCAAGTTAAGGGCTCCAGCTGCACCGGCTCATGCCTATATGGCCGGTTGTGGCGTTGAGCATTACTTGACATTTCTGCAGACTCCATATGCCTACTGTAACTCGAGCTTCGGCTTGGGCGAGGAGTTGAATGAATCATGTCTCGACTGTAGGAGTATGCATCCTGCTGGGCCAAAGCTGTCTGAAGCAGTTCTCTTACCCTCCGGGTCTCAATTGCTGCTGGCGAGTCGCCTTCCATTGGGAGAGCCACCAAACAAGCCGACGCTGCAATGAGGTTCTCCATGGGGTTGGAAAAGTGACCCGGGGGTGTTGCTACGTAACGAGGAGTTGCATTCATGCGCGGAGGCTCCATGGTGCATGGCTGAACCAGTGCACCGGGCGTCACGACCCGGTTTGCCTCTGGCGGGTTGCTCCCTCCAGCTCCGGGTGTATGGAACAGATCCCTCGGATCCAGCGTTAGAGGCAGGCGTGACTGAGTTTTCTGACGCCTCCTCCTCATGACCTCGTTTGATGCATTAAGATCTACCGAGAGCCGGAAGGTTTCTGCTTGAAGCTGTTGAGCACGAGCATCCAAAGCGGCCCAATCTGCTGCCATTCGGGTATCCTCCGCGGCTAGATTTTCCTTAGCTTGCACCATCTCCTCCCGCACGCATGCCACTTCCGCGTCATGCTGGGCTTTATCCGCTGGCTCTACCGCAGCGGTTAACAGAGTCGTCATTTTATCCATGAGGTCCATGAGAACCTGAGCCGGGGGGCGCGCGAGGTCTCCTGACCCGGCAGCTGCCGACCCGGTGGTCGCCGCTGTCGCTGTAGTGGAGTTCTGCCCGGGCTGTGTCCCTGCCATGAAGACTCCGGCCCAATTTGGCGGCTCAAGGGGGTCTGGAATACTGCTGCCATCGGAACAACCCCCTAGCACGCCGTCTTGCAGTTGGTACAATGAGTCCGTCTCACCTATTGATGATGCAGTATCAGAGCAAATGGCTGTCTCCCTGCCTTCCATCGATCCTTTAGAGTATTCACCGCCATGGATGCAGCCTACGAAGGCACGCTCCACGACAGATTGAACATGGGCGGACCCTACGCGCTGAGCCGTTTTGATGAGGTCGGTGTGGACATCTGGCTCAGGGCCTGACTCGCCGATCCGGCCGATGAAAACGTGGATTCCGCCGAAGGGGACCCGGTACCCGTATTCGATTGAGTCGGCCTCGGGGCCCTAGCCTTCGTCGTCAATGTAGATCTTGCCGCGACGACTCTTGGTCATCCGGCCCACAGCGTATCCATTGAGCCCTTCAAAGTTGCCCTTCAAGAACTCAAATCCACCGTGCGCTGGCCCCACGGTGGGCGCCAACTGTCGTGGAATTGTCATGGTAGATGTCCTAGTGAAAGGACTTAGTCATAGGGCCATCTCAACTAGGAAGCTTAAAGGGGTTAATCGGGACAAAGGACACGAGAGGTTTTATACTAGTTTGGCCCCTTACGATGAAGGTAAAAGCCTACGTCTAGTTTTGTTGGAATTGTTGGGGTTTCAATTACCAAGGGGCTCAACTCGCCGGCTTGGTTCTCGACTTGATTGTTTCTTGCCCCAAACCGCCACCGGGTCGTCCCCTTATATACACGGGTTGATGCCAGGTGGCCTATAGAGTCCCGGCCGGCTCATAATCTTGTCCGGCTCGGTGACTTTCTTTACATGTCTTTCTGTACAAGTATTTCCTTACATGTGGCGGTTTACAATATCGGGCCTCAAGCCAGCCCCAGGCATTAGGGCCATCTATAAGACTTAATAAATTATAAACTTGAATGTTTACTAAACTTCTTAGCGTAACCCGCCATTGAAGCTGACCCGGGCCCTCCTGGGCGGGTCTCAACTGATAGTAATATCCCCAACAAATATATTTTTCATTTTTCTTTATTTGTACATAGTGTCACAACTTTGACCCAAAGGTCCAGAGCTATTTAAGGGTGATTGGCGTTGTACTCGGAGACTGATTGTAAGCATGATTTTCATTAGCTGTCACACTGGTTGTAAGCGTGAGCAGGTGGAAGATTAGGTTAGTGTGAAGCTTACCTTAAACCCTACTGCCGCCGTTGAAACGAGGCGAGCGTCGAGGGAACCGTGGAGAACGGCGGGGAAGTGACGTCGCGCCATCCAGCCTCCTCTTGCGGTGGGAGAACGAACACTATTGTGGCTCCGGCTGGCTCTGCACCCTCACGAACAACACACCGTACTATTATCCTCTGGGTGCTCGACCTTCGACCTGGACGCCCACCACGTCCGCCTGACTTTTGCCTCGGGCGAATGTGTCTGCTCCATCGCCTAGAGGAGATACTCGATGAACTCGAAGGACTGCGGCGTGACTGCCGCCGAGGAGTACATGTACATCGCTATCGTCTCGCTCTTTCGCGTACATTGCCACATGGTCCTCACCGTCCTCGAAATCTCCCACTCATTGTCAAACCAAGTAAGGATCTCCTTCAACCTGGCTAACTTTGCCTGGTCACCGCTGGTGATCTGCCTGACTCGCTGCTGCATCCTCTCCATAAATGTCCTTCTGAGTGGTCCGGTGCTAGCTTTCGAAGATGGGAGGAGAGACGGTGGTCTTGCAATAGAGAAGAGGGAGAGGCGAGACGGTGGTTTTGGAATGGAAATGATGGAGAGGAGAGGAGGTGGTTTTGCAATGGAGAAGAGGGAGAGGCAACATGGTGGTTTTGGAATGGAGATGATGTAGAGGAGAGGAGGTGGTTTTGCAATGGAGAAGAGGGAGAGGCGAGACGGTGGTTTTCGAATGGAGATGATGGAGAGGAGAGGAGGTAGTTTTGCAATGGAGAAGAGGGAGACAAGCGTGCGGCAGGGATTTAGGATTGGACGAGAGGGCCGGCGCGCTGTGACTAGATCAAAATCAAAATCAATTTACCCTTCAATTAAGAAAGCGACCCCACATTAACTAGTATCCCTTTTATTCTGGGTCATAATTGACCATGATTTTCGCAAATAAAATATATGTTATATGTTGCAAAAACAATATAATTCGAAAGTACATTCAGATACGAACAAAACAACAATTTTTGGTGACATGCATTCACATTTTGCTTGTCAAATACAGTACGTGGTCAAACTTTGACCCAAGATACGCAAAACAAAAAGAATACTTCCAAGACCAACAACGCTCTTCCGCTCTTCTCCTCTGAAACCACCGCCACTCCTCTCCTATTCCAATCTAAATCCAGCACCGCTCCTCTCCTCTTCCATTTCAAAACCACCGCCCCTCCTCTCCTTTTCCAATCCAAAACCAGCGTCGCTCCTCTCCCGTTCTAATCCAAAACTAGTGCTGCTCCTCTCCTCTTCCATTCAAAAACTACCGCCAGTGAGTGAAGGGCTGTGGAGAAGTAGATCGATGGAGGAGTACAACCGATACGTGAGGATCGCAGACGACGACCCTGTGAAGCTAGCGAGGATGTTGGAGATACAATCTTGGTTTGACAACAAGGACCAACTAGTAGCAACGGCGACATCCATAGCCAAATATCTGCAATAGAGAAAAAAGTCGGTGATACTCCCAGAGGGAGTCACGCGAGAGTACATAGAGCTACTCCTCTGGGCCATGGAGCAAACAGATTCACCGAATCCGATCGTGAGGGAGCGGTGGTGGGAGTATCGATTCCAGATGGAGCATCCACCAGAGATTGAAGGATCGAGCATCTACAGGGTGCCGTTTGTGATGGTGCCGTGCCAGAGTGAGCTGGTGGAGTCTTCGTCGACCGAACCCAACTGCAAGAGGAGAAAAACAGTTGGCCCGATGATGCTTCCCCGCCATCCTCTCACTCGCCGTTCACAGTGTCTCACGGGGCAGCTGTCTACCGCCGAGGAATAGGAGGGACTGCCCCCCCAACCCAATAGTCAGGCAGGTTGTGAATTGTCAGGAGGAGCTTAGGGTTGTCAGTATTTGCAGGTTGTGAATTGTGTTTTGTGTTGTGTATTTTGAGAGTACTTTCAGATATGAATGTCTTTTGAATTTCAGATCTGCAGTATTGAGCATATGAAGTATTTTTTGAATTCTAGAGATCTATTTTTAGCACTTAAAAAATGTAGTTTCATAGGAGTATAAAAGTGCGGACAATGTGATTCTCAGAGAAGACACTACAAGTTTCAGTTTCAGACAAGAAACTCCAAGTTTAGTTTTAGATAAGAAACTGCAACTTTTAGAGGCAGATCATTTATATTAACACGGCCTTTTCAAATAGTGTTAACATCATGTTGGAAGTTTTATTCAAGGTCGAAACTGGAACTACCAGCTAGTTAACATCATGCTGATCAACATTCATGCATAGCACATCTTCATATGATGCACAGTCAAAAAGATATGCTATTTTCAAAATGTCCACACAATGTTGAGTGTGCGAAAAACAGAGAAAACGAGGGACGAAGTTTTGGCAAGTGTTGGACGTGATGTGCGTATATGATAATTGGGACCCACATGTCAATAAAGGCATAGGTGGAATCGAACCCGGGCGGAACAACTATCGGGTAGTGTCACTCGGGCACTAGGCTAGTTCAGTTGTTTCATTACTAATAAGGCACTTCCTCAGGTGGTCAGATCTCCTCCTGAGCCTTTGTGCGCTCGCCGCAACGCCGCTATCTGCCGTTGTGAACATGCTGAACAAACGAGAGGAATCTGGAGAGGAGTGTACTTGGAGAGGCGGACAGTCGGGACCCACCAGGTCTATGGCCGTACGCAAGCAAGTGCCTCATCGAAAAAATACTTCCTCGTAATGCTATACTCACGTTGGGGACTATGGGTTTGTCAATATAGTTACATTTTTTAGGTGCTTCAATGTAGTTACTATAGGAGATAAATTCACAACGAAGCTGGGGAGCTGGCAGGTATCATTTATTATCATTGGGGCAGCAAGTATCAGCTGGGTTTTGGGCTGCCCCGTCTAGGCTTTCTTTTTTAACATGCGCAGCCCATGACCTCGGATGGGAGGTCCATAGGCCTGTTTGTATTTTCTTGAGGGCTGTCATGTATCGACCGGCCTATGGATCTCCCATCCGAGGTTTTATTTTTCCTGAAACATCGGTAGCACAATTTATGTGTTTTTTTGAAGAAAACGCAGAGGTCTGTTCTATTTTTCTATATAAGAATAGGAACGCCTGGTCCAAGTTATGTTTCCCTTCTAACTATATTATATATATTTATATTATTTTATATCTTATTATATATTATTGTTATTGTCATCATATATTTAACAGATACTTATATATGTAAGAAAACAATATCCCACATCTTATTAACTTATAAAAATAATTTCTTAACAATAAAATCCTAGATGTTTTTGGCAACAAAAATCCTGGTGATTGTGTACAAAAGCTTGGTAAGATTTAAGGACCAATGTAATAATAGATCACTTATTATATATATATAAAACAAAATGCTCAGCCCCTGTTTATTTTTTGATAACATTGATGTGCCCACCCCAACATTATAATTAGAATCGGCCCAGCAAAATTGTGTATTTCGAGAAAGTGCAAATGGCCTATAATTTTTTAGGAAAAGCATAAATGGGCCACATGGACGCTACATTATTTGTTCACCTAGCCCAGCTAATGGACTGTAATTCAAAAAAAGATCAAATTGACTGTAAATTCTACCCCGCGAGAAAAAGACTGTAAATTCTGAAAAAATGGGTTGACTACATGCCACATTATTGGAGGCTAAAATGTGGGCCAATAGGTCGAAGCCAATGCAAGTCATTGTCAACTTAGTCAACAAATGATTTTGACATCGTTAGCCATTGGATTTACATCCAACGACTGGCATCCATCTTCAATCACTCGTCTTCTTCCTCCAGCGCCGCCGGGACCACCTACTCCTGCCTTTTGCTGCTAGCAGCTCTGCTTAGCACGCTTCGCTGTGAAGCGCTACTCCACCGTTGGCCAGGCCATCCCTCAACCCCTCCACACCTCCTTTTCTTCTCCACCAACTACCGAACCACACCGCACCAGAACCAGTTAACCCTCGTACACCTCTCCGTCTACAACTCTACTCCCGCGTCTTCCCATCTCTGGCTTGTTGCTGTCCGGGACCTCGCCGTCATCCACCACCTTGGCTGCGCTCGGCGCAGAGTGGTCAACATGGTCAACGAACGACACCATCAGAAGTAGAGTGTGCGTGGAGAGGCTGACAGCTGGTTCCATGGCCGCACGCAAGAAAATGCCTCCTTATTACGCGCAAAATAATGATTCATCCACCTGATAGCTGGGACCCACCGGAAGGGCCTCTGTATTTCGTGAAAAAACATTCCCATCGCTGACAGGTCGTACCCACAAGCTATATCTTCGCACACATGGAAGTGCCTCCTTATTACGCACAAAAAAATGAATACCCCCTGCTAGCTGGGACCCATAATAGTGGGAGGCTGACTTGTGGGCCAACTAAGTTTACGGGGATGGAGGGCTTTGTCAACTTAGTCAACATGAACGATTCCAGCTCTAGTGACCGTAAGATGTCCATCCAACGGCCGTAGTGCTTCTTCAACCTCTGGTCTTCTTGCTCCAGCCGCCCAAACCAGTGTCGGTCGTGCCTCGTGCTCCCGCCTCCCGTGGCCGGCTGTGATGCTGCGGGGGCCTCACCGCTCCCTACTACTCCCACCGCTGGCCATGCCATCCCTCTACTCACCCACACCCATTGTGATACTGCGGCGACGGTAGCCTCACACCGCAGCGAACCAGTGAACCCTCATACTCCTCTACGCGTGGGCATCCACTGCTGCATCTTCCCCAGCTCCACGTCGTCCCCTTCCTAGGCCTCATCGTCTGTAACACCCCGGATGTAACTTACCATATTTGTACTCCAACTCTTGCCATTTTGGCTCTAAGTTATGAGATTTCCCCGTGGTTGGGTTTTGTCTTCGTTTTGCATTTTGTCCATGTCATGCATATCATATCATGTCATCATGTGCATCTCATTTGCATAAGTGTTCGTCTCATGCATCCGAGCATTTTCCCCGTTCTCCGTTTTGCAATCCGACACTCCTACGTCCTCCGTCGCCCCCTTTTGTCTCTTTTTGTGAGCGGATGTGAAACATTCTCAGAATGGCCGAGATTTTCCAATCGGCCTTGGTACACCACTGGTAGACCGCCTGTCAAGTTTCATGCCATTTGGAGTCCGTTTGATACTCCAACGGTTAATCGGGGAACCGTAAAGGCCTCGTGTGTGTTGCAGCCCAACACCCCTCCAAAGTGGCCCAATAACCCATCCAAACCTATGCCATGTCCTCCGCCGTCGGATCACGATCACTTGGCCAAAAACCTCTCTCCATTTGGACACTCCCACCTCCTTCTGTGTATAAATATGTGATCCCCTCTCAAAATTCGCGCAATCAAACCCTAGCTTCCCCTTCCTCTCGCCCACCGGACATGTCCGCCAACACCGGACGAATCTCCGCCGCACCCGCACCACTGGCGTGCTGCCACGTGGCAACACCGCTGCCCGCCGCCGGCGGCCAGCCAGGCCCGCGCTGGGCCCTCCCGGCCCGCGCCCCCGCACCTCCCCGCCGCCCGATCCCGCGCGCCCCGCCGCCGCCATCTGGGATCCGCGCCACCTCGCCGCCCGCCGCCTTGCCGGTTGCCGCTGCACCACGCCGAGCCCCGCGCCGCCGCCTTCATCCGCCGCCGCCGCCGCGGGAGCCGCCCCCCTCTCCGGCCATCTTCGCCCCATGGCAGATCCGGCCGGATCCGGTGAGATCCGGCCTGGACCCCGCCTTCTCCGGCCACCACGGAATCTCCGGCGAGCACTCCGGCGCCACCTCAATCCGCGTGCCCCCTGGGTCAAACCCTAGATCCACGGTTGACCTCGTTTCATCACTAAGTCATTTTTCAGCTATAATTTTTAGCCCTGTTCAACATGCCATAACTCCTCATTCGTAGAATGGTTTTGCATGCATGATATATCAAAATGTTCATCATGACGTGCTCTTCATTTTGTTCCATTGTGCCATGCTTGTTTTAGTCCATCTTGATGCCCAAATGACTTATGCAAGAGTTATATAAAATGTTAGGTGCTGATTCTTAGCAGAGTATGAGCATTTGTCATTTTTGCTACAATTGTTGTGTGCTGCATATGGACTTGAGCTCTACATGTGTTTTGCTCTATGCCATGCCATCTTTACACGGGTGTATGCCACGTATTTTTGTGAGCAATGTGGTGACTAGCACAAGCATGCAAATTAGCTCTCGTGATATTGCTAATTTCAGAGACTTAGAATTTCACAATCATTTCCCTGCTGTTATTTTTATGCCATGTATTATGTTGCTACAGAGAGATCCATGCTTCTTTTGAGTATGTTCAGTAAGGATGATTTTGACATATCGTTGTGCTCTATCCATCGATGCCCCTATTTGCATTTATGGAGTGCCCTAGAATGACTGAATCTTGCTCTACTTTTGCTATAAAATGTTCCTGGGAGATTGTTTACGTGGTAATCAATTTTGCCAAGGTTGGTGTAGTTGATCCATGCATGCTATGAGCTTGTTCTTGCCATGGTTAGCTTCTTGAACATGTCTTCTTGCCATTGCTATGCTTATCTTGTCGTGCAATGCCGTGTGATGAGTGAATCGAGCTCGCAAAGAGGCATTCATAACTCTGATTTGCCATGCTCTGTTTTCTGCTAAGTCTGAATCTATTAACGAAATTGCTATGTTTACATGGGTGCCATCATATTTTCTGTGCCCTTTTGGCTTATGGTATTTAAGGGACTTTTGTTCTATGCTTTGAGTAGATTCATGCCATGACTTGTATTGCTATGTTCTGTTCCTTTAGCATGTTGTTATCTTGATCTAAACTTTGCTTCCTAATGTTAATTCCTGACATGTTAGTATTTTCACAAAGTCTGTGAAGCTGATATCTTTTGCACATTTTCCATGCTTGTTTGAACCTGCTCTTGTGTAATTTAGCCGTAGCTCAGTGTTCATCTTTTGTCAAGCATCTTGAGTAGATCACTGCCATGTGCGTTGTTGCTATGTTGGAGTGCAGTAGCTTAGTTTCTTGTTGCATTCAAGATGGCATCGTGCTGTTAATCGCAGAATTGTGCCATTATTGTTTTGCTTGCCATTTGCAAAACGTGCATCCGATTCCGGTGATCTTTATATCGATTTCGACCGAAATCAACTCATCTTTCCAGCGTCACACTTGGTTTGCCAAGTTGATGCCTTGATCAATATTTTCCTTTCGGGGCACGCATATGCATTGCATATCACATCGCGCATGTCATGTCATGTTTTGCATCATGTTGCTTGCGCAATGCACCGTGGTTGATTGTGGTTTCCTTTGCTTGTGTTCTTGACTTGGGTAGAGCCGGGAGACGAGTTCGTGATCGAGGAACCCGTTGAGTACGCTTAAGAGGATCAAGTTTTCGTCAACTCGGAAAACTTTCCAGGCAAGATGACCATACCCTCGAAATCACTTCTATCTTTGCTTGCTAGTTGTTCGCTCTATTGCTATGCCGCGATACCTACCACTTGCTATATCATGCCTCCCATATTACCATGACAAGCCTCTAACCCGCCTTTCCTAGCAAACCATTGTTTGGCTATGTTACCGCTTTGCTCAGCCCCTCTTATAGCGTTGCTAGTTGCAGGTGAAGATGGAGTTTGTTCCTTGTTGGAACATGATTATTGTTGGGATATCATTATTATATCTTGTTTACTTTAATGAACCTATATACTTGGTAAAGGGTGGAAGGCTCGGCCTTATGCCTGGTGTTTTGTTCCACTCTTGCCGCCCTAGTTTCCGTCATACTGGTGTTATGTTCCTTGATTCTGCGTTCCTTACGCGGTTGTGTGTTATGGGAACCCCTTGACAGTTCACTTTCAATAAAACTCCTCCAGCAAGGACCAACCTTGGTTTTACCATTTGCCTACCTACCACCATATACCTTCCCTTGGGTTCTACAGACTCAAGGGTCATCTTATTTTAAACCCCCCCCCCCCCCCGGGCCAGTGCTCCTCTGAGTGTTGGTCCGAACCGAGCCACCTACGGGGCCACCTCGGGGAAACTCGAGGTTTGGTTTTACTCGTAGCATGTCTCATCCGGTGTTGCCCTGAGAACGAGATACGTGTGACGCCTATCAGGATTTGTCGGCACATCGGGTGGCTTTGCTGGTCTTGTTTTACCATTGCTAAAACATCTTGTAACCAGGATTCCGAGACTGATCGGGTCTTCCTGCTAGAAGGAATATCCTTCGTTGACCGTGAGAGCTTGTGATGGGCTAAGTTGGGACACCCCTGCAGGGTTTTGATCTTTTGAAAGCCGTGCCCGTGGTTATGGGCAGATGGGAATTTGTTAATATCCGGTTGTAGAGAACTTGACACTTAACTTAATTAAAATGAATCAACCGCGTGTGTAGCCGTGATGGTCTCTTTTCGGTGGAGTCCGGGAAGAGAACATGGTCTCGTGTTATGCTTGAACATAAGTAGTTTTAGGATCACTTCTTGATCATTATAGCCTCTCGACCGAGCTTTGCTTCTCTCCTCGCTCTCATTTGCGTAAGTTAACCACCATATATGCTAGTGCTTGCTACAGATCCACCTCACTACCTTTTCCTACCCATAAGCTTAAATAGTCTTGATCGCGAGGGTGTGAGATTGCTGAGTCCCCGTGACTCACATATTACTTCCAAAACCAGATGCAGGTGCCGATGATGCCAGTGCAGGGGACGCAACCGAACTCAAGTGGGAGTTCAATGAGGATTTGGGACGTTACTATGTGTATTTTATGGACGATCAGTAGAGGAGCCCAGTTGGGGCGATCGGGGATCTATGCATTTGGGGTTGTCTTTATTTATGTTGGTTCCATAGTCGGACCTTGATTGTATTCTGGATGATGTAATGCTATATTTTTGTATTGTGTGAAGTGGCGATTGTAAGCCAACTCTTTATCCCATTCTTATTCAATACATGGGATGTGTAAAGATTACCCCTCTTGCGACATGCCTACTATGCGATTATGCCTCTAAGTCGTGCTCCGACACGTGGGAGATATAGCCGCATCGTGGGTGCTACAAGTTGGTAATCAGAGCCTTCCCCGACTTAGGAGCCCCCTGCTTGATCGAATCGCTGGCGTTGTTGAGTCTAGAAAAAATGTTTTGAGTCTTATAGGATTATATAAATCGGAGAGTAGGATTCTTTTTACTCCTCAGTCCCTTCATCGCTTTGGTGAGGCCTCCTGACGTAGAGTTTTGACTCTTCTCTCCTCAAATTTCATGAAAAAATTTAGGATCACACGGGTATCTTGGAATCGTTCCGATGGTTTTGTGACGAGAAAATTGTTCTTGGTGCCTCCTGACATTTAGGGGTTGTGGCAGTGTCCCGGGGAGTTGAGCTCCGAGGTGTTGTCGTCACAATTTTATCATTGCAGTTCTGGAATACCTGAGTTCGCTGACATCGAAAATCTCCTTTATGCAGTTGTTGGTGAGATAACCTCGACGCCACCCACTACTGGGGCGAGAGTTCGGGAGTATTGCCATAACTCGTATAATGGATACTTTTCGAAGGTTGAGGTAAATGATTTCCGAAGGTTTCTTGGTTATGTGTTGAAGGATGGATACAGCTGGATGTAGGATTTGCTAGTTTTGGGTGAGATATTATGCTTCCCCTGTATCCCCAACACCTGATTGCATAACAAGAAAGTTTCGGGAGCTTCATAGGTGGGAATTCATGTAGCTCTAGTATTTCTTCCCGCAGATATTTGGTTTGTGATTGGGTAATCCTTACAATTATTTGTTCATGTTTGTACCTTGTTGCTTTATTCATCTATCTCTATCTAAGTGGCTTCTCAACTTATGGAAGTGTGATGATTTACTTTGGAATTCATTCGTTCATTCTTGTTCGAATGTTAAGGCTATATGTTGCAATTTAGATCCATTGATTCAGCTTGAATATATGTCTTTCAAGATGCTAACGGATGTCAACCTCTTCAGGATGGCTCCTCCAACGCGTCAGAATCCGGGACCTCCGCCACCACCTCCACCTCCGGAGGCATGGCAAGCTGTCATGGCCGCCACCAACGCCAACACACAGATGCTTTTGCAACTCTTGCAAGAGCGCAACCAAGGAAATCAAGGCCAAGGCAACTATCAAACTCAGTTTGCTACCCTCAATAAGTTCCTCGCAAACCAGCCGAAGTCCTTCAGTAACTGTGTCGAGGGCACAGACGCTGACGATTGGCTCGTGGATATGTGCAAACATTTTGAGTGTAGTAATGTCAGGCCTGAGGACTTTGTCAAGTTTGCTTCGTTCCAACTCAAAGACCAAACTGCTGAGTGGTATTAACAATACAAAGATTCCAGAGGAGGTCGTGTGATTACCTGGGATGATTTTCGCCGAGACTTCAAAGCTCACCACATTCCTCAAAGTGTTGCTGAGAGTAAGCGCGAGGAGTTCCGCAATCTCAGGCAAGGCAGCATGCTTGTTTACCAATACAACATCCTGTTTCAGAGGCTCACTCGCTTCGCCAAACAAGACGTCCCTGATGAGAAGATCATGATTTATCAATTCAGAGGTGGCCGCAGAGAAGATCTGCAACTAGCTCTCGTGCTTTTTGAGCCGACCAAGTATGATGAGTTCTACAACATGGCACTAAAGCAAGAAGCTGCTTAGCTCAAGTGCGATGCTTCTAAGAAGAGAGTCAGGGATGCAGCTCCATCTTCTTCTTCAACTCAAGTGGCAGCTAAGCAGTAGAAGTTCTGGTTGCCTCCTCATCCTCCGTTCCGTCAGCCTTACCAGTAGAAGAGTGAAGGTGGCAATGGATCTTCCCACCCACCCAACCCAGGATATCAGAACAAAGCTCTGTCTCATGCTCCAAGGTCAAGTTCTCCTTATCACCGTCCGCTCTCAGAGGTTACTTGCAACAAGTGTCAGCAGAAAGGGCACTATGTGAACAAATGCTTCAACCAAAGGCACCTTCCGCCTCCTCCTCCTGTGAGATCTGCCAGCAATGCAGTGGTCAAGCATAATCCCAAGCATGCTAAGGTCAACATGATGAGCACAACTCAGGCAGAGGACTCTTCAGAAGTGATCATGGGTAACCTTCCAGTTAAATCCATTCTCGCTAAAGTCTTATTTGAAACCGGTGCATCGCATTCTTTCATGTCATTCCCATTTGCATCGGAGCACAACTTTGACACTAAGGCATTACCTAAAGCATTGCAAGTTGTTTCTCCGACTAAGCGTTTGAGATATACCATGATGGTTCCGAATGTCGGTATCGAAATGGGCGACTACAAATTTCTCGCTTCTCCAATTGTTCTTGGTGACTCAGATATTGATCTAATTCTCAGCATGGACTGGCTTTCTAAGCACAAGGCTGTGCTTGATTGTGCTGCCAGAGAAATTCAATTGACACACTCTTCTGAGGAAGTGATCATCTATGCCGCTCGTGATGGAACCATTCGGCTATTTTCTCTCAATGAGAAGGGCGAGTTGAATGCCATCTCTCAGATTCCAGTCGTTTGTGAATATCAAGATGTCTTTCCAGAAGAGCTTCCAGGAATGCCCCCTCACCGTCCAGTTGAATTCGTCATCGATCTTGAGCCTGGTAGAAACCTGTTTGCAAACGTCCTTACAAGCTTGGACCAGAAGAGTTGAAGGAACTGAAGAAACAACTCGATGAACAAGAGCGTATGGGTTTGATCCGACCGAGTTCTTCTCCATGGGGTTGTGGTGTTCTTTTTGTCAAGAAGAAGGATGGCACAGAACGACTTTGCATCGACTACCGTCCATTGAACAAGAAGACCATAAAGAACAAGTACCCACTTCCCAACATCAATGAGCTTTTCAAGCAACTCAAAGGTGCTCAAGTATTCTCCAAGCTTGACCTCCGTATGGGCTATCATCAGATTCGCATTCGTGAACAAGATATCCCCCAGACAACATTCAGAACAAGCTATGGTTCTTATGAATATACTGTCATGTATTTCGGCCTTGTCAATGCTCCTCCAACGTTCTCTCACATGATGAACTTCATCTTCAACCATTACACAAATGATTTTGTCTTGGTGTATCTCGATGATATTTTGGTCTTTTCCAAGAACAAGGAGGATCATGCCAAGCATTTCAGATTGGTACTCGACAAACTCAGAGAACATCAGTTCTATGAGAAGTTCTCAAAGTGTGAGTTTTGGCTCGATGAGGTTCTCTACCTTGGGCATATCATCTCCGCCAAGGGCATAGCTGGTAATCCTGAGAAGGTGTCTGCAATTGTGAATTGGGAACCGCCTCAGAATGTGAAGCAGCTCCGCAGTTTCCTTGGGCTTGCAATCTATTGTCGAAGATTCGTTGAGAATTTCTCTAAGATTGTAAAGCCTCTTTCCAACCTCCTCTAGAAGCATGTGAAGTATGTCTGGACGCCTGAATGTGACATCGCTTTCAACATCCTGAAAGAGAAGTTAGTCACAGCTCCAGATTTGACTCCTTCTGATGAATCCAAACCATTCAAAGTTTTCTGTGATGCTTCCCTGCAAGGTCTTGGTGCTGTGTTAATGCAGGAGAAGAAAGTTGTGGCATATACCCTCGCCAGTTGAATCCCAACGAAAAGAACTACCCCACTCATGACCTTGAGTTGGCGGCAGTTGTCCATGCTCTGTTAACATGGAGACATCTCTTGTTGGGAAGGAAAGTGGGCATCTTCACTGATCATAAGAGCCTCAAGTAGATCTTCACTCAACCCAACCTCAACCTCAGGCAGACTCGTTGGGTCGAAATGATTCAAGAGTATAATGCGAGTATTGAATACACTCCAGCCAAGGCCAATGTCATTGCAGACGCTTTGAGCAGGAAGGCTTACTGCAACAGTTTGATTCTCAAGCCCTTCCAACCGGATCTTTGTGAAGCTTTCCGCAAACTTAATCTCCAAGTTGTTCCTTAAGGATTTCTTGGAAACCTTCAAGTCTCTCCTACTTTGGAAGATCAGATTCGTGAGGCACAACTTCTTGATGCCATGGTGAATAAGGTGAAGATTGGGATTGCCAAGAGCCAACCCAAGTACAAGTGCTATCGCCTTGATGACAAAGATACTCTATTCTTCGAGGATCGAGTTGTTGTTCCTAAAGGTGACCTTCATAAAGTCATTATGAACGAGGCTCACAATTCACTCCTATCTATTCATCCTGGAAGTACAAAGATGTACCATGACCTCAAGCAGTCGTATTGGTGGACTCAAATGAAGTGAGAAATTGCTCAGTTCGTGAATGAATGTGATGTCTGCAGAAGAGTGATAGCAGAACACCAACGGCCAGCTGATCTCCTCCAACCTCTTGCCATTCCAGAATGGAAGTTTGACCATATTGAGATGGACTTCGTGATGGGTTTTCCCAAGTCCAAGCGTGGAAATGATGCTATCTTTGTTGTCGTCGACAAGCTCACTAAAGTGGCTCATTTTCTTCCTATCAAAGAATCTATCACAGCAGTTCAGTTGGTAGAGCTATATACCTCCAGGATTGTCTCTTTGCATGGAATTTCGCAGTTGATATCTTCAGATCGTGGAAGCATCTTTACTTCTAAGTTCTGGGATTCCTTCTAGAAGGCCATGGGCACCAACATTCGCTTCAGCACAACCGTCCATCCTCAAACTAGTGGACAAGTCGAGCGAGTCAATCAAATTCTTGAAGATATGCTCAAGGCTTGTGTCATTTCCTTCGGTATGAAGTGGGAAGATAGTCTTCCATATGCCGAGTTCTCCTACAACAATAGCTTCCAAGCGAGTTCGGGCAAGGCCCCATTCGAGATTCTCTATGGCAGAAAGTGTTGTACCCCTTTTAACTAGTCAGAGACTGGTGAACGCCAACTTCTTGGCAATGACTTAATCACAAAAGCTGAACAAATGTGTAAAGTCATCCGTGAAAATCTCAAAGCCGCACAATCGTGCCAGAAGAGTTACTATGATAGCAAGCATCGTGACTTGGCTTTCGAGATCGGAGACCATGTCTACCTCCGTGTCTCTCCAATATAAGGTACTCGTCGCTTCGGTATCAAGGGGAAGCTTGCCCCTAGATACGTGGGTCCTTTCAAGATCATTGGAAAAAGAGGCGATCTCGCCTATCAACTTGAGCTCCCATCCAACTTTGCAAATGTGCACGACGTGTTTCACGTGTCTCAGCTTCGCAAGTGTTTCAAGACTTCTGACCGCACCATCAACTTCGAAGAGATTGATCTCCAAGAAGACCTGTCTTATCATGAGCATCCCGTTGCTATTCTTGAAGAAACCGAGCGCAAGACTCGCAACAAGTCTATAGAATTGATGAAAGTGAAGTGGTCACACCATTCCGATCGAAAAGCCACCTGGGAACGCGAGGACCACCTCCGTTCCGATTATCCGGAGTTCTTTCAGTCCTAGATCTCGGGACGAGATCCTTTCGTAGTGGTGGAGTGTTGTAACACCACGGATGTAACTTACCATATTTGTACTCCAACTCTTGCCATTTTTGGCTCTAAGTTATGAGATTTCCCCGTGGTTGGGTTTTGTCTTCGTTTTGCATTTTGTCCATGTCATGCATATCATATCATGTCATCATGTGCATCGCATTTGCATAAGTGTTCGTCTCATGCATCCGAGCATTTTCCCCGTTGTCCGTTTTGCAATCTGACACTCCTACGTCCTCTGGCGCCCCCTTTTGTCTCTTTTCGTGAGCGGGTGTGAAATATTCTCAGATTGGACCGAGATTTGCGAAGCAGCCTTGGTACACCACCGGTAGACCACCTGTCAAGTTTCGTGCCATTTGGAGTCCGTTTGATACTCCAACGGTTAACCGGGGAACCGTAAAGGCCTCATGTGTGTTGCAGCCCAACACCCCTCCAAAGTGGCCCAATAACCCATCCAAACCTATCCCATGTCCTCCACCATCGGATCACGATCGGGTGGCCGAAAACCTCTCTCCATTTGGACACTCCCACCTCCTTCTATGTATAAATATGTGATCCCCTCTCAAAATTCGCGCAGTCAAACCCTAGCCCCCCCTTCCTCTGGCCCACCGGACACGTCCGCCGCCACCGGACGAATCACCGCCGCGCCAGCACCACTGGCGTGCCGCCACATGGCAACACCGCTGCCTGCCGCCGCCGGCCCGCCAGGCCTGCGAGGGGCCATCCCGGCCCGTGCGCCAGCGCCTCCCCGCCGCCCGATCCCGCGCGCCCCTCCGCTGTCGTCTGGGATCCACGCCGCCCGCGCCAACTCTCCGCCGTCTCGCCGCTCGCCGCCTCGCTGGTCGCCGTGGCACCACGCCGAGCCCCGTTCCGCCGCCTTCGTCCGCCGCCGCCGCCGCGGGAGCCGCCCCCCTCTCCGGCCATCTTCGCCCCACGGCAGATCCGGCCGGATCCGGCGAGATCCGGCCCGGACCCCGCCTTCTCCGGTCACCGCGGCATCTCCGGCGAGCACTCCGATGCCACCTCGATCCGCGTGCCCCCTGGGTCAAACCCTAGATCCACGGTTGACCTCGTTTCATCACTAAGTCATTTTTCTGCTATAATTTTTAGCCCTGCTCAACATGCCATAACTGCTCATTCGTAGATCCGTTTTGCATGCATGAAATATCAAAATGTTCATCATGATGTGCTCTTCATTTTGTTCCATTGTGCCACGCTTGTTTGAGTCCATCTTGATGCCCAAATGACTAATGCAAGAGTGCTATAAAATGTTAGGTGCTGATTCTTAGCAAAGTATGAGCATTTGTCATTTTTGCTACAATTGTTGTGTGCTACATATGGACTTGAGCTCTACATGTGTTTTGGTCTATGCCATGCCATCTTTACAGGGGTGTATGGCATGTATTTTTGTGAGAAATGTGGTGACTAGCAGAAGCATGCAAAGTAGCTCTCGTGATATTGCTGATTTCAGAGACTTAGAATTTCACAAAGTCATTTCCCTGCTATTATTTTTATGCCATGTATTCATGTTGCTACAGAGAGATCCATGCTCCTTTTGAGTATGTTTAGTAAGGATGATTTTGACATATTTTTGTGTTCTATCCATCGATGACCCTCTTTGCATTGATGGAGTGCCCTAGAATGACTGAATCTTGCTCTACTTTTGCTATAAAAAGTTCCTGGCAGATTGTTTATGTGTTAATCAATTTTGCCAAGGTTGTCGTAGTTGATCCATGCATGCTATGACCTTTTTCTTGCCATGGTTAGCTTCTTGAACATGTATTCTTGCTATTGCTATTCTTATCTTGTCATGCAATGTCGTGTGATTAGTGAATCGAGCTCACAAAGAGGCCTTCATAACTCTGATTTGCCATGCTCTGTTTTCTGCTAAGTCTGAATCTGTTAACGAAACTTGCTATGTTTACATGGGTGCCATCATATTTTTTGTGGCCTTTTGGCTTATGGTCAGTAAGGGACTTTTGTTCTATGCTTTGAGTATATTCACGCCATACCTTGTATTGCTATGTTCTGGTCCTGTAGCATTTTGTTATCTTGCTCTAAACATTGCTTCCTGATGTTAATTCCTGACATGTTAGTATTTTCACAAAGTCAGTGAAGCTGATATCTTTTGCACTTTTTCCATGCTTGTTTGAACCTGCTCTTGTGTGATTTATCCGTAGCTCAGTGTTCATCTTTTGTCAAGCATCTTGAGTAGATCATTTCCATGTGCTTTGTTGCTATGTTGGAGTGCAGTAGCTTAGTTTCTTGTTGCATTCTAGATGGCATCGTGATGTTAATCGCAGAATTGTGCCATTATTGTTTTGCTTGCTATTTGCAAACCGTGCATCCGATTCCAGTGATCTTTATATCGATTTCGACTGAAATTCGGCACACTTGGTTTGCCAAGTTGATTCCTTGATCAATATTTTCCTTCCGGAGCATGCATATGCATTGCATATCACATCGCGCATGTCATGTCATGTTTTGCATCATGTTGCTTGCGCATTGCACCGTGGTTGATTGTGGTTTCCTTTGCTTGTGTTCTTGCCTTGGGTAGAGCCGGGAGACAAGTTCATGATCGAGGAACCCATTGAGTACGCTTACGAGGATCAAGTTTTCGTTAGCTCGGAGAACTTTGCACGCAAGATGACCATACCTTCGAAATCACTTCTATCTTTTCTTGCGAGTTGTTCGCTCTATTGCTATGCCGCGATACCTACCACTTGCTATATCATGCCTCCCATATTGCCATGACAAGCCTCTAACCCACCGTTCCTAGCAAACCGTTGTTTGGCTATGTTACCGCTTGGCTCAGCCCCTCTTATAGCGTTGCTAGTTGTAGGTGAAGATGGAGTTTGTTCCTTGTTGGAACATGATTATTATTGGGATATCATTATTATATCTTGTTTACTTTAATGCACCTATATACTTGGTAAAGGGTGGAAGGCTTGGCCTTATGCCTGGTGTTTTGTTCCACTCTTGTCGCCCTAGTTTCCATCATACCGGTGTTATGTTGCTTGATTTTGCGTTCCTTACGCGGTTGGGTGTTATGGGAACTCCTTGACAGTTCGCTTTGAATAAAATTCCTCTAGCAAGGCCCAACCTTGGTTTTACCATTTGCCTACCTACCACCATATACCTTCCCTTGGGTTCTGTAGACTCAAGGGTCATCTTATTTTAACCCCCCCCCCCCGGGCCAATGCTCCTCTGAGTGTTGGTCTGAACCGAGCCGCCTGCGGGGCCACCTCAGGGAAACTCGAGGTTTGGTTTTACTCGTAGCCTGTCTCATCCGGTGTTGCCCTGAGAACGAAATACGTGCGACTCCTATCGGGATTTGTCGGCACATCGGGTGGCTTTGCTGGTCTTGTTTTACCATTGCCGAAACGTCTTGTAACCGGGATTCCGAGACTGATCAGGTCTTCCCACTAGAAGGAATATCCTTCGTTGACCGTGAGAGCTTGTGATGGGCTAAGTTGGGACACCCCTGCAGGGTTTTGAACTTTCGAAAGTCGTGCCCGCGGTTATGGGCAGATAGGAATTTGTTAATATCCAGTTGTAGAGAACTTGACACTTAACTTAATTGAAATGAGTCAACTGCGTGTGTAGCCGTGATGGTCTCTTTTCGGAGGAGTCCGGGAAGAGAACACGGTCTCGTGTTATGCTTGAATGTAAGTAGTTCAGGATCACTTCTTGATCATTATAGCCTATTGACCGAGCTTTGCTTCTCTTCTCGCTCTCATTTGCGTCAGTTAGCCACCATATATGCTAGTGCTTGCTGCAGATCCACCTCACTACCTTTTCCTACCCATAAGCTTAAATAGTCTTGATCGTGAGGGTGTGAGATTGTTGAGTTCCCGTGACTCACAGATTACTACCAAAACCATATGCAGGTACCGATGATGCCAGTGCAGGGGACGCGACCGAACTCAAGTGGGAGTTCGACGAGGATTCAAGACGTTGCTATGTGTCTTTTCCGGATGATCAGTATAGGAGCCCAGTTGGGGCGATCGGGGATCTATGCATTTGGGGTTGTCTTTATTTATGTTGGTTCCATAGTCGGAACTTGATTTTATTCTGGATGATGTGTGAAGTGGTGATTGTAAGCCAACTCTTTATCCCATTATTATTCAGTACATGGGATGTGTAAAGATTACCCCTCTTGCGACATGCCTACTACGCGGTTATGCCTCTAAGTCGTGCTCCGACATGTGGGAGATATAGCCGCATCGTGGGTGTTACACCGTCATCCACCACCCTAGTGCTCTCGGCATGGCGTGGTCAACTTGGTCAAGGAACGGCTTCCATCGGATGTGGACTGTACGTGGAGAGGCCGACAGCTGGGTCCACGGCCGCAGCAAGGAAGTGCCTCCTTATTACGCGGAAAATAATGATTCCTCCACCTGACAGCAGGGACTGAGGGAGTCATGGGCTAAGGGGTCCTCGGGCGTCCGGCCTGTTGCCATGGGCCGGACTGATGGGCTAAACCGAAGACCGCACCCGTGTCCAGATAGGACTCTCCTTGGCGTGGAAGGCAAGCTTGGCGACAGAATATGTAGATTCCCTTCTTTGTAACCGACCTTATGTAACCCTAGATCCTCTTGGTGTCTATATAAACAGGAGGACTTAGTCCGGATAGGATATACTCAATATCGTAGTCATACAGGCTAGACTTCTAGGGTTTAGCCATTATGATCTCGTGGTAGATCAACTCTTGTAATATTCATATTCATCAAGATCAATCAAGCAGGAAGTAGGGTATTACCTCCAAAGAAAGGGCCCGAACCTAGGTAAACATTGTGTCCCCTGTCTCCTGTTACCATTGACCTTAGATGCACAATTCGGGACCCCCTACCCGAGATCCGCCAGTTTTAACACCGACATTGGTGCTTTCATTGAGAGTTCCTCTATGCTGTCGCTGAAAGGTTTGATGGCCCCTTCAATCGTCAATAATGACGCTATCCAAGGAGAGACTTTTCTCCCTGGACAGATCTTCGTGTTCGGCGGCTTCGCACTGCGGGCCAACTCGTTTGGCCATCTGGAGCAGATCGAAAGCTACACCCCTGGCCATCAGGTCAGATTTGGGAGCTTGAACTACGTCGCTGACATCCGTGGAGACTTGATCTTCGCCGGATTCGAGACCGCGGTAGCCACTCCCGGTCACCCCGATGATCATGACATAAATCTGTCATCAGGTCGCATCTAGGAGATTGCTCCTGTAAACGCTCTGGCCTTAGATCCGGAGCAAGTTGCGCCATCAAAGGACAGGAGGATCAACCCCACCACGGAGGACACATATTCCACGGCATTGGAGCCGCACATAGACTTAACCTCTCATGACATCCTTGTCACCGGAACTCCGCACTCATCTCCGGCCGTAAGTTTTGAACCACGTGAGCCTGCGGACGCCAAACTTGATCGTTTATCGATCTTCGAATTCAGCGCAGCAGACATCTTCCAGCACTCGCCTTTGGGCGATGTGCTAAACTCATTAAAGAACCAGTCCTGGACAAAGGACTCACAGCCGAACTGTATCCGGCTCGAATCGGGGGCTAACAGTGGAGAATCTTGCTTCCCACCCACCACCCACTTCATAGCCATGGTCGAGGATTCGACCGATACAATTTATTATGACTACGAGAACATTGACGGTCTGGACGATGAGGCCAAAGACAACGAAGACCCCGCAGATACATGTAATGAACAAGATGAACGGAAAGATGGGCAGATTAGCCCTGGTAAACACGCCACACACGAAGATTCAGAGGACGACAATTACCTTCCGCTCTCTGAGGATGAGGTGAGCCTCGGCACCGAGGATTTCATCGTGCCTGAGCAACCTCTTGAGCGGGAGCGCTTTAAGCGCCACCTAATAGCCACTGCATGGAGCCTGAAAAAGAAGCAGCAGCAGCTTCAAGCTGACCAAGATCTGCTCAATAATAGATGGACCGATGTCCTAGCCACCAAGAATACGGCCTTAGTGGACCAGCCAAAAGCTACCCGAAGCATAGATCGCTACCCCAGGGCAATGATAAGGCGCTGCAGCCCGTACCATCATCGCACAATGCGGCAGGTCGACCACAACTTGGTCCGGGTAAAGCGGCAACTCAAGCCAAACACTAGACCGCCCCACCTCGCAGTAAAGGCAAGAACAAAACAGCTCAGGGTTGTACCTCCAACCCTCAACGGGACTTGGGTAGTAGAGCAGGACACTCAAGAGCGATCTATGGATCGCGAGGACATACCTCGACACGCGACGACGGCCACCTATTCGGACATGACAAACCTAGCCACGCCCGAGCTGAAAACCGCAAATGGACTCTACCGGAGGTACGTCACAGTATGGCCCAACATAGAGGCGTCTCACACCCTCTTTGCTTCACACATGAAGCAATGGAGCATGAATTCCTAGACGGGTTTAAACCCATGAATATCGAATCATACGATGGAACAACGGATCCCACGGTATGGATCGAGGACTTCCTCCTCCATATCCACATGGCCCGCGGAGACGACCTTCATGCCATAAAATACCTACCACTAAAACTCAAAGGACCAGCTCGGTGCTGGTTAAACAGTCTGCCGGAAAATTCTATTGGTAGCTGGGATGATTTGGAGGATGCCTTTTGTGACAACTTCCATGGAACATATGTCCGGCCACCGGACGCCGATGACTTAAGTAACATTGTCCAGCAGCCCGGAGAGTCAGCCAGGCAGCTCTAGACTAGGTTCTTAGTTAAAAAGAACCAAATAGTCGACTATTCGGACGAGGAAGCCCTTGCAGCCTTTAACCACAGCGTCCGGGATGAATGGCTTGCATGCCACCTCGGTCAAGAAGGACCTAGATCCATGACAGCCCTTACCCCTCTAATGACCGCTTTTGCGTGGGAGAAGACAGCTGGCTTGCTCGTAGAAGCAATAGCGCCAGTGTCTCGGGCACTTACGAAATCCGAGACGGCAATGGCAAGCCACAACGAAGCAAACACAACAGTCGCAATGATAATGAAAGATCACGCGACACAGCGGTCAACGTTGGATTTAGCAATCCCAAACCCGGTCAATGGAAAAACCCATTCAAGGCAAACCGAGAAGGACCATCCAACCTAGATAGGATACGGGACTGACCCTGCCAGATTCATGGCCACCCCAATAAACCAGCTAATCATACGAACAGAAGCTGTGGGGTCCTCAAGCAGGCCGGCAAGCTCAACGCAAGACACAAGGGAAAGGGGCCACCAGGCAATAGGGACAACGGAGTGGTTCACCAGCTAAATGTCGGGGTCAGAAGCAATTTCCCCCTGAAGATCGATCAAATCCGGAACAGAAATAGCAGTTAGGCTTCCGCTGCCCATCTCATGTACTCACGCATACATAATTACGCACTTAAGATACCATGGTCATTGGTGGAAGCACAATACGGACAAGTCTGCAAGCACTCCGGTAACATTTTTATCTGCTTTCCTTTTTTCTTTCTTCATTATCTCTTAAAAACAGGTGGCGAAAGGAGAAACACCTACGACCGATTCCATCGGAGTTCCAATCCGTACACTCACCTACGGGGCTACTTCCTTCAAGGATTCCCCTCGCTGAGGACAGGCGGCACAGACGTGCGACAGGAGGTCCAAAATAACTTTTTGTAGACCGCACTCTCTTTTCGAGCCTGTAACATGTCTTTTTCCTCTGCCTTCGACCCAGGGCATATCAAATAGCCCGGGTCGTGGCCTTTATGTATATCAAGTAACCATTGGCATGTCGCTCAGGTCCTAGTTCACATTATCCGAATTAATCACTCGTGTCTTCCCGTAAATGAATACGCCTCCTATGGTTGTTTCATAGATATACCCCGTCTTAACTTGCTAGGGGCTCGATATGGGAACAAATGAGTTGCCAACAAAGCCCGAGCATCTTTTACATCGTACTTCAGCGTCGCGAGTTTGGTCTTATGTGCATCAGCTCCGAATCCTGTCTTGCGTCAGTAGTTGGGTTGCCCGGCTCCTGTGCTTGCTATCCTACGTTCCGCTCTATCGGCTAGGCTAGTAAACGGAGAACTACTATGATTGTGCCACCGGTTCACCTTGTTACGCACCTCAGTAGAGAAAGCCGAAAACTGACTGTCATGATGTGGCGAGAGCTGGTCAACCACTCGATGACTTATCAGAATCTTTCACGATTCCTCCGTGTCACATGAAGGACCTCTTTTTGGTAAAATATGTAAATGCATCGCATGAATAAGCCGCATACATACCAGGGGCTATGTCGCAGACCCACCATAAAACTCAGATGGCTAAGTGAAAGTGTTAACGCCCTATAGTCTGGTTGCCTGGTTCAACGTACTGACACCTCCTTCACGGACCACGACGTTGGGTCAAGAGTGATAGATGCTTTTTCGAACACCCATGTACTTCCTACAAGGAGGCTGAAGCCGACAATTGGAAAACTTTCAGTTTATATTAAAAATGGCTGCACAGGAGGAACACAAGCTTTCGAGAAAAATATACAAATAGATTAACCATAAAATTGTCTCGTACAATTCTCACACACCTCACTCGAACATTATGTCTTTCGAGCATTGACCCTCTATCAAGCGGGTGGCTACTAGGACGTCTTCAAAATAATGCACCGGTTCATGGCGGTCCTTGCCCTTGGGTGGACACTTCACCGCAACATCGATGGCCCTCATCTTCCCCCAGAATGTCTTGACTCAGGAAAAAGCCATCCGTGCACCCTCAATGCACACCGACTGCTTCACAGCATCGATACGTGGCACCGCATCGAAAAGCCGCGGCACCAAGATGAAGTAACTATTCAGGACAGGCTCAGTTGGCCATAGTCGGATTATGACGTTCTTCATGGCAGCACCGGATATCCTATGAAGCTCGGCCCACTGGGACATCTGCTCATTCAGCAACAGGGGGCGCTTCGAGGCGCCGAATTGTGACCAGAAAAGCTTCTCCGTTGCATACCCCTCTCGCGCCTGGTAAAACTGCGCCGCATTGGAAGAACTCTTCGGCAAGTCTAAAAACTCATCTAGACAACTCCACAATTGGTTAAGCTGAGCATAGTTCGGATCACTGAACTTAGTCTGTAGCAAAAATGGCTTACCAGCTGCAATCTCCCCAGCTTGCCGGATCTCCTCACGGGCTGCTCTGGATTTAGACCGTGCTTCTCTTGCTTCTCATAAGGCCTTGTCAATTTCAGTCGTTTTGGATTCATTCTCCTTCTCAAGGAGTCCATCATGGATATCTTCTCCTCGTCTTGACGCCGAGCAGCTCGTTGGGCTTTTAACTCAGCTGATGCCTTCTCGGTAGCCGCATTACTACACCGGGCCTGCTCCTTGGCCCGGCTAGCTCCGCTCGAAGAATTTCAACAGTGGCATCACCATCTGCAGCCATGCATAACCTTCAGCGTCATGTTTATATCACAAAAATGTATGTGCATGGACCGCTCCAAATACATACCTTGCGACTTGTCAAGACGCATATTGATTAACATAATGTCATCCCCGGCCGCATCAAGCTTCCGTTGCAGCTCGGCAATATCCGTAGTCTAGGAAGTAGCCAGGGGGAAGCAGCCTGTGTTCAAAGTTAATCAGATCAGTCCTCGAATATTTCTTTTTTTATCCTCTGTTCGCCTTCCATGGGAAGCCAACCCGAGCCTCAGTGGATACTATCTATACACAGGTGTATTTTCTGAATAAAATACAATTGCACACATTACAGTACAAACCTAAAAGCCTCTTAGTAGGCTCGCAAAGGACTCATTCAGTCCGCTCTATGCGGATACGACCTTTTCAACCACCGTACCCATCAAGGGACGCTCTGAAACGGACGCCTGCCGCAGCATGTTTGTCAAGATATCCGGCGCCTCTGGGTCTCTAGAGGCTGCCGCAGGAGTATGGTCACCCTTTGAAGGGATCCATTTATTTGTATCCGGCTGTGTTCCGGATTGTTTGGGGTCTTCATTGTTGTTCCCCGGTCCCTGGGCCGCCGAAGTATCACCTTCGTGTAACGTCTTCATCATCCCTTGCACCACTTGTTGGTCGGGGGAGATCCTCCGCGACGACACCTCGAAGTCGTCCGCCCTATTGGACGCAGAGGCCGGTGGGGTCGTCCCGCTTTCCATCATCTCCGGGAGAAGGTCCCCGATGGAAGAGGTTTGTTGAAGGGGACTGCGCGCTAAGCTGCAAAAAACTATATATTCCAGGCATCTATACCAATATAAAAAGACCCAAATGGGCAGATCCAAACCATCTCGACCATCAAATCATGTTATCTAGCAGTTCAAATCGCTCCAATGTTGAGCACCAAACACATTTAACGATCTAATTACCCACCACTGCCATTGGTTATAAACACGTTTTGACTCAATGCTATCCCTTGAAATCTGTCATATAATTAATATCCTACCATTCCCATGAAAAAGTAATTGATATCTTACCAAATACTAACGTGCAATAGATATATCTTACCTAATATAACGTACAACTAATATCCTACCTAATATAAATGTGCATTGCACATACATTATTACTAGTTATAGGAAAAGAACGAGATATGTTTAAAACAGCCTTGTTCACTTACGATTTGGCCGGAGGCTTGTCCTCGTCATGAGACTGCGCTTTGACATCCTCCAGGCCCGAGCCGCCCCCTAGAGGCATCTTACCTCGCTTAGGAGCCTGCTCCTCCCAATCTTCGAAGGCGGCCCTCTTCTTCCTAGGAGGGAAGGAGACAGTGCCCCCCTCCACTTTTGTCTTCGGATGAGGGGATTTTGATTCCTCTGGACACAAAGTCCGATGTTCCCTGGGAATAGGGGCCATCTTTGGTCCTCTCACTCTCCGCCTCGCCCTCCTTCACAGTCATCTGGTATGGTGCCAGGGCCAGCATCCATGTTAGAATAGGATTTGCTGGGCCGTCGGGCAGAGGGGCTGAACACATAATCAGTTCCGCTTTCTTTATCCAGCCCTAGAAGAACATAGCTTGTTCAATACCATATTACGGTATGCATAATTACAAAGTGTTTGAAAGCCAAGTGCTGACTAGAGTATCCGGACGATTGCAGTTAAGGCCAATGTCCTTGGCAGTGTCCGGCCAATGTTTCCGCTTCCCGAAAAATAACTTCCACATCCCTTCGTGTGTGGTGCCGAAGAAGTGTTGTAGGGTTTGTGGTCCTTCTGGATTAAACTCCCACATGCGGTGTGACCTGCATTGGCAGGGCAGGATTCGGTGAACTAACATCACTTAGATCACGTTGACAAGATCGATGTCTCTCTCGAGGAGGGTTCGGATGCGGCTCTATAAAGTCCACACTTCATCAACTGATCCCCAGTCCAGCCCCTTGTTGACCCATGATGCAAGCTGTGACGGTGGGCCAGGATGGAAGGTGGGTGCAGCTACCCACTTGATGCTGCGGGGCTCTGTAATATAAAACCACTCCTGTTGCCAGTGAGTGAAAGTCTCGGTAAAAGAACCTTTTGGCCAAGGTGTGTTGGTGAGTTGGCCGACCATAGCACTGCCGCACTCCACCTGTTCCCTGTCAACTACCTTCGGCTTCACACTAAAGGTCTTGAGCCATAAGCTGAAGTGTGGGGGGGTTCGGAGGAAGGCCTCGCATGTAATGATAAATGCCGAGATGTGGAGGATAGAGTCCGGAGCCAGATCATGAAAATCTAGTCCATAATAAAACATTAGCCCCTAGATGAAGGGGTGAAGAGCGAACCCTAACCCCCGGAGGAAATGGGGGATGAATACAACCCTCTCGCCGGATCTGGGGGGTCGGGATAACCTGTCCTTGAGCAGGAAGCCGGTGGTGGACCTCTGCGGTCAAATATCTGGCCGCCCGAAGCTTTGCGATATCCTCCTCTGTAATGGAGGAAGCCACCCATCGGCCTTGGGAGCTAGATCCGGACATGATGGGAAGGCTGGAAGCAATGAAGTCGAACGTTGGGTGCTGGAACTCGGGGTTGGGGAGGCTGAGGAGGAGTTTGGCATAAAAAAGACGGCCGTTGGTTCCTTTATAAAGGACTTCGGTATTGGACGCCTCCTCCTAAGCCTAAAAACCTGCCTATTCCTAAGGAATCTTTCTCGCAGGAAGGTTGGGTTACCCATGCCCGTATTGATGAAAATCCCGCAATAAGGGAGCACGATCCCTGCTTCGACAAGAAGTGCCAATAAAAACCACGCCCTCAAACGTGGAAGGGTGGGACGGGAAACGGTTCGAAATAAAGGTCGGGAAGGCGTGACGTCACATTACTAAAGTTGTCAGCGGGTCAGATTCATGAAAGTGCTATATTCTCTACGGCTGTGTGTTACAGGTCCAGACACGATCAATTCGTCCGAAGACTATTTTGGAGTTCGGAAGGAGGAACCCACCTTGCCATGCCGAAGACAGCACTACGCGCCGGATACCTTGACATTGAAGACAGGTTCAGGGGCTACTGACTAAGGGATCATCGGGCGTCCTGGACTAAGGGATCATCGGGCGTCTGGCCTACTGCCATGGGTCGGACTGATGGGCTATGAAGAACGTGAAGACTGAAGACCGCACGCGTGTCCGGATAGGACTCTCCTTGGCGTCGAAGGCAAGCTTGGCGATGGAATATGTAGATTCCCTTCTTTGTAACCGACCTTCTGTAACCCTAGATCCTCTCGGTGTCTATATAAACCGGAGGACTTAGTCCGGATAGGATATACTCAATACCATAGTCATACAAGCTAGACTTCTAGGGTTTAGCCATTACGATCTCGTGGTAGATCAACTCTTGTAATATTCATATTCATCAAGATCAATCAAGCAAGAAGCAGGGTATTATTTCCATAGAGAGGGCCCGAACCTGGGTAAACATCGTGTCCCCTATCTCCTGTTACCATCGACCTTAGATGCGCAGTTCGGGACCCCCTACCCGAGATCCGCCGGTTTTGACACTGACAGGGACCCACCGGACGAGCCACCGTATTTTGCGAAAAAATGTTTCCCCCCTAACTGCTGGGACCCACCGGACGGGCCACCATATTTTGCGAAAAAAACATTTCCCCCCTAACTGCTGGAACCCACCGGACGGGCCACTGTATTTCGCGAAAAAAATGTTCCCCCCCACTGTCAGCTTAGACCCACCGGACGTGCCTCCTTATTACGTAGAAACAAATGAATACTCCTGCTGCTAGCTGGGACCCACCTTGGTGGGAGGCTGACTTGTGGGCCTACTAAGTTGACGGGGACGGAGGGCTTTGTCAACTTAGTCAATATGAACGATTCTAGCTCAAGTGACCGTACGATGTCCATCTAACGACCATAGTGCTTCTTCAACCTCTGGTCTTCTTGCTCCAGCCGCCCAAACAAGCGTCGGTCGTGTCGCGTGCTCCTGCCTCCCGTGGCCAGTTATGATGCCGCGGAGGCCTCACCGCCCACTACTAGTCCCACCGCTGGCCAGGCCATCCCTCTACTCACCCACACTCCCTGTTATTCTGCGGCAACGGCAGCCTCACACCGCAGCCGAACCAGTGAACCCTCATACTCCCCTACGAGTGGGCATCCACTTCCGCGTCTTCCCCGGCTCCGCGTGGTCCCCTTCCTAGGCCTCGCTGTCGTCCACCGCCCTGGTGCTCTCAGCGCGGTGTGGTCAACATGGTCAAGGCACGACTTCCATCGGACATGGACTGTACGTGGAGAGGCTGACAGTTGGGTCCACGGCTGCAGCAAGGAAGTGCCTCCTTATTAAAAGGAAAATAATGATTCCTCCACCTGACAGCAGGGACCCACCGGACGGGCAACCATATTTCGTGGAAAAAAATATGTCCCCCTTGACTGCTGGGACCTACCTGCTACATCTTCGCACGCAAGGAAGTGCGTCCGGGCAAAAAAATGATTGGTCCCCTGACTGCTTGACCCACCAGCTACATCTTCGCACGCAAGGAAGTGCCTGACAGTCGGGACCCACCTGGTCGAAGCGTATGTAGCGTTCTCATTCTGGTCGTGAATGTGTACGTACATACTGGTCGATGTAGAGGCGAGCACGTAGCATGTACACGTACGTACAATGGCCAGTGTCCAAGAAAGAAAATACGACCACGTACGTACGGGCGGGCCGGGTCTCAAACGCCTACTCACGCATACGTACGGCCAGGGCTCGTGTACATGGCTGGGTCGAAACGGAGAAACCGCGTTGTCGTCATGTTCATGGGGAGGCAACGGAATGCGTCATGTTCATCGGGAGGCAACGGAATGCGTGGGATCCAACCGGCTTAGACGGAGCAGCCGATGGAAACGAGGCCTGGCGTACCGCACAACGGAGGAAACAGCCTTGTGTTCCACCGGCCACGTTCGAAACGGGATCCTGTTCATCGCGAGGGATCAGGCGTACCGCAAAATGGAGGAACGGACCTCCTACGGTCGAAACAGGGGTCCTGTACATCGGGAGGGGTGTGGCGTACCACAAAACAGAGGTAACGGACTTGTGTTGGAGCGCTATAGTCGAAACGGGGGTCCTGTTCATCGGGAGGGGTGTGGCGTACCGCAAAACGGGACTCCACGGGATACTGTTCATCTCCACAGTCGACCCCCTCCAGCCTCCACGGGCTACTGTTCATCCACCGTCGACCTCCTCCAGCCTCCACCTGCGACTGTTCATCCATGGGCTCCTGTTCATCCAGCCTCCACCGCGCTACTCCACCGGCTACTATTCAACCAGCCCTCTCCGCGGGCTCCTGTTCAACCACCACTCCATGGCTACTATTCATCCAGCCCTCCATCGTCTACTGTTCATCCAGCCCTCCATGGGGTGGTGGTCCTATTGATCGAGCCCTCCACGGGGTCCTTTTCATCCAGCCCCAACCGGCTCGATCGATCGGGGTCCTGTTCATCCACCCCTACCAGGAACTGTTCATCCAAACCCCCCCAGCAACGCTCACTGTTCATCTAGAGGTAGCATCGACCGACTTCAGTTAGCAGCAGTAGCGAAGGAATCGCTTGATCGGGTTTAGTTAACAGCCATCGATCGATCGCTCGTGTTCAGTAACGCGTAACCTGCAGTGCAATCGCTCGGGTTCAGTAGGCGAACGCCTCGCTCGGGTTCAGTTAGAGCCCAATGCCTCACACACACGCGCGTGCGTGTACGAGAGAAACGCGCATCACTCGGCCCCGACCACCCACTGTAACCGGGAACACCCTGATATTTTCCTCGCCCTTGCTTCAACCACGGTTTTTTCCGTCATGGATGGCCCAAAGAATGTCATGCAGCTGCATCTCTGGCCTGCCCAGGACGAAAAGCCCATTTTCTATCATGATTTTTTGTCATAGAAGTAGGAGCCCTCCACATCTATGATGATACTGGGTTTTGTCACAATTATCTTCATAGAAGTGTCATAAGTATGACAGAAAAAATTACGTCCAGCCCAAAATGTCATGGATGTGTCTTTTTTTGTAGTGATGCGAGAGAGTGGACTGCGTAAAAGAGATGATGATGGTGATGTTGATGAAGATGATCACCGCGGTGATGATTCCCCTCCCGATGGCACACTGGTGCCACCTAGAGAGAGGAGGAGAGATTCTCCCCCTTGTGCTTCCTCCGCCATGGCCTCCCCCCTGGATGGGGAGAGGTTCTCCCTCTGGTCCTTGGCCTTCGTGGTGATGATGGCCCCTTTGGGATCCTCCTCCATAGCCTCCAGTGATGATGGCCCCCTCCGGCAGGGTGACAGAGAGGGCCTAGATTGATTTCTCATGGCTACAGAGGCTTGCGGAGGTGGAACTTCCGATCTAGGTTTCTTTCTGGAAGTTTGGGTATATATAAGAGCTGTTGGAGTCGAGAACAAGTCAGGGGGTCCCCGAGGCGGCCACGAGATAGGGGGTGCGCCCAGGGGTGTAGGGCGCGCCCCCCACCCTCGTGGTGGCCTCGAGACTCCCCTGGTCCATCTCCGGTACTTCATGGGCTTCTTCTGGTCCCAAAAAAATGTCCGTAAATTTTCAGGTCAATTGGACTCCGTTTGATTTTCCTTTTCTATGATACTCAAAAATAAGGAAAAAACAGAAACTGGCACTGGGCTCTTGGTTAATAGGTTAGTCCCAAAAATCATATAAAACAGCATATAAAGGCCCATTAAACATCTAAGATGGATAATATAATATCATGAATACTTCATAATAGATACGTTGGAGACGTATCAGCTATGTAATCACAAGGAAACCTCGAGACTTCTCAATAGAATTATGTTTCTGCTGTAATGAAGCGGGGCACTTTGCCAGAGATTGTCCCAATGAAGATATGCGTGTTGAATAGATGAGTCCGTGAGAAAGATAGTAGTAGTCAAGGAACATTTCTTTTTTTATTCAGGTGTTGAGTTGAGGCATGTAATGAGAAATGCAGAAGATTGTAGTAATTTGAGAATCAATAAACTGAACATCGTTGGTATTGATTTGGATTTTTGAGTAGTTACTCCATGAAGAAAGATTTTGACCATTTTCGAGGATATTAGAAATATGGCCTATGAAAGAATTCGTGCATTTCATGGGTGGTAGTACCCTGTGAGGACCCTTGACCCCTAGAAAAGATAATGATATTCCATGGAGTGGACTTCAGACGAAATAAGTACGAGTTTTATCTCGATATGTGGGATGCCCCAAGGATATGAAGGGATGAAGTACTATTGGATATAGATGAGGTATAATGTTGGTAATATGGAGCAATTGTAACTCCATGATGAGTTTGAGTAATCGCGTCTTAGTTTGGTACCAATAGAAGGAAGGGAGACAGTACAATTGGATGGATTTAAGAATGCTAGGAAGCTGGATGTTGGAATAATGAATAGTTGCCCCGATGATGAGCTCAAGGTTTACAAGTGATGAGATGGGCCATAACCCACAGGCCCTAGGACCTGCCAATAAGCAAGCACACTCTTGCTGAAGGAAAAACCATGGGAGAAGTTACGACTTTATCAACAGACCATCTTATAGGAGTAACGCAAAAACCTGAGAGTTGTGAAGGAACGATAGATGGTTGTTTGGCTTGCAGAATCAATGGATTTATCCAAACATGGTTCGTCGACAAGAGAAATTCTGCAATGCTTCTAAGGATGACCGAGTGCTAGAATGCGAGATTCGCTAAACCATATACAAGGTAATGATTTGAGTGCGGGATGGATTGATCACCATACCGACTTACTCTTATTATTCGCCTTGCTATATGGGATGGTAAATCTGAGTGACTTACCCATAGTAGAGCGACGACGATCAATACCTTGTTGGAACCTTAGAATGGTATGACACTTTTCCCCCTGGTACAAGGAAGCTATTGCCAATCGTAGGGCATACGGTGAGAATGAATCCCATGCCCATTTCCTGTAGGAGAAACCATAAATCGATGACCACCATGAGATATCGATAGTTGTTTAGTATTGGCCCCAGACCCGTCAGCTAAGAAGACCCAGTCACAGAAGAACCTTACCAAGATGAAAGGACATAAGAATTGAGGGAAAAGGTTATGCCACTACCGGAAGAGCCTAGAGAAGGAATTATCCTGAAGATATGAGAGGATGGACACTGTCAATGATAAGGATGGAGCATACAAGTTTTGATGGAATGACAACCATGCTTCTAAGGGTGGTAGCACCCCAGACCCGTGTGACGATCGATGGATTTTGAGAAGACCCCCGAACCTAACCTATTTCTTGCTAGCCTCTCCGATTCTCGAGGACGAGATTCATTTTAAGGGTGGTAGGTTTGTAACATCCCAAAATTCTAAATTTTGGAATGTTATATTAATTAAGTAGTTCTGATTGTTATGTGTGAAATTGATTACAATTCGAAACTTTTTGAAAGTTAAATGAGAGGGAATGAAATGACTTTCCCAAAATTTCACCTTGCATTTTGATCTCCATGAATTCAAAGTCTTTTCAAATACAAAACCCTAGAGTGAAGATGATATGACTTCTTCCAGTTAAATAAATGAAAAGGGTTTCTGAACATATTTGAATTTCATTTGGAAATATTTCAAATTCAGAAACTTTATGCAACTCAATGATTTTCATGAGAGAAGATAATATGGCTTCTTCAAAATATATGAAATATGAGTTGGGAGTTCAAAGAAGCAAATTTAAAGTCCCTTTGAAATTATTTTCAATTTGCAGTTATTTGTGTTTTATTCAAATTATTTTTCTCCAAAAATAAAAAACATGGAAAATATGGTAAAATGATTCCCTATAGTAGAAAATTGGAGAGAAATAAATTTGAAATCATTTTGTTATTTCTAAAATGGTTTTTATTGGGTTTTATTGCACTTGTAGTACTCTTTGCTTTATTGAAATTTTTGTGGATTTTATTTGACGTTAGAAAAATGCTCATGTTATAGAAAATCCTTTTCTGAAAATTTCGATATATTATATGCCTATAGTATATTTTTATTTTATTTGGTTTTTATTTTATTTTCTATAAAATTGTTGTAAGAAAAATCCACCGACTGGGCCGGCCCAGCTCTAGCCAGGCCGTGGCCCAGCCGGACTCCATCTCCCGCACGACAGCGTCGTTGCCGTTCAAATCCACTCCATCTCCCGAGGATTCCCCTTGCCCAAGCCACACTTCTTATAAATACCCAAGGCTCCGGCCCTAATTTTGCCTCGAAACGCAGCCGCCCTCGCCTCCCCACGCCCCGAACATCTCTCGCCGGAGTTCGAGCTCCGCCAAAGATCTGCCGCCTTGCCCGGCGCTCCACTGCCGCCCTCCACCGATGACACCACCTCCATCGTCTTCGCCTTGCCGCGTAGCGCCACCTCATGCTCTCGGACGAGCCGAAGGCCCACTGGAGAAGCCGCCCCGGTCGAAGCCGCCGCCGCTGCCGCGGTAAGCCGCTGTAGATCTCGACCGTCCGATCTAGGTTAGATGGGTAGGATTAGAACGTTATTTTTTTATTTTCGAACTGGTATGCACTAAGTAGCGGACGTTTTCTCGATTAGCCTTGCAACGAACGGTTTTCACCCAACAGTTTTCTGACACGTGGCCAGGGAACTAGTTGAAGTTTATTTTTTTCAGTTTATATCCTGATTTTCAAACCTTCACAACTTTTCAACCGTTTGTCCAAATTCGACGAAACCAACGCCAAATTCTTCGTCTTGATCTCATCTATCCAGAGAACCAAACTAAAAATATTTTTTAAAGTTTTAAAATTTGAATTCAAAAAGATTTGAATTTGAACTTCTTTTGTCCATAACTTGAGTTTCGTAACTTTGATTCAGTTGCTTATTTTTGCTAATTGAAGCTATTGACCTAAACTTTCTGATAAGGCCAAATCCACCCAATTTTGGTACTGTTAGAAATTGTTTTCTGTTGCAAGAGTTAATTGCTTGTTTTCCAAGTTTTCCGAGATTTTTTCTTCGATTCTTTTGAGTGATTGCTTATGTGTGGATAAAATTGCTTTCTTACGATATATTGATCAGAGTGTGACGAGTAGAACTATCAGCAATTATGAGTGCGAAGAATCTTCATCAATAGTACAAGGCAAGTTCACACTTTGACCATACTTTTCATACCCAGTTTTTATGCATTAGTTTCACCCCTCAAAGATTTGCATGAGTAGGATTGGGAATTGGGATTTGCTACGTAGTTGATGAGGTAGGAACCTATTACCTTTGATCACCCAGGATTATACGTTGTGCTCTTATTGCTTAGCCATGCTCGTAGACATGGATTGGTGTCGGTGTCAAAACCGCGGATCTCGGGTAGGGGGTCCCGAACTGTGTGTCTAGGCCGGATGGTAACAGGAGGCAAGGGACACGAAGTTTTACCCAGGTTCGGGCCCTCTTGATGGAGGTAAAACCCTACGTCTTGCTTGATTAATATTGATGATATGGGTAGTACAAGAGTAGATCTACCACAAGATCAGAGAGGCTAAACCCTAGAAGCTAGCCTATGGTATGATTGTTGTTCTGTATGTCGTCCTACAAACTAAAACCCTCCGGCTTATATAGACGCCGGAGAGGGTTAGGGTTACACAAAGTCGGTTACAATGGTAGGAGATCTACATATCCGTATCGCCAAGCTTGCCTTCCACGCCAAGGAAAGTCCCTTCCGGACACGGGACGAAGTCTTTAATCTTGTATCTTCATCGTCCAGGAGTCCGGCTGAAGGTATAGTCCGGCCATCCGGACACCCCCTAATCCAGGACTCCCTCAGTAGCCCCTGAACCAGGCTTCAATGACGATGAGTCCGGCGCGCAGATTGTCTTCGGCATTGCAAGGCGGGTTCTCCTCCAAATTCCGTGTACCTGTTGAATAAAGTCCGGTTTCTTGTAAATGTTGCGCTCCTCGTCTCCTACGCCCAATAATGGCCATCTCCCACGTGTCAAACGAATATGAAAAGTCTGAGTGTTTTTACATCCACACCCTTAGCCGCGTAAATGAGCCGCCCATTTAAGGGGACGAGGATTTAGATCCAAACCACACCTTCTCCCCTTCGCGAGTGTTCATCAGAGCGCATCCGACAAAGGTCCATACCACCATGGCCAGTCATCGCAACTCCTCCTCTCGCCCTTCCAGCCCTCAGCCTGGATATTGGGAGAGATGCTCCATCCCGCATAGCGAGCTAGTGACGCTCTAGACCAAGGGATTTCTCCCCCGGCCTATATGGTCCTGGTTTGAGCCGGTCTTGCCATCTATAATGGCGGAGAGCAATCGGAGACTGCCCCTAATCCCTCCAAAGGAGAGCGGGTGTGCCTCGTCCCTTATTTAATAAGGGGGCTCGGATTTCCAATCCACCCATTTCTCCGGGGGCTCCTGGAGTTCTATGGCCTCCAGCTACACAATCTCACGCCTGCCTCCGTATTGCATATCACGGGCTTCGTAGCCCTCTGCGAGTTGTTCTTGGGTGTTGAGGCTCATTTAGGGCTGTGGAAAGAGCTATTCTGCCTCGTGCCCCGTTCTAAGAAGGGGTCAATATATCAAGTGGGCGGAGCCGAAGTGTGGCGCATCGCCGGGACCGGATATCTATCCGGAACCCCAAAGAAGGCGTCCGAGGACTGGCCTTCGGAATGGTTTTACATAGAGTACGTCCCGCTGCCGGATCCTGTCCGGATCGGCCTCCCTGAGTTTGACAGTGCCCCACTAAAGAAGCGCCTAAGTTGGCATCCATGGAGCCCTCAGAGGAAAGTGACAAGGACATTATTTACCTGATGGGCCAGATAAGATTGCTAGCTCATTCCGGACTGACCATGATCGGGGTCATGGCCGCATGCATCATGCGAGGGGTGCAGCCGCTACATGGCCACCCCATGTGGGACTTCAACGGGGAGGACGACGCCACCCGTTACGGCCGTAAGGGGCCGGATTCGGCTACGGCTCTAATAAAGACCTTGTCCGCTTTGTACAAGGGAGAAGAGGAGGATTTTCTCCATGTCGACCCGAAGGGTGGATTTTCTATGTACAATCCTCCAAGCTGGGTAAGTGGTCGCATCTTGCCCATCCGTTGTATATCCTCATCGTTAAATATTCAGTCCAGCGACTTCAACGCGGGAACTGCGCCAGGCTGTTAAATAAATAAACAACCCTCCTCCACATCCCGAGGACCCAGGACGGTCCCTCGACCCAGCCTCTCAAGAGGATCCGGATGTATCTGTGGAGCTGATTGATGGAGTGTTCCATCAATTGAGCAAGGATAACGCCTTGGTGGCCATTACGGCCGATTACCCAGGGCTAATCCCGGCCTCCCAGGTAACTGAGCTCGAAGTCCCAGTACCCCGAATAGGGGTCCGCCCTCTCGTGTTTTCAGTTTCCTGATTAAAACCGAACTTTGCAGGTGAGGTTTTTGAGCCGGGAGGCCGATCCTGCGGCGACAAGCCAACGAGGGGCCACAGGGCCCCGTGGGCAGAAAAGAGGTGCAGTCCGAATCGAGATGTCAGCGCAAAGGTATGACGCACCCCCTTATCCTAGGTGTTATACCTTCAAGGCATGTTAACACTCGTGTTCTCTTCAGGACAAAGAGACCTCGCCGGACTATATCCGGAGAGGCTGCCAATCGCGCCTCCACCAGCCAGGCTCCAAAGCCTGGTCCGGAGGCGGAGGCGAACACAAGGCGTGCACCGGACGCTCCTTCGACGGAGGACATGGACAGGTTGTCTGCAACCAACTCTGAGGTGGAGAGCGCCATGAACCACAGGCGTCGCCGGACAATTCTTCGCGACGCTTGTTTCTCCCGAGAGGCATTAGATGCCTTCAATTCAGGAGATGCGTACCTCCGTGCCGCTCAAAATGGTCTAGCCAGAGCCATGGAGCAATATGTAAAAGTCATATGGGTAAGAAAATTTTGGTAATTATGTATACATATCAGTAGCCCCCGAGACTTGAAACAGTTAGAACAACTGATTTAAGGATCATATGTTATGCGGGTTCTTACAGAAAAGAATTCCCTACTGTCCCAGGAGCTGGAAGAGTGCAAAGCCCAACTTGAGGCCGCACTAGCCGCGACAGGGGAGCCCAAGGAGACCCCCTCTGGTAATATACACTTCGAAAGATAAGTATTTTGCGAAGCACGGCATGGGTGTGAATCTGACAAATGAAATTGCAGATGGCGCTGGATTGAATCCGGAAAGGCAACACCTCCTACGCCAGTTGAAGGCTGGTGAGAAGGTGCTGACAAAGGTGAGGCGGGAGAAGAATGATCTCCAAGATGCCAACACCAAGCTGGGCGTCGAGCTGAAAGATGTTCGTGCCCAGTTGTCGGACTCCGTTAAGGAGAATCAGCGGCTTCGGCGCGGCATATTTAGTAAGTGCTTGAGAGAACCTTTGGAGAAAAAAAGTTCGGCGGGGAAGTCGACTAACATAGGAATGTCTGTAGGTGTGCTAACAGGTCGTCTTGTAGAGGAGATGCCCGGTTCTACGGGTGACCTTCTTCCCGAGCTCTCGCAACTGCTCGAGCGAGTTCGGAAGGCGATGCAAGGCGTCGCCCAGGACTTGTGGCCATCCATCTCCATGACCGAAGGTCTTGGAGAGCTTGCGGGGAAGCTAAAGGGAGCACGGTGGCGCTTCCGATTGTGGAAGATATCGGCCTGCCGTCAAGGCGCTAGGGAGGCCTGGGCCATGGTGAAGACGCGGTACACAAAGGCTGACCCCAACCACATGGCCGAGGTCGGTCCTATGGGGCCCGATGGGAAGGAGATCCCTGTAAGCTTAGTATATGGCCAAGTAGAATTGGCCACAAAGTATTCCCAGCAGGACTGTAAATTGGACAGCCTGTTAGATGGTATTGAAGAGAAATACAATCAGTCAGAATGACTATGTAATTTAATTGACATTTATAATGCCTTCTAGCCGGATTGTAGATCGTTTGTCATGGCCGACCTTTTCGCTTCAACCTCGGGACCTGACGGTCCGGAGTGTGTCTGAATTCCCATGTGGTTATATAAGAACCGGGGAATGCATGGAGACCAGGCGTAGGGGTCATTAGTGCGTGAACAGACAAGTGCCCGACTAGTTATGTTATATTACATGGTTAGTAAGAAACATCTTCCAGGGAGAATAGTTCCGTTAGGGGTTCCTTTCCCTGGGAGGCATGCCCTAAAGTGCAAGCCCATTCTGCGAAAAAGACGCATGAAAAAGCATCTGGGGGCGCATAAATAAATAAGTAAAAAGATCATCTTTTAGGTCACCGACCGAATATTCCCTTAAGAACGCTAGCTTTCGGCTTCACCCAGTCTGAGGTACACATCCAGCTGATCCGGCAGTAACAATCGCAGAGGTTCTCCCTTTACCGCCTAGCCGAATAATCGGGAATGTAGGGGTAAGCACAGGAGCCAGGCAACCCAGCTTGGCCAAAAATTAAGTCATATCGATGCATATAATGGTGAAATAAAAGGTACATGCAGAAGTGTCACACATGTGTTGGGCATGAAGCCCGTATAAATAAGCTTCTGGTAAAAGAAGCCCCCAGGTTTAATGAGTGCGAATAGCACGTCATTTGATGAGCGTTTAAAGGCTATAAGAGAAAGGAAGGGGAGAAGGAGAGAAATGTAAGACAGACAGTATATAAAGAATGGACAGAGGAAGGAGACGAACACAGAGTCCGGCGCTAGGCATAGAATCTTCGGAGACGGGCTGCATTCCATGGGTTCGGCTCGAGTTGGTTATCCGATGCATCTCGCAGGCGGTATGCTCCACCAGTCAGGACTTGGTCAATTATGAATGGACCTTCCCACTTGGGCTTGAGTTTGTCCTTTTTCTTGTCCGGCAGGCGTAGAACTAATTCGCCAACGTTGTAATTTTTGGCACGTACTTCTCTGCTTTGGTATCTTCGAGCCTGCTGTTGATAGAATGCGGAACGGGCTTTTGCCACGTCACGCTCCTCCTCCAATGTGTCCAAACTATCCTTCCGATCGAACTCGGCTTCTCTTTCTTCGTACATGCGCACTCGAGGTGAGTCATGAATTATGTCGCAAGGCAAAACTGCCTCTGTGCCGTACACCATAAAGAATGGTGTGTATCCGGTGGTGCGATTCGGCGTGGTTTGCAGCCCCCAGAGTACGGAGTCGAGCTCATCTACCCAGTGCATGTTAGATTCCTTGAGGGACCGCACTAATCTGGGTTTGATGCCGCTCATGATAAGACCATTTGCACGTTCGACCTGGCCGTTAGTTTGTGGGTGATAGACGGAAGCATAATCGAGCTTGATGCCCATGTTTTTGCACTAGAGTTTTACCTCGTCGGCCGTAAAGTTCGTGCTGTTATCAATGATGATGCTGTGGGGGATGCCGTAACGGTGTACAACCCCGGATATAAAGTCTCACTGGTCCAGATTCGACCGTCTTAACAGGCTTGGCTTCTATCCATTTGGTGAACTTATCCACCATGACTAGTAAGTATTTTTGCTTGTGGGTTCCGCCTTTAAGGGGTCCAACCATGTCAAGCCCCCAGACCGCAAAGGGCCAAGTGATGGGGATAGTTCGGAGGGCGGTGGGTGGCATATGGCTTTGGTTTGCAAAGAGCTGGCAACCGACGCATCGTTGGACTAAGTCCTGGGCGTCTGCCCGGGCCGTTGGCCAATAAAAGCCTGTACGGAAGGCCATGCTTACAAGGGACCGAGTTGGAGCGTGATGACCGCCGAGTTCGGCATGAATTTCATCCAGGAGGTTCCGCCCTTCCTCTTCGGAGATGCACCTTTGAAGGACTCCGGTAGTGCTTTTCTTATAAAGCTCTCCCTCGTGGACTTTGTAGGCTTTGGATCGCCACACTATGCAGCGTGCCTCATTTTGGTCCTCGGGGAGTTCCTGCCTAGTAAGTTAGGCGAGGAATGGTTCTGTCCACGGGGCGATGACGTTCATTATTACGTGGGCTGAAGGTGTTATTTCATTGGCAGAGCCTCCGATTGTGTTAGAATGTTCGGTGTCGGGCAGTGTGGTTGGGTCCGGGCTGTTATTGTTCGGCTCCCCTTCCCATACTACGGATGGCTTGAACAGCCTTTCCAAGAAGATGTTGGGGGGGACTACATTGTGTTTTGCGCCGATGCGTGCCAGGACATCTGCCGCCTGATTATTTTCCCGGGCTATATGGTGAAATTCAAGCCCTTCGAACCGTGCTGACATTTTGAGAACGGCGTTGCGGTAGGCTGCCATTTTTGGATCCTTGGCATCGAAGTCTCCATTTATTTGGGATATTGCAAGGTTCGAGTCCCCGCGCACCTCTAGGCGTTGAATGCCCATGGATACTGCCATCCGGAGACCATGTAGAAGGGCCTCATATTCGGCTGCATTGTTGGAGTCTGTGTACATAATCTGGAGTACATATTGAACTGTGTCTCCTGTTGAGGACGTCAAAACGACGCCATCCCCTAGTCCGGCCAACATCTTGGAGCCATCGAAATGCATGATCCAATTTGAATATGTGCCGTACTCTTTAGGGAGCTCGGCCTCTGTCCATTCTGTGAAGAAGTCAGCCAAAACTTGCGACTTGATGGCTCGCCGTGGCTTATAAGTTATGTTGAACGGGAGGAGCTCAATGGCCCATTTTGCAATCCGGCCAATTGCGTCACGGTTGTTTATAATATCGTTAAGTGGTACTTCCGAGGCTACTATTATTGAACACTCTTGAAAGTAGTGTCGTAGCTTCCGGGATGCCATGAATACCGCGTACGCAATATTTTTGATAATGCGGGTACCGTGATTTGCATGGAGTGAGGACAGTGGACACATAATAGACCGGCTTTTGAAGGGGGAGTTTGTGTCCGTCCGTTTCTCGTTCGACGACGAGCACTGCGCTTACAACCTGATGTGTTGCTACAATGTACAATAGCATTGGTTCGCCAATGTTTGGCGCGGCCAGGACTGGGTTTGTTGCCAATATGGCT
The DNA here is from genome assembly GCF_056163025.1 of Triticum urartu. Lineage (NCBI taxonomy): Eukaryota > Viridiplantae > Streptophyta > Magnoliopsida > Poales > Poaceae > Triticum > Triticum urartu. The sequence goes on along the minus strand of NC_141878.1, from coordinate 156,123,202 downwards.
TTTATTTCGTCGAGTCCGGCCGTGGCTGCATCCGTCCATTCGAAGTGTTCGGTGCGCCGAAGGAGGCGGTAAAGGGGTAGGGCCTTTTCTCCCAAGCGGGAGATAAAGCGGCTTAGAGCCGCCACGCATCCGGTTAACTTTTGTATTTGTTTGAGGTCCTTTGGGATATCCAATTGTGACAGAGCTCGGATCTTGGCTGGATTTGCTTCAATTCCTCTACCGGATACAATGAAGCCTAAGAGCTTTCCGGCTGGGATGCCGAAAACGCATTTTTCCGGGTTGAGCTTGATGTCGTATGTTCGGAGGTTATCAAATGTGAGCCTCAATTCGTCTACTAGAGATAGTGCCAGCCTCCCCACATGATTCTCAAGAAACAACAAGGCTAGACAAAGATAGTGAACGTAGCTCTATAGATGATGATTGCATTTCCCCTAAACCAACATCGCAGGTGCTTTCTCTAACTGGGCAGCGTGATATGTGGTTACATGTTGCATATGGTGTCTAGATTGTAATTCTTCCAATCTGTTTAAATTGCATGTGCTATTCTGCTTAGTTTATACATTATACCTGTTAGTGTGACATGCCTTCCTGTTTTTAGTACATAGTACATCTGTCTATTAAGCATGTCCTTACATAAAACTATTGTTTTTTGTATCCCGCATGAATCAATATGACGAGACACCTTTAGTATATGCAGTGTAAGATTAGTTGCATCTTTCATATGATTTATAGCATGCGTTGCTTCTAATTTGTTGAAACGCCATTTATGATGGGACGCTTTTAACTTGGCAGAGTCATATTGGTTGCATCTTTCATGTGGTGTCTAGCTTGCATTGCTTCTTATTTGTTGAAATGGCTTCTGCTTAGTTTACACAAACAGTTGTGAACATGCCATGCCGTCCTGTTTTTCGTACATATTCCATCCTTGCATCATGTGTTTGCCTTACATCAAAGTAGTGATTGTCAGTACCACACACGAATGAGTTCTAAAGAGTGAATTTTATTGCTTTTTCTTGTCGATTTTACTTGACAATTCAAAATCAATAAAGCGGAAGGAAAGTCGCAAGGCCGCGGATATAGATGCTCCTTCCAAACGGAGGGCCTCTACAGATTATACTCCGTCGCCCCAAGAAGATTTGCAAGACAACACATGCATAGACACTCAACGTAGCTGTGTTGATGATGAGCACGTCTCCCCTAGTGCACCATCACAAGTGCTCCCTCTAACTTGGCACTGTTATATGTGGTTGCATGTTATGTACGATGTCTAGCTTGTATTAATTCTAATTTTGTTGAATTCCATCTGCTTACTTTACACATTATACTTGTGAATAAGACATGTGTTCTTGTTTCTAGACCATACAGTATCTGTGTATCACACCATGTTCTTACATCAAAGTACTATTGTTGTGTAACCTGCAACAATCACTTATCATAATGCACGTTTGACTTGGGAGCATGATATAGGTTACATCTCGCATTCTTTTCTAGCTTGTACTACTTCTAATTTGTTGAAATGGCACTTATGAAGAGACAATTTTAACTTGGTAGAGTGATATTCGCTGCATGTTTCATATGGTGTCTAGCTTTCGTTGCTTCTAATTTGTTGAAATGTCGTCTCCTTAGTTTACACATCATAAGCTGTGAATATGCAATGCTATGAATATACAATGGCACTAATGACGAGAGACCTTTAACTTGGTAGTGTGATGTTGTTTGCATCCTGCATATGATTTATTTCTTGTACTGCATCACATTTGTTTAAACGCCATTTATGATGAGACACTGTTAACTTGGTAGAGCAATATTTGTAGCATCTTTCATATGGTGTCTACCTTCCATTGCATTGCTTCTAATTTAGTGAAATATCTTCTGTTTAGTTTACACATCATAGTTCTGGTTATCTCATGCCGTCATGTTTTTCGTACATATTACATCCTTGCTGTGGTATTCTCACGGGGGGCTTGCGAGTCGACAGATGCCACAAGGGCTTAGTGTGAGGGTAAGACTACTGCTGATAGGACCGGGAGCGGGTATGCGAGTAGCACGCGCTAGTTTACCCAGGTTCAGGGCTCTCCGAAGAGATAACACCCCTACTCCTGCATGTACGAGTATATCTGGTATATTTGGTACAGAGTGCTCCTGGAGCTGTATCTGAAAGCAGTGCCACGGGCATCTGGTTTCATAAATGCGTGTATGTGGTATGCTAGTGGCCGGCTATGCCCATGGCATGTGGCCGAATGGATGGGTGTGCTCCTACGTGAGTGCCCATGTGTGTCTCCCACTCCTGGATGGGTGGAGCTAGCTTATATAGTGGTAGGCATGGGTGGTGGTAGCGTTGGTTGTAAGCTACCTTGCGTAGCTTACAAACCAAGCTATGTAGTGGCATGGGCTAGGCATGGTGCATGTCATGCTTGTCCCCTAGGGTACTTTATAAATCAGTACCCAGGGGACACGGTACACTGTATATGACGTCGCGGTACGGTCGTCCCGTCGGTGTCTTATCGGTGTCGGGTCAGGCTGTAGTCGGCAGCCGGCTGGTTGGCGCAGCCGGCAGCCGGCCGGGCAGAGCAGTCGGACAGGGAGCCGGCAGGAGCAGCCGGGCAGTCGGACTGTGGGGCTTTGCTAGCCCCGATGTCTTGAAATATTGTCTTGCCGTCTTCGGGGTACCCGTGGTCAATTACTCCGTCAGTAGCCCCCAAGCCTCCGGACAACTTGGCAAAGTTGGGCGGAGGTTTTTTGGCGAGTGTTCATGCAAATGATCATGAAAAAGACAAAGTTAGTCCACGCAGATATATCAAATGTTTGCTTTTAGCATTGCAAGTTTTATGCGGAGGGTGCCGACTCGGTTTAGTCCGAGCCCCCTTCAATCTTTTTCATGTTTCCTCCACTTTTTGGCTTGTGCTCTCGCTCGCCGGACAGCCGCTCTGTGGTCTGTGGCTGAGAGTGGGCCGTGAAGCGGAGTGTACAGTACTCAGAATCTGGGAGCAGATTTAACTGAGCAGATACTCATAAAGGAAACGGCCGGGTCACCCGAACCGTTTTTCTTGCTGGGCGTTTTCCGCGTGGGTGGCTTCCAGCGTTCACCCTTGCTAGCCGGACAGCCGCTCTGCGGTCTGTGATTAAGAGTGAGCCTTTGGTACCGCGCACGCTACTAAACCGCCTGCGGGAACTAACATCTCAGGCCAAGCGGCCAGCCCTCGGGCCAACTCTGGCTGGCGTCGGGGTGAACAGTGATGCAACTGTAATGAAATGCGGAGATAGTTCCCCGAGCATCGCTCGGCGTTATCCATGCTTGCGTGGTGCAAAAGTATGCGGGTGAGGAGCTCACATTGATTTTCGTGTAGTCGCGATCGTTGTCGAAGACAGCCGGCACGGCTCGTCGCTCGCGGAGCGTGCCGGCGCACCCGCTAGGTGTAGCTTTCGGGCCTCCGGGTGCTCAAAGGGGAGTCCTGGCCGGTCAGGCTCGACCAGCCAGGCGGCGAGGCGTCTTGCAGGTCCTTTCTTCTTCTTTTTCTCTTCTGCCGGCTGCTGGCAGCCGGACAAAACTCTTCTCTTGTCTGCAATCTTCCGTGGGGGCGCGCCAGCGCACCAACTAGGTGTAGCCCCCGAGATTCGGGTCAACTGCTGAGCAGTCGGGCCGGATCTTCCGGCAACTATCTTGTCTTCTTCTTCGTGGGGGCGCGTCAACGCACCCGCTGGGTGTAGCCCCCAAGATCTGGGCCGACTGCTGAGCAGTCGGGCCGGATCTATCGGCAACTACTTTGTCTTTTTCTTCGCGGGGGCGCGTCAGCGCACCCGCTTGATGTGTTGTCAGAGCAGGAGGAAGTCCAGCCGGCTTGGCACAGCCGGCAGCGTGGGTCACGACTGACGGTCCGAGTGGCGAAGCAGGCGGACGAGTCATTTAGACGGGTTTTTCTTTCTTCTCTTTCTCCCAGCCGACTTCTCTCTCTCTTCTCATTTTTTCACCAAGCTGGCTGTGGGCAGTCGACCCTTGACATTTTAGCCGGACCTCAGGCAGTCGGCCCCATTTTTTGTCTCGAACGCAGCCGGCGCACTGCGTTGACCCAGCCGGCCCTTTCTTTTCTCTCTCTTTTAACCATGGGCGGCTGACCTTTCTTTCTCTCTGTACGTGGCTGGCAGGCGGCCGGGTTGGCAGCAGCCGACGGGCCCGGTCGTGAGGGTGGGTAGGAGGCGACCCGGTGGGAACCCGGAGCCAGCCGGAGGCGAAGCCGGCCTGCGCAGGCCATAGGCGGAGCCGGCGAGGTGGCGTGTGGGCAGCCGGGATGCGGGCGAAAGTGGCGCGGCGAGCCGGCCAGCCAGCAGGCGGCTACAGAGGCCGGGCGCGACCTGAAGTCGGGCGGAGGAGTGCGGGGGCACGGCAACCTAGTGGCCAGGCACGCGCAACTGGATGCGGCCGAAGGCGCGGCGACCCAGCAGGGTCTCGGGAGGCCAGCGGGGCGGCGCGGGGCCGACACGGGAAGGCGGCCAGAGGCGTGGTGACTCGGCAGCGAACTTGAGAGGCCGGGAGACGGGCGGAAGCCGGCCTGCGTTGTTTGGGCTAGACCCGGCGCTGACGGTGGAGACGGCGCAGAGACGTGGGAGGAGCCGGACCCGGCGCCGACGGCCAAGGCGGCACAGCGGCGCGAGAGGAGCCGGACCCGGCGGGCGGGCGCGTGGCACTGCCGGCATGTGGGACGCGGCCACAGCGGTGCGGGCACGGAGTCAGTTGGTGCGAGGCGGACACTGCCCACGTGGAGGCGGACGAGCAGTGGGTGGCGGATGATGTCGGGCCCGGTGCTATGGCCGGAGACGGCGACGAGTGGAGGGGCATGAGCCGGCAGGGGCGCGTGGAGAGCTGTGGGGGTGCTTGCTAGGCGCAGAGGAGGCGCAGCGGCGTGGGGCGGCACCCGAGCCATTTTGGATGGAGGCGAAGGTAACCGGAGCAAGGCAGAAATAGCGCGCCGGAGGGAGGATGAGCCGCTGCGGACGGACCAACTAGTGGGCTGTGCGGGGCGGTGGAGCAGGCGTCGCGTGCGGTAGCGGAGGTGCTTCTGGGATGCCATGCGAGGAGAGAGTGGGAGCCAACTAGTCAAAAGTCAAAACCGAGTAGGGAACTAGAGAGCGAGAACCAGTGTGTGCTGCGTACATCAAGTGACTGGGAAATTTATCAGTGGTTGTGTCTAGCTAATATATGGGCAGCGAGGAGGCAACCATGCGCGTGGCTGCACGACGTAGTAGGAGAGGTGGGCTGCCGAGCGGCTGGAGACGGTGGCGATCAGATGACGAGCGTGTGCGCGTGCGTCGGAGGAGAATGCGAAGGAGCGACGACGCGCAGCCAGAACGGCCAGTGCGAGGTGTCGACGACGAGGACGCGTCGTCCTGCGCAGTGTTTCCAGTGACGGGTCGATGTCGACCCCCCGAACGCTACTGGAGAGACGGCACGACGCCGCGGCGATGATGACAAAATATGGCAAAGCTGAGGTCGAGGATGCGCCGTCCCGTACGGCCGCTCCGGGGGCGGGTCGAAGTCGAGGCCCCGAGCGCTACCGGAGAGACGGCGCGACGCTGCGGCGGAGATGACGAAGATGATCCCGCCCGGACTGCGAAACCAGCAGCAGCGCGGTAGCATAGTACCGCACCACGGTGGGCGCCAACTGTCGTGGTATTCTCATGGGGGGCTTGCGAGTCGACAATGCCACAAGGGCTTAGTGTGAGGGTAAGACTGCTGCTGATAGGACCGGGAGCGGGTATGCGAGTAGCACGCGCTAGTTTACCCAAGTTCGGGGCTCTCCGGAGAGATAACACCCCTACTCCTGCATGTCTGAGTATATCTGGTATATTTGGTACAGAGTGCTCCTGAAGCTGTATCTGAAAGCAGTGCCACGGGCATCTGGTTTCATAAATGCATGTATGTGGTATGCTAGTGGCCGGCTATGCCCATGGCATGTGGCGGAATGGATGGGTGTGCTCCTACGTGAGTGCCCATGTGTGTCTCCCCCTCCTGGATGGGTGGAGCTAGCTTATATAGTGGTAGGCATGGATGGTGGTAGCGTTGGTTGTAAGCTACCTTGGGTAGCTTACAAACCAAGCTATGTAGTGGCATGGGCTAGGCATGGTGCATGTCATGCTTGTCCCCTGGGGTACTTCATAAATCAGTACCCAGGGGACACGGTACACTGTATATGATGTCGCGGTACGGTCGTCCCGTCGGTGTCTTGTCGGTGTTGGGTCAGGCTGCAGTCGGCAGCCGGCTGGTTGGCGCAGTCGGCAGCCGGCAGCCGGCCGGGAAGAGCAGTCGAACGGGGAGCCGGCAGGAGCAGCCGGGCAGTCGGATTGAGGGGCTTTGCTAGCCCCGATGTCTTGAAATATTGTCTTGCCGTCTTCGGGGTACCCGTGGTCAATTACTCCGTCAATCCACCTATCATGTGGTTGTCTAACATCAAAGTTCAGTTCGTCTGTATCACGCATCAATTTGTTCTGACGAACTAAATTGTTATCCATTTTTTGTAGCGACCAGACCTCAAATGGTCCAATCTCTGTGCTCCGATGTCATCCCTGGATCAGTAATGCTGACACCACACAGTACTTGAAGGATTTATAACAGAGTAGCAATCACACATTTATTACATCGAGTGTCTCAAAAGAGAACCTATTACAATAAATATGGCTTAAGGCCATCTAATAACGATAACAGCGGAAGGCTTGGAAGATAAGTGAGTCCATCAACTCCAACGGCATCACTGAGTATAGAACCACGACCTAAAGGCACCTTACTCGTCGTCTGAAAAGTCTACAACATGAATGTTGCAGCCCAAAACGGGTTAGCACATGAAATATGTTGGCAATGTAACACATAGAGAGCAATGAAAGAATAAGACTATACGACGTGCATATTTGGCTGGTGGAAAGCTCTATGGTTACAGTTTTTGCGTAAAGCCAATATTTCCCTACTGCAGAGGAATAAATTTTATTTAACTATCATGGTAGTTGTTAAACATTGAGAGTGTAGACACCTTCTCAATCCCAATTAAGCATCATCATTAAAACCCAACAAAATTAATTAGAGTAACATGATGAGATTCACATGATAATCCAAGTACTAGATACTCAAGATGTCCATAACCGGGGACACGGCTAACCATGATTAGTTTATACACTCTGCAGAGGTTTGCGCACTTTTGCCCACAAGACTCGATCTCCTCCGTTGAGATTCCCGCACTACATGATGTTTGAGAAACGGATGACCGAGACATAGTCTTTCAGAAGCGCTTACACCTTACGAACGGGTAGACCGTTACACGTACTTTCCCCTACATCTGCTAGTATACCACTATAAGAGTTCGCACGACTTAATCAACTATGCTAGAGCCCATAGTAGCTTGTGGCTGCACACGGAAGTTTCTAGTATGAATAATCTCATGATCCCTTTGAGCCTGGGTGGGGGTCCAGAAGAAAAACAGGCAATCGCTGGAATACCCAGGTGCCTCAATCCATCCAGATGTGTATTTAAGTTGCCACCTTAGATAAATCATTAATTTAACAATCTCACATCTGTCATGGATACACTCATCCAATCCACGTCTACTAGCATTGCATGGCATAATAAGCAAACGTAGAAGTAACTCCCAAAGGTTTGATAATAAAACAGGTAATAGGTACTACCTCATCTACTTCCCAAAACCCACAATTTAATTAGATCCTAATCATGCAATATGTGAGGATTGATCTAATGCATTAAAACTGGGTAATAGGAAGTATGATCAAAGTGTTACTTGCCTTGCTAATGATCCGCAAGACCTAGCGATTTGAAGTAGCAAGCGGCGCAATCCGGGTACTCTATCGCAAACAAACAAGCATACAATAAGTACTCAACTAATGCACAGGTAAAACTCAAATAAGAGATCTAACCAGAAAGTTCAACTTAAGAACTCCAGTTGGCAAAAGAATCAAATGGAACGAAGCAACGAAAGACAAACGACAAAAGAAACAAACTACATTTACTAATCTGGATCTAGGTCAAATTTTACAGAGGCAAAAACTTGTTTGAGTTGGTTAAACGGAAAGAGGGTTTCGAGACGAAACTCTAGGCGCTTGAATCGCCTAATTCTGATAAACGAGCGAAAAGTTATACTAGAACAAAAATCGGATCAGAAATCACGATCAGAAATAATCGCGGAAAAATCTGAGAAAAAGAAAAATGACAAACAGATTAACGAACAAACATTCACTATGTGGATCTAAACGATGAACACCTTCGTTAAAATGAACGAACGAGCGAACACTCGCTAATTAACTAAACCGAAAAAAACCGATCTATCTAAAAAATGGATCTAAAAAAACTGACGAAAAACTGACGGAAAAACCAAATGGTTTTTCTAAAAAAATGGCGGCGGCGGTCAACCTCGGCGTGCGGGTCCAGCGGCGGTGGCGGCTCCGGCGGCGGGCGGGCGGGCGGGCGATGGCGGCGGCGGCTGGGGCGGCTCGGGGCTAGGGTTAGGGTTTGGGGCGGCGGCGGCTTGGGATGATCGGGCCCCGGGGTTGGCGCTATTTGAAGCCCAGCCGGACAGAGTCCAGGCCAAACACGACCAGTAGTCGGTCCGCTCCTTTTTTTTAAATAATTACGCGTAGAAAAACAAACAAAAGGAATACTAAACGGACTCCAAAAATCCAGAAATAAATTTTTCCCGGCTTCTAAAATCAAGCCGCACTGGATGAACATTTATTTGGGGCCTAAATGCAACTTTGAAAAACGTGCATTTTTCCTAAATTCAAATAAAATAGCAAACAAATCCAAAATAAAATCTTATTTGATTTTATTATTAAATCCTCAATATTTCTTTATTTTGGGAAAGTCATTTTAGTCCCTCTCTCATATTTTTATAATACAAATAAATGAAGATAAAATAAATAAAATCAAATAATCCTATTTTCAAAATTTGAGAAAACTCAAATATGAAAATAACGAAAACCCCAACTCTCTCCGAGGGTCCTTGAGTTGTGTAGAATTTTCTAGGATCAACCAAAATGCAATAAAATATGATATGCAGTGATGATCTAATGTATAACATTCCAAATTGAAAATTTGGGATGTTACAAACCTACCCCCCTTAAGATGAATCTCGCCCTCGAGATTCGGGTTGGCTACAAAATAGGTGAGGGTGGTCCTTCTGCAGATCTTCCTCTCGCTCCCAGGTGGCTTCTTCCTCCGTGTGGTAGCTCCACTGAACTTTGCAAAACTTGATAACCTTGCTGCGGGTGACTCGGCTGGCATACTCTAGAATTTTGACTGGTTTCTCCTCATAGGTCAAATCATTGTCCAACTAAATCGCTTCCAGTGGTACTGTATCTCTTAGCAATACATCAGCCATCTCTGTGTGGCACTTCTTCCAATGGGAAACATGGAACACTTCGTGAACTCCTGACAATCCTTCGGGCAATTCCAACTTATAAGCTACTTCTCCCATACGCTCCAAAACCTTGTATGGTCCTACAAAACTTGGCGCTAACTTTCCCTTAACTCCAAAGCGCTTAACTCCTCGAAGTGGAGATACTCGAAGATAAACTCGGTCTCCGACCTCGTATACTGTCTCCTTGCGTTTAGAATCTGCGTACCTCTTCTGCCTGGACTGGGCTACCTTGAGCCTATCGCGAATCAATTTCACCTTCTGTTCAGACTCCTTAATCAGGTCCGGTCCAAACAACTGGCGGTCTCCAACTTCATCCCACGACAATGGGGTCATGCACCTCCTTCCGTACAAGGCTTCGAAAGGGGCCATCTTCAAACTGGATTGATAACTGTTGTTGTAAGAGAACTTTGTGTATGGCAAATTGTCGTACCAACTAGATCCATAATCTAGCGCACAAGCTCTCAGCATTTCCTCCAAAATCTGATTGACTCTCTCGGTCTGTCCATCTGTCTGCGGGTGGAAAGCTGTACTGAATTCTAGCCTGGTACCCAAAGTTTCATGCAACTGATTCCATAACTTTGAGGTAAAGTGGGTTCCTCTATCTGATACAATGCTCCTTGGAACTCCATGCAGACATACTATCCTGGTCATGTATATCTCTGCCAACTTGGCACTAGTGTAGGTAGTCTTCACTTGAATGAAATGAGCTACCTTTATCAAACGATCGACTACTACCCAAATCGAGTCATAGCCTGAACGAGTTCTAGGTAATCCCATGATAAAATCCATGCCTAGCTTATCCCACTTCCATTCGGGTATTGGCAATGGTTGTGGCAATCCTGCTGGCTTCCGATGCTCTGCCTTTACTCTCTGACATACATCACAAACTACTACATACTCCGTAATATCCTTCTTCATTCCGGTCCACCAGAAAGTATCCTTCAAATCCAAATACATCTTGGTATTTCCTGGGTGAATCGAATATGGTGAATCATGGGCCTCTTGCAGAATTAACTTCCTGATATCCGGGTCATTGGGCACATAAACACGGTCTTCAAACCATAGGGTATCGTGCTCATCCTCACGAAATCCTTTAGCTTTTCCTTTGCTCATTTTCTCCATCATAGAAGCGATCTCCTTGTCAGTATTCTGAGCTTCTCCGATATTATCCAGCAAAGTAGACTGAATCTCCAATGCTGCTACATAGCCACTCGGAACTATCTCCAAACATAGCTCACGAAGATTTTCGGCTAACTCCCGTGGTAAATCTCCCATCATTAAGGTGTTGACGTAGCTTTTATGGCTCAGCGCATCAGCTACTACGTTAGCCTTTCCGGGATGATAATGCAACCTCATATCATAATCCTTGATGAGCTCCAACCATCTCCTTTGCCTGAGATTCAACTCCTCCTGCGTGAAAATATAGTTCAAAATCTTGTGATCCGTGTACACTTCACAATGGTTTCCAATGAGAAAATGTCTCCAAGTCTTTAATGCATGCACTACGGGTGCTAACTCCAAATCATGTGTGGAATAATTCAACTCATGAGGCTTAAGCTATCGTGAGGCATACGAAACAACTCTTCCTTCCTGCATAAGCACTGCTCCAAGTCCTCGACGTGAAGCGTCGCAATACACCTCATAATCCTTGGTCTGATCTGGAAAAATCAACACTGGTGATGTAACCAAACGTTTCTTCAACTCCTGGAAACTGGCCTCACATTCCTCAGTCCATTTGAGCTTGGTATCCTTCTTCAACAACTCCGTCATAGGCTTCACAATCTTCGAGAAATTTTCAATGAATCTCCGATAGTATCCTGCAAGTCCAAGAAAACTCCGGATCTCTCCAACTGTTGTTGGGGCTTCCCAGTTTGTCACAGTGTCAACCTTGGTGGGATCTAATGCTATACCTTCTCCGGATATAACGTGTCCAAGGAATCCAACTTCCTTCAACCAAAACTCACATTTGCTAAACTTGGCATATAACTGATGTTCTATGAGCTTACCAAGTACCAAACGCATATGCTCCTTATGCTCCTCTTCATTCTTCGAGTAAACCAGAATATCATCAATGAACACTACAACGAACTTATCCAAAAACTCCATAAACACCTTGTTCATCATGTTCATCGAATATGCAGGGGCGTTAGTCAAACCAAATGACATAACGGTATACTCGTACAGCCCATACATGGTGGTAAAAGCCGTCTTAGGTATATCATGTTCTCAAATCTTCAACTGATGGTATCCTGATCGCAGATCGATCTTGGAAAATACCTTAGCTCCTTGCAATCGATCGAACAGATCATTGATCATCGGTAGTGGGTACTTGTTCTTGATGGTTACTTCATTCAATCCTCGATAATCAACAACCATCCTTAACGATCCATCCTTCTTCTCCACTAGAAGTACTGGCGATCCCCAAGGCGAAGAACTTGGGCGAATATAACCTTTATCCAGTAACTCCTTAATCTGCTTCTTAATCTCCTCCAAATCCTTTGCGGGCATCCTATATGGTCTCTTAGATATTGGCCCTGTGCCTGGCAAAAGCTCAATCAACAACTCAATATCTCTATCCGGTGGCATGCCTGGCAACTCCTCTGGAAATACATCAGGGAAATCCTTTACCACTGGTACTTCCTCCTGCACAACTCCTGTTAAGGAATTTACTTGAGTCCTCTTCGGCACATGCCGGGATACATACTTGATCCTTCTTCCTTCTGGGTGGTAAGCAAAATTGACTTACTGGCGCAATCGATGTTTCCTCCATACATCGACAGCCAATCCATACCCAGAATTACATCCAAACCTTGCGATTCCAAAATGATTAAATCCGAGGGAAACACATGCCTACCTATACTCAATGGCACTTGAAAACATCCTTGGCTGGCCATATACTCCGCTCCTGGTGAGCTTACTAACATAGGTGTTCTAAGAAATTTGGTGGGCAGGTTATACTTATCCACGAATCCCCTTGATATGTATGAATGTGATGCACCAGTATCAAAAAGAACGATTGCAGTAAATGACTTAACCAAAAACTTACCGATTACTGCATCCGGCTACTCTTCAACCTCCTCCACGTTAACGTGGTTCACCTGTCCCCTGTTGAAAGGGTTCAGCTTCTTCCCAGAGCATCCATTGCCATTTCCATTCTGGGATTCAGGACATTCATTGGCATAATGTCCAGTCTTCTGGCACTTAAAGCAAGTGACTTGGCTCAGGTCTCTCTTGGCTGGGGTTGATGGGTTAGTACGGGTCTGGCCGTTGCTTCCTCCATTCCCATTACCATTCTTGGGGCCATTATGATTGTGCGAGCTACCTCCTCCATGGGTATGCTGAAAATGTCCTCCTGGTCGAGGGGTAAAACACGGCTTTTGCTGAGCTCCAGAATTGTACTTCCCTTTTCCATACTTCCTCTTGCGGTTCTCAATTTGCTGTTGCTTCCCTTCAATCATAAGAGCACGGTCTACCAACTCCTGGTAGTTGTTGAAGGTTGCTACCATCAACTTCATGCTCAACTCATCATTCAGTCCTTCCAGAAACTTCTCCTACTTAGCTGCGTCCGTAGCAACGTCATCTGGGGCATAACGTGCTAACTTACTAAAGTCATCCACATACTGGCCAACTGTCCGTCCTCCTTGGTGCAAGTTGTGAAACTCACGCTTCTTCATGGCCATAGCTGCTACTGAAACATGGGCAGTACAGAAAGCCTGCTAAAACTGGTCCCATGTGACAGTGTCAATAGGTAAAGTGGCTGTGAAATTCTCCCACCATGATGTTGCGGGTCCGTCAAGCTGATGTGCGGCAAACTTCACCTTTTCTGCATCTGTGCATCCTATCGTGGTCAATTCCCTCGCTGTCTTGCGGAGCCAATCATCTGCTACTATCGGCTCGGTGCTACTGGAGAACACCGGCGGATTCAGCCTAAGAAAACGGGCTAAGTGGTCAACAGGTGGTGGTGGTGGGTTGTTGTTGTTGTTCCCCTGATTCTGATTCTGCACCAGCAACTGCATCAACGTATTCTGCTGCTGGATCAACTGAGTGAGCTCCGGTGGGAAGGTAAACCCGGGGTCACATCTCGGAGGCATCTGATGGGTTTAGAAAATATGAGATTTAAGAATAGAGAGGGGTCTAAAGACAAAACACTACCCATATGCACATGAGGCAAAAGCAAACAATTTACTTCATTCAACCAAACAAGGGCATACAATCGATCTAATTATCACAAAAGTGCTCGGACTACTATATTTCTTGGTGGACTACTACTACTGATGGGGTGGTCTACTATAAATATTCTTCGTTTGCAGACTCCCTGATATCTGCTCCAGCTTCATCAACATAATCATCATCGCTATCATCTGGATCCGAGTCGGTGTCGTCGATGATGATGTAGTCTTCCGGGCGAATCTCCTTGGGTTCTTCGTCTTATTCTACTAGTGTAGGGCCTAACATAAATATTCCTATCTTCTTGATCAGGTCGTCATTCTTCTCCACTAATACTTCGATTACCTCTTCATAATCTTCACGTGTAGCCTTGAGTTCTTCCTCCAGCTCCGTGATTCTTGTCCTCGCCTGCTTCAGATCTATCATGTCTGCGCACATCTGGTTCTCCTGACGTCGAATGTGCTGGTTCAACTCCTGGATAAAAGCTGCAATTGATCTATCCTTCTTGGTGCTGATTATCTCCCAGTGCTCATCTCGGCGCCCACAAATCTGGTAGATAGTATCCTTGAGATCATTGCGGTAAACTTCTCCAATGCGTCCCATGGACATGTGAGCTGCCATGCTCTTTCATAGAATCCAGGTTGGTGCATCAAAGGAAAATTCTATGGGCTCAGTGACTGGCAGGAACGTCCTTCCTAGAACTTGAACTTGAATCATCAAGCGCTCCTCCTACGGTAAAGTGGCGTTGTAGGTTTCGGTGAAGCTTGGTACTCCGATGTTTAGATATCTAGTGACTTCCTTCAAGTGACGTCCAAAGGGTGTATCTTCATCCGGTTGCGTGAACTTGTTCCTTGCATCCGCCATCCTAAAAGAGTAGAAAAGATGAGGAGTCAGAATGAGAAGAGTGAGTAGTGATCTAGGGCTTTAGCTTAGTGGTCGTGTCCTACAGTCAGCGTGTGCTCTGATACCATCTTGTAGCGACCAGACCTCAAACGGTCCAATCTCTATGCTCCGGTGTCATCCCTGGATCAGTAATGCTGACACCACACAGTACTTGAAGGATTTATAACAGAGTAGAAATCACACACTTATTACATCGAGTGTCTCAAAAGAGAACCTATTACAATAAATATGGCTTAAGGCCATCTAATAACGATAACAGTGGAAGTCTTGGAAGATAAGTGAGTCCATCAACTCCAACGGCATCACTGAGTATAGAACCACGACCTAAAGGCACCTTACTCGTCGTCTGAAAAGTCTGCAACATGAACGTTGCAGCCCAAAACGGGTCAGCACATGGAATATGCTGGCAATGTAACACATAGAGAGCAATGAAAGAATAAGACTATACTACGTGCATATTTGGCTGGTGGAAAGCTCTAGGGTTACAGTTTTTGCGTAAACCAATTTTTCCCTACTACAAAGGAATAAATTTTATTTAACTATCATGGTAGTTGTTAAACATTGAGAGTGTGGACACCCTCTCAATCCCAATTAAGCATCATCATTAAAACCCAACAAAATTAATTAGAGTAACATGATGAGATTCACATGATAATCCAAGTACTAGATACTCAAGATGTCCATAACCGGGGACACGGCTAACCATGATTAGTTTATACACTCTGCAGAGGTTTGCGCACTTTTGCCCACAAGACTCGATCTCCTCCGTTGGGATTCTTGCACTACATGATGTTTGAGAAACGGATGACCGAGACATAGTCTTTCAGAAGCGCTTACACCTTATGGACGGGTAGACCGTTACACCTACTTTCCCCTACATCTGCTAGTATACCACTATAAGAGTTCGCACGACTTAATCAACTATGCTAGAGCCCATAGTAGCTTGTGGCTGCACACGGAAGTTTCTAGTATGAATAATCTCATGATCCCTTTGAGCCTGGGTGGCGGTCCAAAAGAAAAATAGGCAATCGCTGGAATACCCAGGTGCCTCAATCCACCCAGATGTGTATTTAAGTTGCCACCTTAGATAAACCATTAATTTAACAATCTCACATCTGTCATGGATACACTCACCCAATCCACGTCTACTGGCATAGCATGGCATAATAAGCAAACATAGAAGTAACTCCCAAAGGTTTGATAATAAAACAGGTAATAGGTACTACCTCATCTACTTCCCAAAACCCACAATTTAATTAGATCCTAGTCGTGCAATATGTGAGGATTGATCTAATGCAATAAAACTGGGTAATAGGAATTATGATCAAAGTGTTACTTGCCTTGCTGATGATCCGCAAAACCTAGCGATTCGAAGTAGCAAGCGACGCAATCCGGGTACTCTATCGCAAACAAGCAAGCATACAATAAGTACTCAACTAATGCACAGGTAAAACTCAAATAAGAGATCTAACCCGAAAGTTCAACTTAAGAACTCCGGTTGGCAAAAGAATCAAATCGAACGAAGCAACGAAAGACAAACGGCAAAAGAAACAAACTCCGTTTACTAACCTGGATCTAGGTCAAATTTTATAGAGGAAAAAACTTTTTTGAGTTGGTTAAATGGAAAGAGGGTTTTGAGACGAAACTCCGGGCGCTTGAATCGCCTGATTCCGATAAACGAGTGAAAAGTTATACTAGAACGAAAATCGGAGCAGAAATCGCGATCAGAAATAATCACGGAAAAATCTAAGAAAAAGAAAAGCGACGAACAGATGAATGAACAAACGTTCGTTATATGGATCTAAACGATGAACGCGTTCGTTTAAACGAACGAACGAGCGAACGCTCGATAATAAAATAAACCGAGAAAAAACCGATCTATCTAAAAAAAGGATCTAAAAAACCGACGAAAAACCGACAGAAAAACCGAACGGTTTTTCTAAAAAACGGCGATGGCGGTCAACCTCGGCGTGCGGGTCCGGCGGCGGCGGCGGCTCCGGAGGCTGCATCGGCGGGCGGCGGCGGCGGCTTGGGCAGCGGCTGGGGCGGCTCGGGGCTAGGGTTAGGGTTTGGGGCGGCGGCTTGGGCTGATCGAGCCCTGGGGTCGGCGCTATTTAAAGCCCGGCCGGACAGAGTCCAGGCCGAACATGGCCCGTAGTCAGTTCGCTCCTTTTTTAAATAATTACGCGCAGAAAAACAAACAAAAGGTATACTAAACGGCCTCCAAAAATCCCGAAATAAATTTTCCCCGGCTTCTATAATCAAGGCGCACAGGATGAACATTTATTTGGGACCTAAGTGCAATTTTGAAAAACATGCATTTTTCCTAAATTCAAATAAATTAGCAAATAAATCCAAAATAAAATCTCATTTGATTTTATTATTAAATCCTCAATATTTCTTTATGTTGGGAAAGTCATTTTATTCCCTCTCTCATATTTTTATAATAGAAATAAATGAAGATAAAATAAATAAAATCAAATGATCCTATTTTCAAAATTTGAGAAAAGTCAAATATGAAAATAACGAAAACCCCAACTCTCTCCGAGGGTCCTTGAGTTGCGTAGAATTTTCTAGGATCAACCAAAATGCAATAAAATATGATATGCAGTGATGATTAATGTATAACATTCCAAATTGAAAATTTGGGATGTTACATTTTTCTTGTCGGCTTGAATTAACATGGCACAGAGAAAGAGGAAGGAACACAGAATGATGGGGAAAAGGAAGCGGAAGAATCCTTCAGATTTTGCTGGTGCTGATGGTGCAATAGAAGGTCAAAGTCTAGCGGAAAATTGTACAAACAGGGTATCCCATGCTACGCGAGCTGCAGAACAAGCCAAACAGAAACCAATAGCTGCCACCAAACAAGCAGAGACAACCCTAGTTGTTGCAACACCTTCCACAGTACCACCAGCTGCATGAGTTACTCATTGGTCAACTCAGCTAGTAGCACGTTTCCAAGCTCCCTTGCCACCTGACACTACTTCCGAAGCACTCTTGACACAAGACAAGTTGGCAAGATCAGATGAACTTTCTAAGCTTCAACAACAAGAAGGTAGTTGCTGGAGTCAAGTTATAGTTGCATGCTTCTTTATATGTAGTCTCACAATTTGATGTACACTAACACTTCCTATGTTCGTTGTTGGACTAGCACCTAGGCGCAAGAGGAAATAAACTTCAGGGATAATGCTCGATATGATAACTAAATCTAGAGGAGGAAGAATGGAGATCCATTTTGAGGTAGGTTTAAAAAGGCCACGTGATGCTATAGAGTCAGCCAAGTTAGTATCAGAGGTAGCGGTTGCCGTTAGGTGTCATGTACCTATCCTCCCAACATGGATTCAATACAGGAATGACAAAGACAAAACCCAGTTCAACACCTTCCTCGACTATTTATCTGTAAGTATGGTTATGTATGGAAACTAGTAATATCATCTTGATATGTCCCATACTTTCTAGGTTGCTGATAATGAGACTCCCATAATTTTCAACGGATGAGGTTCAAGTTGGATAGCCAAGATGATGCAACCAGACAAGCTTGCACCCATGTGTTTCAAGTCTGCTCTGCGACAGTATTAGTATAACTTGAGGAAAACTCACTTTGAAGGCAAGGCTAACAGTGAACTTGCCAAAACATCTCTAGTGGAAAATATATCGGATCAAGACTGGAGAGGCCTCGTTAAACACTGGTCTGATCCAAAGTATCAAGTACATTATATATATGTGATCAGATCACATGTTGAAGTCCTATTTACGCATGTGCCTCACAAATCTATCTTCTTGTAGGTGAACTGTTCAAAGAACAAGGCCAACCGTACGGAAGTGAAATGCCAACAGACGACAGGATCTCGTAGCTATATTACACACTGTGAGGCTCTTGTAATTAGCTGTTGTTTCACTCTTTTCGTTGTACCATATTATCAGATCTATATTGACTTGTTCCAAATGCAGAGGAAAGCTTGCAAGGACCAAAAAGTACCTGAACCAAATGCTGTGGAAATCTTCAAGGACTGTCACACCAGCAAGATAAAGGGCATGACTACACCAGTCAAAGCCGTTTTTGTAAGTCCTCAATCCTCATGCCTTTTAACTACTACTTACTCGGACTTGTGCCTTGAACTGCATGGTTTGCAGCCAATGTCTATTATTCTTTTCAATTTTATGCAAAATTGTCTTAGCGTATCATTGCACCTTACAAGGTTTAAAAGAGAGGAGTGATGTTCCTTTGATCTTGATCTGTAATCTAGTTTCGTGCTGGACTTGCCCACACAACGTTACAATTGCATGTTTATCTGTTCTCAATTGTTTTGTGATATGAATGATGTCATACTATGCTTACTGTATTATAAACTTTGTCTCTTTATCCTTAGCTTTCAATACAATGTGAAGAAATAGACAATACATTAGCCATGGTACATGGTCATATGTTTGGAACCAGTTTTTATTATGTACTTTGTAGTAAAATACAACTAATATTTTACATGGGTTCACCAGAATAAGTTCTGTATATAGACCAAAGCTATTTTGTTTGGTTTTGCTGCCTCCTTAATATCTTCTATTCTGGTACTACTAATGTAAAAACTCAACTTTTTAGCAGCTATGGAAATGGTGGAACTGACACCTTCTGAAGGTGGCAAGGCAAATATAACAGCAATGTCAGCTCTTGCTGTAGTGGGTCAGTACATGTCCACTAACAGTGCCAAAAGCGCGTTCCTGCGTAATACTAGGTTGGTTGTTAAGGCAATCTCGTCCAAACTGCCGCATGATCAAGATATGCAAGCTCAAAACAATGTTTATATCTGTGCTCCAGACACAAGTCCATTCCCTAATAGAGACCCTATGTGAAACAAGGATAGACATTCTTCGATGTCATCAAGATATGCATGGTTTTGAAACCAGACTATCAGACATTTTCTATGTTGTTTAGGAGCCTAGGAGAAATGAAGGCAAAGGTTATGGTGCTCCATCGGACAATACAACATGAAAACGTAATAGTCAGGTCAAATGAAGTGAGCTTCTGAACTTCCAGTGGTGCATTTATCTGCCAGACTGTTAACTTTTATGCCAACCTTTTGTTTTATAATTGTAATTTGTTTTGTTGCGATACAAAATTTGTTCTTAATGGGCAGCCACTAGCTGAAGAAAACAGCAAGCCATTTTTGTATAGTGTAGGGTGTTCCCTATATTTGCTCTGGTGGCGATCTTTGATGCCCAGTGGATGTAATCTCTGCAATCGCATTAATAGCCTAGCATTAGTTTTGGGCTTATTTATTTCCTAGTCTTCCTTTTCCCTGGTTTGCTAGTGGCCGCAACAACCATGGGCCATATACGGACCGTGGTAACCTTGACCTTGCAACAGGCAATAAGATCCATGGGCCTCCAACAGGGCCGTAGAATCGGTGGGCCTCGGGCCATCGGATAAATGGGCCTACATAGGCCGTAAACGAGCGTAATTGGTATCGGCCCAGCATGGTAATGGGCCGTTAACAGGATGGAGGACAGCAAAGGCTTAATTCTGTCACAGGCATAACGGGTCGTTAATGGGCCAGAATATAGGACGGGCTGGAAACGGTACAACGGGTTAACATGCCACAAACAGGCCGACTCTGGCCACGGGCCAAATTTGGCCCATTAGAGTAATAGGGCAGTAATGGGCCAGAAGTAATCGAGGGCCGAAAAGGAGCCCAATAACGTATGGGTCATTTTAGGCCGAAATCTAACATGGGCTGGAAACGGCCCATGTGAATCATGGGCTGTTAATGGGTACAAAGAAATTTATTGTTCATTATGGGCTAGAGTCACCATGGGCCTCTAAAGGGCCTAAAGATACGAAAGGCGTGATATGGGCCAAAAGACGTCATGGGCCATACATGGGCCAAAAGTGAAACAGGATGGTGTTATATTCGACGGCCCACATGACGTTGTTGGGACAATTTTGGGTAGGCCCTAACAGGTCGTGAGTTACCGGGCCGTAAAATGGGCTATGTGCGAAGAGACCGTTAACAGGCTTTTCATGGTCCAACCCGCGAACTTTTGACCAAGTCAAATGGGTCGGCCTTTGTAAGCTAAATGGGCCAGTGGTGGGCCATCGCACGTGTCGACATATCATAGGCGCCTATCTAACCCACTGACAAGCTGACACGTGTTTCCTCCGGCCAATCAGAATTTTACACATGGAAAATTCCCATTGGTCTGGGCTGTTAATGGGTTATCGGATCCTAAACCGGACCCGATAGCTTAACGGCGACCCATTACAGTGGATGCCACATGTCGGTCACCCTTGACGAAAGCACTTCTGTGACGCGCGATTTATCGTCATGGAAGTGGACACTTCTGTGATGATAATTTTGGTAATGTCATGGAACACTTCTACGACAGCACAGGTATGACTATCTTGATTCTGTCATAAAATTCTCATGGATGTACATGCATGATAGTAAACGTGACGTACTGTGACAAACATGTATCATCAAGAAGGTATATTTTTTTGTAGTGTATCTCTTAGTCTTGTGCTTCATGAATAGGAATTTGAAAAGGAGGAAAAGTGGAAATTAAAATTCCTACGGCTTTTCTTTCAAGGAGACACTAAAGGAACAAATCCTACAGTTTTCCTTTGCTCCATTCCTTTGAACCAAATGCATGAATATTAGTACCATAGGAAACTTTCCAATTCCTATGTTTTTCGTTCACTTTTCCCTTGAAGAACTGGTGATTCTAGTAGGCAGGCTTGAGCAAGGAAAAGCCTACACTCCAAAAATGTTTTTGTGCTACTTCTACTACATTGGACCCAGGCCACTGCCCTACTAGCTCAACTCCTAGGCCCATCGACAAATGCACAACTCAAACGCGCAGAGATAAATAATGATGGCATTCAAGAGTGTCCATCACGGATAGCTAAATTGCTTGGTACCTTAGTGCTTGTGATATAGTAGGATAAAATAATCAAATTTCACGTTACTACGTGTGCTCAGTGGACAATATATATAACATGTAGAGTAAAAAAGAAATGCAACAAGTGTACAACCTCTTTGGCGAAGCCATGTCGATCTCAGCGTGATTGAGTTGGTCGGTGAGGATGCTATGGCTGACTTGGCTGTCGGAGGAGGGGAAAAAGATCTTAGGCGTCTGGAGATGGAGCCCAGGGTATTTCTCCACTGTGATGGAGGGTTTCATCGTTGGAGCAGCTCTGGTGAGTTGTACGACGCTGAGGCTGAAGCAGGAGAAGAGAGACAATGTTAACCTGAGTGGAATTCTAATAACACCACCAACAGATGACGTAAAATACATAACCACAAAGTGCTAGATGTAAAATACATCAACCGCTCATCTCTGAACTTAACTGTCGAAACTGAATTTAACTGCCGAAACTGAACTTAACTGTAGAAATTGAATGCACTAGTAGCAGAAAAGCAGTAGCAGCAGCGCGTGCGAGAGCCAGTGTAGCTGGTCTTGTAGAAGTTCATCTTCAACCTCCGCCCCCCTCAGCCGCCTGCCACCACCGGCCAAACTGCCGCCCCCCGTCGCCCGTGGCCAGCGGTGCGTCACCCCACCCACCCCGAAACGACTCCCCACTGCCGGTCCGCCTCCGCCCCGGCCATCCCTCTAGGCCCCCCCGTGCCGAGCTTTTTCCTCGGCGGTCCCCACGACACCGCCCCACCACCTCCGGCGACCATGCTACCTCTTGAGCATGCGTTGGTTTTCCCTTGAAGAGGAAAGGGTGATGCAGCAAAGTAGCGTAAATATTTCCCTCAATTTTTGAGAACCAAGGTATCAATCCAGTAGGAGACTACACGCAAGTCGCCTAGTACGTGCACAAACAAACAAGAACCTCGCAACCAACGCGATAAAGGGGTTGTCAATCCCTTCACGATCACTTACGAAATTCAGATCTGATAGAGATAATAAGATAAATATTTTTGATATTTTTGTTGTATAGATTGAAAAGTAAAGATTGCAAAATAAACGACGACAGAAATAGCTAATTGACGGGAAAATAATATGATGTAAAGTAGACCCGGGGGCCATAGGTTTCACTAGTGGCTTCTCTCAAGATAGCATATATTATGGTGGGTGAACAAATTACTGCCGAGCAGTTGATAGAAAAGCGCATAGTTATGATGATATCTAGGCATGATCATGAACATAGGCATCACGTCCGTGTCAAGTAGACCGAAACGATTCTGCATCTACTACTATTACTCCACACATCAACCGCTATCTAGCATGCATCTAGAGTATTAAGTTCATAAGAACAGAGTAACGCAGTAGACAAGATAACATGATGTAGAGGGATAAACTCAAGCAATATGATATAAACCCCATCTTTTTATCCTGGATGACAACAATACAATACGTGGCTTGCTGCCCCTGTTGTCACTGGGAAAGGACACAACAAGATTGAACCCAAAGCTAAGCACTTCTCCCATTGCAAGAAAGATCAATCTTGTAGGCCAAACCAAACTGATAATTCAAAGAGACTTGCAAAGATATCAAATCATGCATATAAAAATTCAGAGAAGAATCAAATATTGTTCATAGATAATATTAATCATAAACCCATAATTCATCGGATCTTGGCAAACACACCGCAAGAAGAATTACATCGAATAGATCTCCAAGAACATCGAGAAGAACTTTGTATTGAGATCCAAAGAGAGAGAAGAAGCCATCTTGCTAATAAGTATGGACCTGAAGGTCTGTGGTAAACTACTCACACATCATCGGAGAGGCTATGGTGTTGGTGTAGAAGCCCTCCATGATCGAATCCCCCCCACCCCAGCAGATCGCCAGAAAAGGTCCCCAGATGGGATCTCATGGGTACAGAAGGTTGCGGCGGTGGAAAAGTGGTTTTGTGGCTCCCCTAGATGTTTTCAGGGTATAAGAGTATATATAGGCGAAAGAAGTAGGTCGGTCGAGTTGCGAGGGGCCCACGAGGGTGGGGGCGCGCCTGGCCCCCTTGGGCGCGTCGCCCTACCTCGTGGCCGCCTCGATGCTTCCTTGACCTCCACTCCAAGTCTCATGGATTGCGTTTGTTCCAAAAAAGATCTTCACGAAGGTTTCATTCCGTTTGGATTCCATTTGATATTCCTTTTCTGTGAAACACTAAAATAGGCAAAAAAACAACACTTTGCACTGGGCCTTCGGTTAATAGGTTAGTCCCAAAAATAATATAAAGTGCATAATAAAGTCCATTAAACATCCAAAATATATAGTATAATAGCATGGAACAATAAAAAATTATAGATACGTTGGAGACGTATCAAGCATCCCCAAGCTTAAGTCCTGCTCGTTCTCGAGTAGGTAAATGATAAAAACAGAATTTTTGATGTGGAATGCTACCTAACATAATTTTCAATGTATTTCTCTTTATTGCGGCATGAATGTTTAGATCCGAAAGATTCTAGATAGAAGTTTAATATTGACATAAAAAATAATAATACTTCAAGCAATGCTAACCAAGCAATCATGTCTTATCAAAATAACATAGCCAAAGAAAGATTATCCCTACAAAATCATATAGTTTGGCCATGCTTCATTTTCGTCACACAAAATGCTCCCATCATGCACAACCCCGATGAAAAGCCAAGCAATTGTTTCGTACTTTAGCCTTTCCAAACGATTTCAACTTTCATGCAATATATGAGCGCGAGCCATGGACATAGCACTATGTGTGGAATAGAATATGATGATGAAGGTTGTGTGAGAAGACAAAAAGGGAGAAAGTCTCACATTGACGCGGCTAATCAACGGGCTATGGAGATGCCCATCATTTGATGTCAATGCAAGGAGTAGGGATTGCCATGCAACGGATGCACTAGAGATATAAATATATGAAAGCTCAACAAAAGAAACTAAGTGGGTGTGCATCCAACTTGCTTGCTCACGAAGACCTAGGGCATTTTGAGGAACCCATTATTGGAATATACAAGCCAAGTTCTATA
The DNA here is from genome assembly GCF_056163025.1 of Triticum urartu. Classification (NCBI taxonomy): domain Eukaryota; kingdom Viridiplantae; phylum Streptophyta; class Magnoliopsida; order Poales; family Poaceae; genus Triticum; species Triticum urartu. Next base: position 156,098,778 of record NC_141878.1, on the reverse strand, counting down.
ATGAAAAATTCCCACTAGTATATGAAAGTGACAACATAAGAGACTCTCTATCATGAAGATCATGGTGCTACTTTGAAGCACAAGTGTGGAAAAAGGATAGTAACATTGCCCCTTCTCTCTTTTTCTCTCATTTTTTCTTTGGGACTTTTTTCTCTTTTTTATGGACTTTCTCTCTCTTTTTTTCAAGAACTTTCTTCACATTGTACAGTGGTCTAATAATGAAAATCATCACACTTTTATTTACTTACAACTCAAGAATTACAACTCAATACTTAGAACAAAATATGACTCTATGTGAATGCCTCCGACGGTGTATCGGGATATGCAATGAATCAAGAGTGACATGTGTGAAAGAATTATGTTGGTGGCTTTGCCACAAATACGATGTCAACTACATGATCATGCAAGGCTATATGACAATGATGGAGTGTGTCATAATAAACGGAACGGTGAAAAGTTGCATGGCAATATATCTTGGAATGGCTATGAAAATGTCGTAATAGGTAGGTATGGTGGCTGTTTTGAGGAATAAATAAGGAGGCTTATGTGTGATAGAGCATATCACATCACGGGGTTTGGATGCACCGGCGAAGTTTGCACCAACTCTCGAGGTGATAAAGGGCAATGCACGGTACCGAAGAGGCTAGCAATGATGGAAGGGTGAGAGTGCGTATAATCCATCGACTAAACATTAGTCATAAAGAACTCACATACTTATTGCAAAAATCTACAAGTCATAAAAACCAAGCACTACGCGCATGCTCCTAGGGGGATAGATTGGTAGGAAAGGTCAATCGCTCGTCCCCGACCACCACTCATGAGGAAAGCAATCAAAGAACACCCCATGCTTCAAATTTGTCACACAACGTTTACCATACGTGCATGCTATGGGACTTGCCTACTTTAACACAAGTATTTCTCAATTCCACAATTACTCAACTAGCACGACTCTAATATTACCACCTTTATATCTCAAAACAACTATCAAGAATCAAGCTTCTCATAACATTTAATGCACTCTATATGAAAGTTTTTATTATACCCATCTTGGATGTCTATCATATTAAGACTAATTTTATAGCCAAAGCAAATTACCATACTGTTCTGAAAGACTCTTAAAATAATATAAGTGAATCATGATAGATCAATAATTTCTATAAAATAAAACCACCACCGTGCTCTAAAAAGATATAAGTGAAGCACTAGAGCAAAATTATCTAGCTCAAAAGATATAAGTGAAGCACATATAGTATTGTAATAAATTCTGATTCATGTGTGTCTCTCCCAAAAGGTGTGAAAAGCAAGGATGATTGTGGTAAACTAAAAATCAAATACTCAAATCATACAAGACGCTCCAAGCAAAACACATATCATGTGGTGAATAAAAATATAGCCTCAAGTAAAGTTACCGATAGATGAAGACGAAAGAGGGGATGCCAAGCTTATGCTTTTGGTTGTCCTTGAATTTTAACTTGGGGTTAATTGAGCATCCCCAAGCTTAGTCTCTTGCCACTCCTTATTCCAAAATCCATCAAATCATTACCCAAAAACTTGAAAACTTCACAACACAAAACTCAACAGAAAATCGCATGAGCTCCGTTAGTATAAAAAAACAAATCACCACCTTAAGGTACTGTAATAAACTTATTCTTTATTTATATTGGTGTTAAATCTACTGTATTCCAACTTCTCTATGGTTCATATCCCCGATACTAGCCATAGATTCGTCAAAATAAGCAAACAACACACGTAAAACAAAATCTGTCAAAAACAGAACAGTCTGTAGTAATCTGTAGGTTTAGAATACTTCTGTAACTCCAAAAATCCTGAGAAATAAGGAAATCCTAAATAATTTGTATAGTGATCTACTGCCGCTGGAATCAGTATTTTATCACTCCCTGGTTAAAAATGAAATATTATTCTCGTGAGCGCCTACTTTCTGTTTTTTCCAGCAAGATCAAATAACAATCATCCAAGAAGATCCTAAAGGCTTTACTTGGCACAAACGCTAATTAAAACATTAAAAACACAATCTTAACATAAGATATATAATTTATTTATTATTAAACAGGAACAAAAATAAAATTGGGTTGCCTCCCAACAAGCGATATCGTTTAACGCCCTTATCTAGGCATAAAGACAAGAATAGATCTAGGTATTGTCATCTTTGGTATGAAATCCATATGTGGCTCTCATAATAGATTCATAAGGTAATTTGATTTTATTTCTATGGAAGTGTTCCATGCCTTTCCTTAACGGAAATTGGAATATAATATTTCCTTCTTTCATGTCAATAATTGCACCAATCGTTCTAAGGAAAGGTCTACCAAGAATAATAGGACATGTAGGATTGCAATCTATATCACGAACAATGAAATCTACGGGCACATAATTCCTATTTGCAACAATAAGAACTTCATTAATCCTTCCCATAGGTTTCTTAATGGTGGAATCCGCAAGATGCAAATTTAAAGAACAATCATCAAATTCACGGAAACCTAACACATCACACAAAGTTTTTGGAATTGTGGAAAGACTAGCACCCAAATCACATAAAGCATAGCATTCATGATCTTTAATATTAATTTTAATAGTAGGTTCCCACTCATCATAAAGTTTTCTAGGGATAGAAACTTCTAATTCAAGTTTTTATTCATGGGATTTCATTAAAGCATCAACGATGTGTTTAGTAAAAGCTTTATTTTGATCATAAGCATGAGGAGAATTTAGCACATGTCGCAATAAGGAAATACAATATATTAATGAGAAATTATCATAATTAAATTCCTTGAAATCAAAAATAGTGGGTTCATTGCTATGTAAAGTTTTGACCTCTTCAATCCCACTTTTACCAATTTTTGCATCAAGGTCTAAAAACTCCGAATCATTGGGACGCCTTCTAACTAAAGATGACTCCGCAGTCCCATCTTTATTAAGATTCATATTGTCAAACAAAGATTTAATAGGAGACACACCAATCACTTTTAGATCTTCATCATTATTATCATGAAAACTAGAAGAACACGCCTTCACAAAGCAATCTTTTTTAGCATGCATCCTAGCGGTTCTTTCTTTGCACTCATTAATGGAAATTCTCATGGATTTGAGAGACTCATTGATATCATGCTTAGGTGGAATAGATCTAAGCTTCAAAGAATCAACATCAAGAGATATTCTATCCACGTTCCTAGCCAACTCATCAATCTTAAGCAATTTTTCTTCAAGCAAACATTGAAATTCTTTTGCGAATTCATAAATTCTTTAACACTAGTCTCAAAATTAGAGGGCATCTTATTCAAATTTCCATAAGAGTTGTTGTAGGAATTACCATAATTATTAGAGGAATAACTAGGAAATGGCCAAGAATTAAAATTTCCTCTGTACATGTTGTTACCAAAATTGTTCCTACTAACAAAATTCACATCCAGATTCATTATTATTCGCAATCAAAGTGCACAAAGGCATATCACTAGGATCATAAGAAGCACTCTTGTTAGCAAAAAAATTCATAAGTTCATCCATATTTCCACTCAAAACATTAATTTCTTCAATCGCATGAACCTTTTTATTAGTAGATCATTCGGTGTGCCATTGAGAATAATTAACCATAATATTATCTAGGAGTTTAGTAGCTTCTCCTAAAGTGATTTCCATAAAAGTGCCTCCCGCGGCCGAATCTAAAAGATTTCTAGAAGCAAAATTCAATCCAGCATAAAAATTCTATATAATCATCCATAAATTCAAACCATGTGTAGGGCAATTACGTATCATTAATTTCATCCTCTCCCAAGATTGTGCAACATGCTCATGATCAAGTTCCTTAAAATTCATAATATTGTTTCTAAGAGAGAGATCTTAGCGGGAGGAAAATCCTTAGAGATAAAAGCATCTATAACATCCCAAATTTTCAATTTGGAACGTTATACATAGATCATTGTTGCATATCATATTTTATTGCATTTCTTCTCGTGATCATTATTGCATATCATATTTTATTGCATTTCTTCTCGCAATCATTGTTGCATATCATATTTTATTGTATGCCCTCCGCAGGATTGGAAGGGAGTTAACCACTGTAGGATGTACTGATGTTGAGAAGGTGTGTTTTGCCGCACATCAGTTGGATGGACCAGCAGCATCATGGTGGGAGAATTACACTGTCACCTACCCTATAGCCATGGTGACATGGGACCAATTTCAGCAAATCTTCCGTACAGCCCATGTCTCAACTGGAGCCATGAATTTTAAGAAGCGTGAGTTTTGCAACTTACGCCAGGGGAACCATACTGTGGCTCAGTATGCGGATGAGTTTAGCAAGTTATCTCGCTATGCCCCTGATGATGTGGCCACAGAAGCCGCAAAGCAGGAGAAGTTTATGGAAGGGCTGAATGATGAGATGAGTATGTAGTTGATGGTGGCAACATTCACCAACTACCAGGAGTTGGTAGATAAGGCTCTTATGATTGAAGGGAAGCAGCAGCAGATTGAGAGCCATAACAGGAAGTATGGACAAGGGAGGTATAACTCAGGAGCTCAGCAGAAGCCTCGCCTAACCCCGAACTCGGGAGGACTTGTTCATAACCATGGAGGCCACACCCATAATGGAGGAAGTAACCGTAATCATACTGGCCCTATGAATTGGAATGGGAATGGAGCAAGCAACAATTAGAACCGCCCCAATCCAGCCACACCCACCAAGAGAGACCTAAGCCACGTTACTTGTTTCAAGTGTGGGGGGACTGGACACTATGCCACGGAGTGCCCTGAAGGGAAGAATGGAAACGGAAATGGAAGCGCTGGGAAGAAGCCCAATCCATTCAACAAAGGACAAGTGAACCACGTTAACATGGAGGAGGTTGAAGAGCAGCCAGACGCGGTTATAGGTGAGTTTTTGGTTAAGTCATTTACCACTCTTGTTCTTTTTGATACTGGTGCATCGCATTCATACATATCAAGGGAATTCGTGGATAAGTTTAAACTACCGACCCAAACCCTTAGGACCCCTCTGTTAGTAAGCTCACCCGAAGCAGAGTATATGGCTAGTCGATGGTGTGACCAGATATCCTTAACCATTGGAAACCATGTTTTTCCGTCCGAACTAATTATCTTGAAGTCACAAGGATTGGATGTGATATTAGGAATGGACTGGATGTCAAAGTACGGAGGAAGCATTGACTGTGTTAGTAAGTCAATTTGTCTCACCACCCCGGAGGGAAAAAGGATCAAGTATATATCTAGGCATGCGCCAAGAAGCAGCCAAGTAAATACCCTCACGGGAGTTGCTCAGGAAGAAGTGCCTATAGTAAAGGATTACCCAGATGTTTTCCCAGAGGAGTTACCAGGCATGCCACCGGACCGAGATATTGAGTTTTTGATAGAGCTATTGCCAGGCACAGGGCCAATATCTAAGAGACCCTATAGTATGCCCACGAATGATCTGGAGGAGATTAAGAAACAGATCAAGGCGTTATTGGAGAAAGGTTACATTCGACGGAGTGCATCACCATGGGGAGCCCAGTGCTTTTGGTTGAAAAGTAGGATAAATCCCTAAGAATGGTTGTTGATTATCGGGCATTGAATGAAGTGATGATTAAGAACAAGTACCCATTGCTGATGATCAATGATCTGTTTGACCAGCTGCAAGGAGCTAAGGTGTTTTCGAAGATCGATCTGTGATCAGGATACCATCAGTTGAAGATACGAGAGAATGATATACCAAAGACAGCCTTCACCACACGGTACGGGCTATACGAATATACGGTCATGTCATTTGGACTGACTAACGCCCCTGCCTATTTCATGAGCATGATGAACAAAGTATTCAAGGAATATTTGGATAAGTTTGTTGTGGTGTTCATTGATGATATAATGGTATATTCGAAGAATGAAGAGGAACACAAGGAGCATCTGCGTTTAGTTCTCGAGAAACTCAGGGAACATCAGTTGTACGCCAAGTTCAGGAAATGCGAATTTTGGTTGAAGGAAGTCGGATTCCTTGGACATGTTATATCAGGAGAAGGTATAGCAGTAGATCCCACCAAGGTTCAGTCAGTCATGGAATGGTTGGCACCCACTTCAGTTCGCGAGATCCGCAGTTTTCTTGGACTCGCAGGATACTACCGGAGATTCATTGAGAATTTTCCAAGATCACGAAGCCCATGACAGAATTATTGAATAAGGATACCAAGTTTAAATGGACGGAAGATTGTGAGGAAAGTTTCCAGGAGCTGAAGAAACGTTTGAATATAGCCCCAGTGCTGACACTGCCAGATATACATAAGGATTTTCAAGTGTATTGCGACGCCTCTCGCTTAGGACTTGGAAGTGTGCTTATGCAGGACGGAAGGGTTGTTTCGTATGCCTCGCGACAACTAAAACCACATGAGTTAAATTATGCCACGCATGATTTGGAGCTAGCAGCCGTAGTGCATGCGTTGAAGACTTGGAGACATTATCTTATTGGAAACCATTGTGATGTGTACACGGATCATAAGAGTATGAAGTACATTTTCACCCAGAAGGAACTGAACCTTAGGTAGAGAAGATGGTTGGAGCTTATAAAGGATTATGACATGAAGCTGCACTATCATCCAGGAAAGGCCAATTTCGTAGCAAACGCTTTGAGCCGGAAGAGTTATGCTAATACCCTAGAGAGCACGGGATTGCCGAAGGAGTTAGCAGAGGATCTCCGGGAAGTATGTTTGGAGATTGTTCCTAGAGGTTTTGTTGCAACAATGGAGGTTCACTCTACATTTTTCGGAAAGATTCGAGAAGCTCAGAAGGATGACAAAGAGGTTGCCGAGATAAAAGAGAAAATGAGCAAAGGAAAGGCCAAAGGTTTTCGTGAGGATGAGCACGACACCTTATAGTTTGAGGACCGTGTTTATGTGCCCAATAAAACAAAGATCAGGAAGTTAATACTTCAGGAGGCTCATGACTCACCATACTCGATACACCCCGGAAACACCAAGATGTATTTGGATTTGAAGGAACGTTTCTGGTGGACAGGGATGAAGAAGGATATCGCCGAGTATGTGGCCGTATGTGATGTATGTCAAAGAGTGAAGGCAGAGCATCAAAAGCCAGCAGGATTGTTACAGCCTATGCCGGCACCCGAATGGAAGTGGGATAAACTTGTCACGGATTTTATCACCAGATTGCCTAGGACCAAATCAGGATATGATTCTATATGGGTAGTTGTTGACCGTTTGACCAAAGTGGCACACTTTATCCCAGTGAAAACAACTTATACCAGTGCAAAGTTGGCCAAGATATATATGACCAGGATCGTATGTCTGCATGGAGTTCCGAGGACCATCATATCGGATAGAGGAACATAGTTTACTTCAAAGTTTTGGCATCAGCTGCACCAGACCTTGGGAACGAGATTGGATTTCAGTACAACATTTCGCCCGTAGACGGATGGACATACCGAGAGAGTCAACCAGATTCTGGAGGACATGTTGAGAGCCTGTGCGCTAGATTATGGATCTAGTTGGGATGACAATCTGCCTTACGCAGAGTTCTCATACAACAACCGTTACCAAGCCAGTCTGAAGATGGCACCATTCGAAGACCTGTATGGCCGAAGGTGCAGAACACCATTGATGTGGGATGAAGTTGGAGACCGACAGTTGTTTGGACCAGACTTGATCAAAGAGTCTGAGGAGAAAGTTAAACTGATTCAAGATAGACTGAAGATAGCTCAGTCCAGACAGAAGAGTTATGCAGATTCGAAACGCAAGGAGGTAACCTATGAAATTGGAGACAGAGCATATCCACGAGTATCACCTTTGCGAGGAGTGAAACGTTTTGGAGTTAAGGGAAAGTTAGCCCCGAGATTTGTAGGACCGTATCGTGTTTTGGAACGGATGGGAGAAGTTGCCTACAAGTTGGAGTTACCTGAAGGACTATCAGGAGTTCACGATGTGTTTCACATTTCCCAGTTGAAGAAGTGCCATGCTGAGATGGCCGACATACCGCTAAGAGATACCGTACCCTTGGAGGCGATTCAGTTGGACAATGACTTGACTTATGAGGAGAAGCCAGTCAAGATTTTGGAGTTTGCCAGTCGAGTCACCCGCAGCAAGGTCATTAAGTTTTGCAAAGTTCAGTGGAGCCATCATACCGAGGACGAAGCCACATGGGAACGAGAGGATGATCTTCGCAAAGACCACCCACACCTATTTTCTAGCCAACCCGAATCTCGAGGGCGAGATTCATCTCAAGGGGGTAGGTTTGTAATATCCCAAATTTTCAATTTTGAATGTTATACATAGATCATTCTTGCATATCATATTTTATTGCATTTCGTCTCACGATCCTCGAAATCCTAAGCAACTCAAGGACCCTGGGAGAGAGTTGGGGATTTCCCCGGTTTTCAAATTTGAGTTCATCAAATTTTGAAACGAGGATTTTGGTTTTAATTATTTTTCTCTCCGAAAATATTTCATATTAAAAATATATGAGAGGGGATAATATGACTTATCCAAAATAATTGAAATATTGGAGGAAAAATATTAAAATCAAATATTTGTTTTATTTGGATTTTATTTGCAATTTTGTTTGCATTAGAAAAAAATTGCACGTTTTCAAAATTTCATTTTAGGGCCAAGAAAATGTTCATCTCGTTCGAAATATTTCATTTAGACGGTGAAAATTTGTTTTGGCATTTTCAGATTTTTATTTTATTTTCTAGGATTTTTTTGTTTCGGCGGAATTTTTTATAAAAAAAAGTGCGCAGGCTAACTGGGTCGAAGCCCAGCCGCCAGCCCGTCCCCTCCCGCGCGCCATCTCCTTCCAGGAGACCGGCCGCGCCGCCGCCGCCTGACTCGAGGAGTCCGGCTAGGACTCCTCCCCGCCGCCCTTTGCCCCCTCCCCAAGGCACACCCCCCTCCTCATATACTCCCCCCGCCGCCGCCACCACCCACCACCGCCGCCTCGCCCCGCAGCCGCAGCCGCCGCTGCCCGCCGCCCGCTGTCGTGCCGCGCCGCCGCCACCTTGCCGCACCCGCCGCCGCCTTGCCGCGCCGCGCTGCCGCTGCCTCGCCCACTGATGTGCCTCGCCTCGCCGTCGCCACCGTGCCTCGCCGGACCGACAAGGTAGTCTCCGGTTTAAAAAACGATCCGGTTTTTCTAAGAAAACCCTAACTCATTTTTTTTCGGTTCACCGGTTTTTCCCGGTTTTTCTTTTTAGCGGACGTTCGTCCGTACGTTCGTTATAACGAACGGTTTTCGCTCGTTAGTTACAGATAACGAACGCTCGTTCGTTAGCCTGTTCGTCAGTTTTCTTTTATCGGGCTATTTCGCGATTATTTCTGATCGCGATTTCTGATCTGATTTTCGTTCTAGTTTATCTTTTTGCTCATTAGTCGGAATCAGGCGATTCAAGCGCCTAGATCTTCGTCTCGAGACCCTCTTTCCGCTTAACCAAGTTGAACAAGTTTTTGCTATTGTAAAATTTGACCTAGGTCCAGATTAGGAATCGGATCTTGTTTCTTACGCTGTTTGAGTTTCGTTGCTCCGTTCGATTGGATTCTTTTTGCAAACCGGAGTTCTTAACTTGAACTTTCTGGTTAGATCTTCTTATTTGAGTTTCACCCGTGCTTCTTTGCTTGATTGCTTATGTATGCTATTGTTTGTTTGCGATAGAATTCCCGGAGTGCGAAGCGTGTTATTTGGAGTCTCTAGGTTACGCGGATCGTCAGCAAGGCAAGTAACACTTTGATCATACCCCCTTTATCACCCAGTTTTTATGCATTAGTTCCAATCCTCAAATATTGCATGATTAGGATGTTATTAACATGTGGGTTGGGAAGTAGTTGATGAGGTAGAACCTATTGCCCTGTTACATTCAAACCCTTGGGAGTTACTCTTACGAATTGCTTATATTGCTATGCTATGCTCGTAGACGAGGTTTGGGTGAGTGAAATCCATGAAAGATGTGAGATTGATAATTAATGGTTCAACTTAAGGTGGCAACTTAAATACACATCTGGGTGGATTGAGGCACCTGGACTACCCAGTGTTGCCTGTATTTTTGGAAATCCCGGAGTACCTGTGTGATCTTCCTATGGACCACCACCCAGGATCAAAGGGAACTGAGATGATTCATGCTAGAAACTTCCATGTGCAACCACAAGCTATTATGGGCTCTAGCATAGTTGAGTAAGTTACATGAAGCTCTTGAAGAGGTGGATCAGCAGGTAGTGGGTTGTAGGTTTGGTATGGTCTGCCCGGAGTAGAGAGTTAATGTTTCTGAAAGACTGTGTCTCGGTTATCCGTTTCTCAAACACCATGTAGTGCGAGAAATCCAAAGGAGGTGATCGAGTCTTGTGAGGAAAAGTGTGCAAACCTCTGTAGAGTGTACAAACTAATCATGGTTAGCCGTGTCCCCGGTTATGGACATCTTGAGTATCTAGTACTTGGAGTATCTTAAGTATCTCATCACTCTCAATTAATATTGTTGGGTTGATAATTACCCTAATTGGGATTGAGTTGGAGGAACCTTATCAATGATGTTTCAACTACCATGATAGTTAAATTAATAACTATTCCTTTGTTGTAGGGAAAAATTGGCTTTTCGCAAAAACTATAACAATAGAGCTTTCCACCAGCCAAATATGCATGTAGTGATAGCATTATTCTGTTCTTGCTCTACTGTGTTATTTTGCCAGCATATTCCATGTGCTGACCCATTTTCGGGCTGCAACGTATTGTGTTGCAGACTTTTCAGATGAGGAGTAAGGTTCGTTAGGTCGTTGCCGTGCAGCTCAGCTATGCCGTTGGAGTTGATGGACTCACTTTATCTTCCAAGCCTTCCGTTGTTATCATATTAGATGGCCTTAAGCCATATTTATTGTAATAAGTTCTCTTTGGAGACATTCGATGTAATAAGTGTGTGATTGCTACTCTGTTATAAATCCTTGAGTACTGTGTGTGTCAGCATTACCGATCCAGGGATGACACTGAAGCACAGAGACTTGACCGTTTCAGGTCGGGTCGCTACAACATCTTTGCATTTATTCCAAGAATCAATACTATTTTTAGGCAAAGAAGAGAACCAAGTTTTAGCACGATCTCTAAGTGAAAACAGAAATAGCTTCAATTTAACAATATCATTATCCACATCTTTCTTCTTTTACATATCACACAAATCAACAAAGCTGTTTAGATGGGTAGTGGCATCTTCACTAGGAAGGCCAGCAAATTGATCTTTCATGAAAAGATTCAGCAAAGCAGTATTAATTTCGCAAGATTTAGCATCGGTAAGAGGAGCAATAGAGTGCTAATAAAATCATTATTGTTGGTATTGGAAAAGTCATATAATTTAATATTATCTTGAGCCATCGTGACAAACAATCAATCCAACACACAATCACACAGGAGGCAACCGAAAAGAGATGAACAGAAAAAGGGCAAACAGAAAAGAAGCGAATAAAACGACAAGGGTGAAGTGGAGGAGAGGAAAACGAGAGGCAAATGGCAAATAATGTAATGCGAGGGATAAGAGTTTGTGATGGGTACTTGGTATGTCTTGACTTGGCGTAGATCTCCCCGGCAACGGCGCCAGAAATCCTTCTTGCTACCTCTTGAGCATGCGTTGGTTTTCCCTTGAAGAGGAAAGGGTGATGCAGCAAAGTAGCGTAAGTATTTCCCTTAGTTTTTTAGAACCAAGGTATCAATACATTAGGAGACTACACGCAAGTCGCCTAGTACCTGCACAAACAAACAATAACCTCTCAACCAACATGATAAAGGGGTTGTCAATCCCTGAACGGTCACTTACGAAAGTGAGTCTGATAGAGATAATAATATAAATATTTTTGGTAATTTTGTTTTATAGATTGAAAATTAAAGATTGCAAAATAAACGGTGATAGAAATAGCTAATTGACGGGAAAATAATACGATGCAAAGTAGACCCAGGGGCCATAGGTTTCACTAGTGGCTTCTCTCAAGATAGCATATATTACGGTGGGTGAAAAAATTACTGCCGAGCAATTGATAGAAAAGCGCATAGTTATGATGATATCTAGGCATGATCATGAACATAGGCATCATGTCCGTGTCAAGTAGACCGAAACGATTCTGCATCTACTACTATTACTCCACACATCGACCGCTATCTAGCATGCATCTAGAGTATTAAGTTCATAAGAACAGAGTAACACATTAGGCGAGATGACATGATGTAGAGGGATAAACTCAAGAAATATTATATAAACCCCATTTTTTTACCCTCGATGGAAACAATACAATATGTGCCTTGCTGCCCCTGCTGTCACTGGGAAAGGACACAACAGGATTGAACCCAAAGCAAAGCACTTCTCCCATTAAAAGAAAGATCAATCTAGTATGCCAAACCAAACTGATAATTCAAAGAGACTTGCAAAGATATCAAATCATGCATATAAGAATTCAGAGAAGAATCAAATATTGTTCATAGATAATCTTAATCATAACCCCACAATTCATCGGATCTCAGCAAACACACCGCAAAAAGAATTACATCGAATAGATCTCCAAGACCATCGAGGAGAACTTTGTATTGAGATCCAAAGAGAGAGAAGAAGCTATCTTGCTAATAACTATGGACCCGAAGGTTAGTGGTAAACTACTCACACATAATCGGAGAGGCTATGGTGTTGATGTAGAAGCCCTCCGTGATTGAATCCCCATCCGGCAGATCGTTGGAAAAGTTCCCCAAATGGGATCTCACGGGTATAGAAGGTTGCGACGGCGGAAAAGTGGTTTCGTGGCTCCCTTGGATGTTTTCAGGGTATAAGAGTATATATAGGCGAAAGAAGAAGGTCGGTGGAGCTGGGAGGGGCCCACGAGGGTGGGGGCGCCGCCCTACCTCGTGGCCGCCTCTCTGCTTCCTTGACCTCCACTCCAAGTCTCCTGGATTGCGTTTGTTCCAAAAAAGATCCTCGCAAAGGTTTCTTCCATTTGGATTCCGTTTGATATTCCTTTTCTACGAAACACTGAAATAGGCAAAAAAACCAGCAATTTGCACTAGGCTTCGGTTAATAGGTTAGTCCCAAAAATAATATAAAAGTGCATAATAAAGCCCAATAAACATCCAAAACAGATAATATAATAGCATGGAACAATAAAAAATTATAGATACGTTGGAGAAGTATCATACCATTGCCCCCACCCTGAACCCTAAGATAGATAGTGGGGTACCTCTCTGGTGAGCCCCCCTCCCCGTTGTGGCTGGTTCTTCCTTAACTCCGGCGAGCCCCCACCCCCTGAAAATCGACTTACCCAAAAGTTGATTCAGTCGACTGAAGTGTAGCCAAATCGGAGCAGCATCGCAAGAAAGAGCAAGAGCGAGAGCAGCAGCGCGAGCAAGAGCAAGAGCAGACCAGGCAGGGGACCGAGAGAAAGAGCGAGAGCAGCAGCGCGAGCAAGAGCAAGAGCAGACCAGGCAGGGGACCAAGAGCAAGAGCTGAGCAGCAGCGCGAGCGAGAGCTAAAGCAGCAGCAGCTCCTACTGATGTGGACGTCGCCACCGAGGGGGAGACGCCATGGAGGACGTGGCTGGCGACGCCGCCGTGGATGGAGCCACGCCATGTCGGCTCAGGACCGAGCGCCGACAGCACCGTGAGATCGAATCAAGAAGAAAATGCGGCGATTAGTGTACAACCTATTTGGTGGCGCCAATTAGGTCTCGGCTTCATCGGAGGAAATGGTGATGATGCTGCTCTTCCGGTAGTGCAGGTGAGGACGGCCGTGTGGGAATGGAGGTGGCACGAAACACGAGGGGAACATTGGGGCAGCTCCTTGGAGGTGGAGGACGGGGTGGCTGAACCAGCAGGACGACGAGATCGATGATGAATCCTCAACCGGTATGGTGGATGAGGGACGTCGATGTGTTGCAGGTTATTCCGACCCCCAGATCCGGCGAGAGGGTCATATTCATCCCTCGCTTCCTCCGAGGGTTGGGGTTTTCTCTCCACCCCTTTGTCCGGGGGTTGATATTCTATTACGGACTAGATTTCCATGATCTAGCTTCGGATACTTTCCTCTATATCTCGGCATTTATCATCACGTGTGAGGCCTTCCTCCGAATCCCTCCACACTTCGGCTTATGGCTCAAGACCTTTAGTGTGAAGCCGAAGGTAATGGCGGGGAACAGGTGGAGTGCGGCGGCGCTGTAGTAAGCGAGCTCATCAATGCTCTCTGGCCAAAAGGCTCTTTCACCGAAGCTTCCAACCAATGGCAGCGGGAGTGGTTTTACGTCACGGAACTCTGTGGTACCAAGTGGGCCGCTATATCTGCGTTCCGTTCCAGCCCTCCGCCACAGCTTGCATCATGGATTAATAAGGGGCTGGACTGGGGATCAGTTGATGAAGTGCGGACTCTACAGAGCCGTATCCGAACCCTCCTCGAGAGGGACATTGATCTTGTCCACATTAATCAAGTAATGCTAGTTCGCCGAATCCTGCCATGCCAGCACAGGCCTCACCGCATGTGGGAGTTTAATCTAGTAGGACCACGAACCCTCCAACACTTCTTCGGCACTACACACAAAGGGATGTGGAAGTTGGTTTTCGGGAAGCGAAAACATTGGCCGGACACTACTAAGGACGTTGGCCTTGACTACAACTGTTCGGATACTCTGGTAAGCACTTGTCTTCCAAACACTTTGTAGTTATGCATACCGTAATATGGTACTGAGCAAACTATCTTCTTCCAGGGCTGGATAAAGGAAGAGGAACTAATTATGTGTTCGGCCCCCCTGCCCGAAGGCCCAAAGAATCATGTTTTAACAAGATGCTGGCCCCGGCACCATACCCGATGCCTGTGGAGGAGGGCAAGACGGAGAGTGGGAGGACCAAAGATGGCCCCTATCCCGAGGGTACATCAGACATTATGTCCGGAGGAATCAAAATTCCCTCGTCCGAAGACAAAAGTGAAGGGGGGGCCAACGTCTCCTCCCCCCATGGAAAGAAAAGGGCCGCTTCCGAAGATTGGGAGGAAAAGGATACTAAGCGAGGCAAGATGCCTCTGTCGGGTGGCTCGGGCTTGGAGGACGTCGACGTGCAGTCTCATGACGAGGACAAGCCTCATGCCAAATCGTAAGTAAACAAGGATGTTTTAAACATGTCCTGTTCTTTTCTTGTAATGCCTAGAATATATATTTTTTGCAGTTCGGCACGCAGTCTTCTTCAACAATCCTCTTCCTCGGGGGACCTTCTCCCAGAGATGATGGAAAGCGAGACGCCTCCACCGGCCTCTCCGCCCAATAGGGCAGACGACTTCGAGGTGTCGTCGTGGAGGGTCTCCCCCAACCAACAGGTGGTGCGAGGGATGATGAAGACATTACCCGAAGGTGACACTTCGATGGCCCAGGGTCCGGGGACCAACAATGAAGGCCCCGAACAATCCGGTCTACAGCCGGATATGAATAAACGGATCCCTTCAAAGGGTGGCCATACTCCTACAATAGCCTCCGGAGACCCAGAGGCGCCGGATATACTGACGAGCATGCTGCAGCAGGCGTCCGTCTCAGATGAACATCGTACCTTGATGGGCACGGTGGTTGAAAAGGTCTTGTCCGCAAAGAGTGGATTGAATGAAGCCTTCAAGAGCCTACTAAGAGGCTTCGAGGTTCGTGATGTAATATTTTCAACTATGTTTTATTTGCAAAATGTTGGCTTCCCATGGGAGGCGAATAGAGGATCAAGAAGAAAAGCTCGAGGAATAATCTGGTTAATTGGAACACAGGCTGTTTCTCCCCTGACAACTGCCCGGACTATGGATATAGTCAAGCTGTAGCGGAAGCTTCATGTGGCAGGGGATGACATTGCGTTGATCAATAGGCGTCTTGACGAGTCGCAAGGTATGTATTCGGAGCAGTCCTTACACATACGTGTTTGTAATATAAGCGTGACGCTGAAAGTTGCATAGTGGGATATGCATGGCTGCAGATGGTGCCGCCGCCGTTGAGATTCTTCGGGCAGAGCTGGCCCGGGCGAAGGAGCAGGCCCGGTTTAGTAATGCGGCTGCTGAAAAGGCATCAGCCGAGTTAAAGGCCGAACAAGCTGCTTGGCATCAAGACGAGTAGAAAATATCCACAATGGCGCTTGAGCTAAAAAATGCTACTAGCCGCTGCGAATTCCTTGAGAAGGAGAATAAAGCCAAAATGGCTGATCTTGACAAGGCCTTGCTAGAGGCGAAAGAAGCATGGTCCGAATCTAGAGTGGCCTGTGAGGAGATCCGGCAAGCTGGGGAGATCGCGGCTGGTAAGCCCTTTTTATTACAGACTAAGTTCGGTGATCCAAATTATGCTCAGCTTAACCAAGTGTGGAGCTCTCCAGACGTGTTTTTGGACCTGCCGAAGAGTTCTTCCAATGCGGCGCAGTTTTACCAAGCGCAAGAGGGATATGCAACGGAGAAGCTTTTAAGGTCATAGTTTGGTGCATCAAAACGCCCTCTGCTGCTGAATGAACAGATGTCCCAATGGGCCGAGCTTCACAGGATATCCGGTGCTACCATGAAGAATGTCATACTCCGGCTGTGGCCGACTGAGCCTATTCCGAATAGCTACTTCGTCTTGGTGCAGCGGCTTACTGATGTGGTGCCATGTATCGATGCCGTGAAGTGGTCGGCGTGCATTAAAGGTGCACGGATGGCCTTTGCCCGAGTCAAGACATACTGGGGGAAGATGAAGGCCATCGATGTTGCAGCGAAGGGTCCACCCAAGGGCAAGGACCATCACGCACCAGAGCATTATTTTGAGGACGTCTTAGAGGTTGCCCGCTTGATGGAGGGTCAATGTTCGAAAGGCATAATATTCGAATGAAGTCTGTATGAATTGTAAAAGACAATTTTTATAATCAGTCTATATTTTAGTTTTGCCTAAAGGCTTTTGTTCCTCGTCTGCGGCCGTTTTTATATTATTTGTAAGTTTTCCAGTCGTCGGCTTCAGCCCCCTCGTATGAAATACGGGGGTGTTCGGAAAAGCATCTGATCACTCTTGACCCAACGTATTGGTCCGTGAAGGAGGTGTCAATGCGGAGAACCAGGCAACCAGACTATTTAATTCACTTAGCCATAGGAGTTTTATGGTGGGTCTATGATATAGCCCCTAGCATGTACGCGGCTTATTTTCATACGATGTGTTTACATATTCGACCTGAAAGAGGTCCTTCGTGTGACACGTAGGGAATCGCGAAAGATTCCAATAAGTCCTCGAGTGGTTGACCATCTCTCACCGCATCATGATAGTCAGTTTTCGGCTTTCTCTACTGAGGTGCTTAACCAGGTTAACCGGAAGCACAATCGCGGTAGTTCTCCCTTTACTACCCAAGACGATAGAGCGAAACATAGGGTAGCAAGCACAGGAGCCAGGCAACCCAACTATTGACCCAAGACATGATTCGGAGCTAATGCATATAAGGCCAAACTCGCGACGCCGAAGTACGCTATAGAGCTATTCAGACTTATCGGCAACGCGTTTGTTCCCATACCGAGCCCCTGGCAAGTTATGTCGAGGTGTATGTTTCAAACAACCGTAGGGGAAAAACTCGGTTCTTTTAGAAAAGAGTGGATTATTTTTACTGGGATCTGAGTGATGTGCCAATCGTTTATATAGATAACAAAGCCGCACCCTGGCTATTTTACATGCCAAGGGTGGAAGGCTGAGGATAAAGGTACTTTACATGCTCGAAATACTGAGTGCGGTCTACAAAAATTTATTTTGGACCTCCTATCGTATGTCTGCGTCGCCTGTCCTCGGTCAGGGTATTCTTTGACGGAATGATTTTTGGATGAGTGTATGAATCTGAACTCCGATAGAGTCAGTGGGTGACCAACCTTTGAGCCATCTATAGAGAAGGTAGTAAAAAAAGAAGATAGTTAGAAAAACAAGAGAGTTTATGGGAGTGCTTGTAGGCCCATCCTTATTGTGCTTCCGCCGATGCCCAGGGTATTTCAAGTGCATAATTATGTATGTGTGGTGCCGACTTTGCAGGCATATTAGGCGAGTGGCGGAAGCTGAATTGCTAGTCCAGTATGGGCATTGACCGGTCGCGTTGAACGGAGACCGGCGGCGCCATGGCCGATGAGGTATGCGGTGAGACGAGGCCGCTTTGTAGTTCGGCTGAGGTATCCATAGTATGGTCCTCTGTACAGGGGGGGGGGTTCCAGTGCATTCACCTCTAGGGGTGTATGTGACATATGCCATGTTTACTATTTTTACTTCGGGAGGAAACTGCTTCTGTCCCCCGGTGTTCGGTTGACGTGTCTCTTCGCCGTTGGTATCGCCGGGCGGCTTCTTCCCCTTGTGTTCGGCATTTGACTTGCCGGCCTCCTTGAGAACCCAACAACTTCTGTTGGTGTGATTAGCTGGTTTGTTGGGGTGGCCATGAATCTGGGAGGGCCTATCCAATATTTTGTCTAAATTGGATGGTCTGTCCCTATTTGTCGTGAAAGGCTTTTTTCGTTGGCCGGGTCCGGGGCCGTTGAATCCAACATTGACCGCAGTGTCATCTTTTTCCTCATTGTTATTGCGGTGCTTGCTTTTATTGCGGCGTGGCTTCTCATTGCCATCCCGGACTTCGGAAGTGCCCGGGTCGCTAGCGCTATTGCTTCTACGAGCGAGCCAGTTGTCTTCTCCCACGCAAAAGCGGGTCATCAGAGCCGTAAGGGCTGGCATGGATTTTGGTTTTTCCTGACCGAGGTGGCGGGCAAGCCACTCATCCCAGACGCTGTGCTTGAAGGCCGCTAGGGCTTCTGCGTCTGGACAGTCTACAATCTGGTTCTTTTTAACTAAGAACCTAGTCCAGAGCTTCCTGGCGGACTCCCGGGGCTGTTGGACAATGTGACTTAAATCATCGGCATCTGGTGGCCGGATATATGTACCTTGAAAGTTGTCGCGGCACGCGTCTTCCAGATCTTCCCAGCTGCCAATCAAGCTTTCAGGCAGGCTGTTTAACCAGTGCCGAGCTGGTCCTTTGAGTTTTAATGGGAGGTATTTCATGGCGTGGAGATCGTCTCCACGAGCCATATGGATGTGGAGAAGGAAACCTTCGATCCACACCATGGGATCTGTTGTTCCATCATATGATTCGATATTTACGAGTTTAAACCCTTTTGGGAATTCATGATCCATTACTTCGTCAGCGAAGCAAAGGGGGTGTGCGGCACCTCTATACCAGTCCACGATGCGACGTGTCTCTGATGGGGTTTGTCTATGATTTTCGGCCCGGGCGTGTCTGGGTTCGGCACGTCCGGATAGATAGCCACCGTTGTGTGTTGAGGTGCGTCGTCGCGATCTGTAGATTGATCTGGTATGACCTGCTTTGGTGTACAGGTCCTGCCGGGGGCCGTTTTTATAATCCTGAGCTGTTTTATATTTGTTTTCAAGCTCCGGTGTTATAGTTTGTTGTTCGGCTTGGATTGCCGCTTCCTCCCGACCACATGGTGGTCTGCTAGTCGTATTGCGCGAGGGAGGTACGGAATTTAGTGCATCCTCATCGAACTGAGGTAGCAGTTTGTGCTTCGGGTAACTCTTGGCTGGGCGTTTGAGGCTGTATTCTTCGGCTGCTAGGACATTAGTCCATCTGCCGTTAAGCAGATCTTGGTCAGCTTGAAGCTGCTGTTGTTTATTTTTCAGGCTCCTTGCAGTGGCTATTAGCCTGCTCTAGAGATTCCTCGGGCACGATGAAATCCTTGTCGTCGAGGCTCACCTCATCTTCGGAGAGCGGGAGGTAATTATCGTCCTCTGAGTCGTCATTTATGTCCTATTCCTTAGGGCTGATTTGCCCATTTTCCCATTCCTCCTGTTCGGAGGTTACCTCAATGGGGTCTTCATTGTTTTCAGCATCGTCCGGGGTATTATTTTCTCTAGTGCCAGTATTGCTGTCTTTTGAACGACGTGATTTAGAGCGGCGCCGAGGATGCCAGCATTTGTGCTGTGTCTCAGGAGTTTTATTCTTAACTGGTTTTCTTTGTCATCGTCGTTGGCTGCTTTGGGTGTATCCACCATGTACACATCATACGAAGAAGTGGTCGTCCGTTGTCCAATGAATAGCGGGTTTTGGCCCTGCTCCTCATAAGCATCATCGTCCATACCGTCGATGTCTTCAGAGCCGTAGTCAAGCATGTCGGTTAAGTCCTCGACTATGGCTATGAAGTGGGTGGCGGGTGGGAAGCAAGATTCTCCATCATCAGCCCCTAGTTCGAATCGAACATAGTTCGGCTGTGAGTCCCCCGCCAAGGACAGGTTCTTTAATGAGTTTAGCACATCGCCCAAAGGCGAGTGCTGAAAGATGTCTGCGGCACTGAATTTGAAGATCAATAAACGATCAAGTTCGGCGTCCGCGGGCTCACATGGTTCGGGACTTATGGCCGGAGACGGGTCCGGAGTTCCGGTGGCACAGGCATTACCAGAGGTTAGGTCTGTGTGCGGCTCCAACGCCGGGGAGTCTGCGGCTTCCGTGGCGGGATTAGGCTTCCTATCCTCGGATGGCGCGACCTGCTCCAGATCTAAGGCCAGAGCGGTTACATGTGCAATTTCCTAGTTATGGCCTGATGACAGATCTAAGTCATGTTCATCGAGGTGATGGGGAGCGATTGCCATGGTATCGAATCCGTCGAAGATCAAGTCTCCACGGATATCTGCGACATAGTTCAAGCTCCCGAATCTGACCTGAAGGCCAGGGGCGTAGCTGTCGATCTACTCCGGATGGCCAAGTGAGTTGGCCCGCAATGCAAAGCCGCCGAACACGAAGGTCTGTCCGGGGAGGGAGACCTCCCCTTGGACAGCGGATGATTGAAGGAGCCATCAAACCTTTTGTGGATGATCTTTAGTAGTTGCGAATGCTTGCTAGAGTTCCAATCATAAGTGCATATGATCCAAGAAGAGAAAGTATGTTAGCTTATGCATCTCCTTCATATGAAATTGCAATGACGACTACCGGTCTTGTTAACCATTGCCTAAGACAATTCCGCACACCGATCCACCATTATTCCACACTCGCTATTTATAATATTTAGTAATATATTCTAACTTTATGATAACAGCACCAACTTTTATATTTTATCTCTCCGATACCATGCAAAGTTACCCTCTTCGTACCCACAATATAGTTTTATTTCTCGTTTCTAGTTGGAAGCAAACGTTCGGTGTACGTAGAGTCGTGTCAGTGGCAGATAGGACTTGAGAGAATATTGATCTTTCCTTTAGCTCCTTGTGGGTTCGACACTCCATACTTATCACTTCCATCTTTGGGAATTGCTATGATGATTCCCTGCACTTGGGGATTATCAGTCGACAAGACCCATCCGTCAGCTTAGCATAATGATCATTAAGTTTTATTGCTATTGCTTTCTTCATGTCATATACATATTCCTTTGACTATGAGATTATGCAACTCCCGGATACCGTAGGAATACCTTGTGTGCTATCAAATGTCACAACTTAACTAGGTGATTATAAAGATGCTCTACAGGTATCTCCGAAGGTGTTTGTTGGGTTGGCATAGATCGAGATTAGGATTTGTCACTCCGAGTATTAGAGAGGTATCTCTAGGCCCTCTCGGTAATGCACATCATAATAAGCCTTGCAAGCAATGTGACTAATGAGTTAGTTGCGGGATGATGTATTACGGAACGAGTAAAGAGACTTGCTAGTAACGAGATTGAACTAGGTACGAAGATACCGACGATCGAATCTCAGGCAAGTAACATACCGATGACAAAGGGAATAACGTATGTTGTCATTACGATACGACCGATAAAGATCTTCGTAGAATATGTGGGAACCAATATGAGAATACATGTTCCGCTGTTGGTTATTGACCGGAGAGGTGTCTCGGTCATGTCTACATAGTTCTCGAACCCGTAGGGTCCGCACACTTAACGTTTCGATGACAAATTTGTATTATATGAGTTATGTGATTTGGTGACCAAATGTTGTTCGGGGTCCTGGATGAGATCACAGACATGACGAGGAGTCTCGAAATGGCCAAGAGGTAAAGACTCATATATAGGACGATGATATTCGGACAACGGAAGTGTTCTGGGGGTACCGGGTACATATCGGGTCACCGGAAGGGGCTCCGGGCATCCCCCCGGCAACTACATGGGCCTAATTGGTCAAGTAGGGGACAAACCAGCCCCTGAGGGGCTGGTGCGCCCCATGTAGGCTGAAATAGTAGGGGAAGGAAAGAGGAGAAGATAGAAAGGAAGGGGAGGGATTCGGCCTCCCCCTTCCTTCCCTCCTGCCTACTCCTTCCTTCCCCCTCCGAAAGTTATGGTAAGGGGGCGAATTGCACTAGGTCCCCAAGTAGGATTACTCCTACTTGGGCGCCCCTTGGCTTTCCTCCTCCCCCTCCCACCTATATATACATGGGGAGGGGGCGCCTAGAACACACACGAACATCTGTTAGTCGTGTGTGGCGCCCCCCTCCACAGTTTACGCCTCTCGTCATATTCACGTAGTGCTTAGGCGAAGCCCTGCGCAGATCACTTCACCATCACCGTCATCAGGCTATCGTGCTGATGGAACTCTCCCTCGACACTTTGCTGGATCAAGAGTTCGAGGGACGTCAGCGAGCTGATGTGTGCAAAACTCGGAGGTGTCGTATGTTCAGTGCTTGATCGGTCGGAACGAGAACAAGTTCGACTACATCAACCGTGTTGTCAAACGCTTCCGCTTTCATTCTACGAGGGTACGTGAACACACTCTCCCCCTCTCGTTGCTATGCATCTCCTAGATAGATCTTGTGTGAGTGTATGATTTTTTTAAATTGCATGCTATGTTTCCCAACACATTGTCTGCATCCCCTCCTTCCTCCCAAGGGCCCTCCTTAATGACCCTCTCCTTGAACGCCTGAGCTACCTCCCCCTTAAGCTTCCATCACTTCGTTCTAGCGACTTTGGCATGCTTATCCCGCTAGACACGAATCTGAAAGCGGAAGTCAACACCAGCTTATGCTGAGGTACAACACTTTCTCCATCTATCACCTTACACTCTAGGCACGCACACCTATCTTCTCTTCTCGAGAGGATGAAATCAATCTGGCTAGAGTGTTTGCCACTACTAAAGGTCACCATACGTGATTCTCTCTTTCTAAAGAGGGTCTTAGCTACAATCATGTCGTAGGCTAGAGCAAAGCTTAAGACATCTTCTCCTTCTTGATTCCTGATGGCATAGCCAAAGCCCCTATGCGCCCCTTCAAAACCTGTGTTAGATGTACCTATGTGGCCATTGAGGTCTCCTCCTATGAAGAACTTCTCGCCAATCGGTACACTCCTAACCATGTCTTCCAGGCCTTCCCAGAACTCCCCCTTGGTGTTCTCATTGTGGCCTACTTGCGTGGCATACATGTTGATAACATTGAGAACTAAGTCCCCAACTACCAACTTGAGCGGGATAATCCGGTCCCCACATCTCTTGACGTCTACCACTCCATACTTGAGGCTCTTGTTGATCAAGATGCCTACGCAATTTCTGTTTGCAGTCGTCCCCGTGTATCATAGCTTGAAACCGGTATCCTCCACCTCCTTCGCCTTTTGTCCCCTCCATTTGGTTTCTTGAACGCAAAGGATATCAACACCTCTCCTCGTCGCTACATCAACTAGCTCCCGAAGCTTCCCTGTCAGAGACACTATGTTCTATCTACCTAAGAGAATACTCCTAGGCTCGGCCAGTACATCCGGGCGCCGATGTAGCGTGCCACTAAGGATGTGACGACCTGATCCTCGCTTACTTGCCACCGTACCCGGATCAAGATACGGCGCGTCACCAGGGGGTGACGGCCCGACCTTTTCCCATTTTCCACCACACCCGGGTTCCGATGTGGCGTGTCGTTGAGAGGGTTACGCCCCAATGAAAATCTTTTGGGTTTCACCTTCATAAGAGTGGCTGAGTTTTTACGTTGGCTCGCCAAGCCTATCACAACCCTCCTCCTTTACCCGGGCTTGGGACCGGCTATGTTGAGACAACATAGGCAGAGTTTTTAAAACAAAATGGGTAATTTTTAAAAAAAATCTCAACAACACTAATGACACAACAAAGCGTACCCAACCCTTCTAATCTCTCCCTAATAATAATAAAGCATGGAACGCTTTTTACCCCCTAATTTTCATCCATTTGGTCCTTCCACCGTTTTCCCCGTCGTTCGTACGTGAAGTTTCGTTCAGCACCCAAATAGGCCGAGCGAACGATCCAACCCATGAACTAGCACATGGCCACCAATCTCTGGTCAAGATTTCTGTGAGCCCGGAGGCAAAAATAATATTCCTCACGAGAGGAGTTGAATACGTAATGTCACAACCAGCTAAGCATTTCGTGTCTGATGAAAAACCAAGGTTGCAATGTGTCTACAAAGTAATAATAGTCCCACCTCATTCCTTTGCATCCAATCCCATCAACTTTTATACATCAGCGGTCTTGCCGCATCAGAAGTCAACAAGTGAGAAGCGGAAGAAAACGAATAAGGAGGTCTACAAATTCGCACGCAACATCGGATCCTTCCATGAAGAAATCGGATTATCACAACCGGTAGTGTTCCGGGATGACGATTTACTCTTGACGATAAGCAGGAGGCCCTTGAAACAGCCTAAATATCTCCAGTGAAGAAAAGAGGAGATGCGGATGGGATATAAAGAACAAACGCAAATAGAGTCCTGGTCGCCGTCACCGCGCATGCCCGTCGGAGCAACGTCTCAGCCGCCATCGTAGCATCAGATGCTTCCGGCAAGCAGCCTCAGGGCATCGGCCCTCCCGCCGGTGAGGGAGGGGCTGAAGGAAATATGCCCTAGAGGCAATAATAAAGTTATTATTTATTTCCTTATATCATGATAAATGTTTATTATTCATGCTAGAATTGTATTAACCGAAAACATAATACTTGTGTGAATACATAGACAAACAGAGTGTCACTAGTATGCCTCTACTTGACTAGCTCGTTGATCAAAGATGATTATGTTTCCTAGCCATAGACATGAGTTGTCATTTGATTAACGGGATCACATCATTAGGAGAATGGTGCGATTGACTTGACCCATTTCGTTAGCTTAGCACTTGATCGTTTAGTATTCTGCTATTGCTTTCTTCATGACTTATACATGTTCCTATGACTATGAGATTATGCAACTCCCATTTACCGGAGGAACACTTTGTGTGCTACCAAAGGTCACAACGTAACTGGGTGATTATAAAGGTGCTCTACGTGTGTCTCCGAAGGTACTTGTTGGGTTGGCGTATTTCGAGATTAGGATTTGTCACTCTGATTGTCGGAGAGGTATCTCTGGGCCCACTCGGTAATGCACATCACTATAAGCCTTGCAAGCATTGCAACTAATGAGTTGGTTGCGGGATGATGTATTACGGAACGAGTAAAGAGACTTGCCGATAACGAGATAGAACTAGGTATTGAGATACCGACGATCGAATCTCGGGCAAGTAACATACCGATGACAAAGGGAACAACGTATGTTGTTATGCGGTTTGACCGATAAAGATCTTTGTAGAATATGTGGGAGCCAATATGAGCATCCAGGTTCCGCTATTGGTTATTGACCGGAGACGTGTCTCTGTCATGTCTACATAGTTCTCAAACCCATAGGGTCCGCACGCTTAAAGTTCGATCATGGTTATATTAAGAGTTTATGTGTTTTGATGTACCGAAGGTAGTTCGGAGTCCCAGATGTGATCACGGACATGACGAGGAGTCTCGAAATGGTCGAGACATAAATATTGATATATTGGAATGTTATATTCGGACATAGGATGAGTTCCGGGGGTTATCGAATATAAACCGGAGAAACCGGTGGGTTACCGGAACCCCCCGGGGGGTTATTGGGCCTCATGGGCCCAAGTGGTGGAAGAGGAGAGGCGGCGGGAGGTGGCGCGCGTCCCCCCTTGCCCCAATCCGAATTGGGAAAGGGAAGGGGGTGGCGACCCCCCTTCTCCTTCCTTCTCTCCACCTCTTCCTTCCCCCTTCTCCTAGTTGGAATAGGAAAGGGGGACAAAACCTACCTGGAGTAGGATTGCCCCCCCTTGGGCGCGCCTCCTCCCCTTGGTCGGCCCCCTCCTCCTCCCCCCCCCCTATATACGGAGGAGGGGGGCACCCCATAGACACAACAATTGATCTCTTTGATCTCTTAGCCGTGTGCGGTGCCCCCCTCCACTATAATCCACCTTGATGATATCGTAGTGGTGCTTAGGCGAAGCCCTGCGTCGGTAGAACATCATCATCGTCACCATGCCGTCATGCTAACGGAACTATCCCTCAAAGCTCGGCTAGATAGGAGTTAGAGGGACGTCATCGAGTTGAACATGTGCAGAACTCGGAGGTGTCGTGCATTCAGTACTTGATCGGTCGGATCATGAAGACGTACGACTACATCAACCGTGTTGTCCTAACGCTTCCGCTTTCGGTCTATGAGGGTATGTGGACACACTCTCCCCTCTCGTTGCTATGCATCATCATGATCTTTCGTGTGCGTAGGAAAATTTTGAAATT
The DNA here is from genome assembly GCF_056163025.1 of Triticum urartu. NCBI lineage: Eukaryota > Viridiplantae > Streptophyta > Magnoliopsida > Poales > Poaceae > Triticum > Triticum urartu. The sequence continues at coordinate 156,072,291 of NC_141878.1, read as the reverse complement.
ACTACGTTCCCCAACAGTGGCATCCGAGCCTGGTTTTATGCGTTGATGTTATATGCACGAGTAGCACAAGTGAGTTGTGGGTGATACAAGTCATACTGCTTGCCAGCATGTCATACTTTGGTTCGGCGGTATTGTTGGATGAAGCGGCCCGGACCGACATTACGCGTACACTTACGCGAGACTGGTTCTACCGACGTGCTTTGCACACAGGTGGCTGGAGGGTGTTAGTTTCTCTAACTTTAGTTGAACTGAGTGTGGCTACGCCCGGTCCTTCAGAAGGTTAAAACAGCACTAACTTGACGAACTATCGTTGTGGTTTTGATGCGTAGGTAAGAACGGTTCTTGCTCAGCCCGTAGCAGCCACCTAAAACTTGCAACAACAAAGTAGAGAATGTCTAACTTGTTTTTGCAGGGCATGTTGTGATGTGATATGGTCAAGGCATGATGCTAAATTTTATTGTATGAGATGATCATGTTTTGTAACCGAGTTATCGGCAACTGGCAGGAGCCATATGGTTGTCACTTTATTGTATGCAATGCAATCGCCCTGTAATGCCTTACTTTATCACTAAGCGGTAGCGATAGTCGTAGAAGTATAAGTTGGCGAGACGACAACGATGCTACGATGGAGATCAAGGTGTCGCGCCGGTGACGATGGTGATCATGACGGTGCTTCGGAGATGGAGATCACAAGCACAAGACGATGATGGCCATATCATATCACTTATATTGATTGCATGTGATGTTTATCTTTTATGCATCTTATCTTGCTTTGATTGACGGTAGCATTATAAGATGATCTCTCACTAAATTTCAAGGTATAAGTGTTCTCCCTGAGTATGCACCGTTGTGAAAGTTCTTCGTGCTGAGACACCACATGATGATCGGGTGTGATAGGCTCTACATTCAAATACAACAGGTGCAAAATAGTTGCACACGCGGAATACTCAGGTTAAACTTGACGAGCCTAGCATATGCAGATATGGCCTCGGAACAGTGAGACCAAAAGGTCGAGCGTGAATCATATAGTAGATGTGATCAACATAGTGATGTTCACCATTGAAACTACTCCATCTCACGTGATGATCGGACATGGTTTAGTTGATTTGGATCACGTGATCACTTAGAGGATTAGAGGGATGTCTATCTAAGTGGGAGTTCTTAAGTAATATGATTAATTGAACTTAAATTTATCATGAACTTAGTACCTGATAGTATTTTGCTTGTCTATGTTTATTGTAGATCGATGGCCCGTGCTATTGTTCCGTTGAATTTTAATGCATTCCTTGAGAAAGCAAAGTTGAAAGATGATGGTAGAAATTAGACGGACTGGGTCCGTAACTTGAGGATTATCCTCATTGCTGCACAGAAGAATTACGTCCTGGAAGCACCGCTAGGTGCCAGACCTGCTGCAGGAGCAACACCAGATGTTATGAACATCTGGCAGAGCAAAGCTGATGACTACTCGATAATTTAGTGTGCCATGCTTTACGCTTAGAACCGGGACTTCAATGACGTTTTGAACGTCATGGAGCATATGAGATGTTCCAGGAGTTGAAGTTAATATTTCAAGCAAATGCCCGGATTGAGAGATATGAAGTCTCCAATAATTTCTACAGCTGCAAGATGGAGGATAATAGTTCTGTCAGTGAGCATATACTCAAAATGTCTGGGTATAACAATCACTTGATTCAACTGGGAGTTAATCTTCCGGATGATAGCGTCATTGACATAATTCTTCAATCACTGCCACCAAGCTACAAAAGCTTCGTGATGAACTATAACATGCAAGGGATGGATAATACGATTCCCAAGCTCTTCGCAATGCTAAAGGCTGTGAAGGTAGAAATCAAGAAAGAGCATCAAGTGTTGATGGTCAACAAGACCACTAGTTTTAAGAAAAAGGGCAAAGGGAAGAAGAAGGGGAACTTCAAGAAGAACAGCAAACAAGTTGCTGCTTGGGAGAAGAAACCCAAGTCTGGACCTAAGCCTGAGACTGAGTGCTTCTACTACAAACAAACTGGTCACTGGAAGCAGAACTGCCCCAAGTATTTGGCGGATAAGAAGGATGGCAAGGTGAACAAAGGTATATGTGATATACATGTTATTGATGTGTACATTACTAATGCTCGCAGTAGCACCTGGGTATTTGATACTGGTTTTGTTGCTAATATTTGCAACTCGAAACAGGGACTACGGATTAAGTGAAGATTGGCTAAGGACGAGGTGACGATGCGCATGGGAAATGGTTCCAAAGTCGATGTGATCGCGGTCGGCATGCTACCTCTACATCTACCTTGGGATTAGTTTTAGACCTGAATAATTGTTATTTGGTGCCAGCGTTGAGCATGAACATTATATCTGAATCTTGTTTGATGCAAGACGGTTATTCATTTAAATCAGAGAATAATGGTTGTTCTATTTATATGAGTAATATCTTTTACGGTCATGCACCCTTGAAGAGTGGTCTATTTATATTAAATCTCGATAGTAGTGATACACATATTCATAATATTGAGGCCAAAAGATGCAGAGTTGATAATGATAGTGCAACTTATTTGTGGCACTGCCGTTTAGGTCATATCGGTGTAAAACGCATGAAGAAACTCCATACTGATGGACTTTTGGAACCACTTGATTATGAATCACTTGGTACTTGCGAATAGTGCCTCATGGGCAAGATGACTACAGATTTGTTGGAAATCATACATACAGATGTATGTGGTCCAATGAATGTTGAGGCTCGTAGCAGGTATCGTTATTTTCTCACCTTCATAGATGATTTAAGCAGATATGGGTATATCTACTTAATGAAACATAAGTCTGAAACATTTGAAAAGTTCAAAGAATGTCAGAGTGAAGTGGAAAATCATCATAACAAGAAAATAAAGTTTCTATGATATGATCGTGGAGGAGAATATTTGAGTTACGAGTTTGGTCAACATCTGAAACAATGTGGAATAGTTTCGCAACTCACGCCACCAGGAACACCACAGCGTAATGGTGTGTCCGAACGTCATAATCGTACTTTACTAGATATGGTGCGATCTATGATGCCTCTTAATGATTTACCGCTATCATTTTGGTGTTATGCTTTAGATACGACTGCATTCACGTTAAATAGGGCACCATCGAAATCCGTTGAGACGACACCTTATGAACTGTGGTTTGGCAAGAAACCAAAGTTGTTGTTTCTTAAAGTTTGGGGCTGCGATGCTTATGTGAAAAAGCTTCAACCTGATAAGATCAAACCCAAATCGGAGAAATGTGTCTTCATAGGATACCCAAAGGAAACTGTTGGGTACATCTTCTATCACAGATCTGAAGGCAAGACTTCTGTTGCTAAATTTGGATCCTTTCTAGAGAAGGAGTTTCTCTCGAAAGAAGTGAGTGGGAGGAAAGTAGAACTTGATGAGGTAACTGTATCTGCTCCCTTATTGGAAAGTAGTTCATCACATAAACCGGTTCCTGTGACACCTACACCAATTAGTGAGGAAATTAATGATGATGATCATGAAACTTTAGATCAAGTTGTTACTGAACCTCGTAGATTAACCAGAGTAAGATCCGCACCAAAGTTGTACGGTAATCTTGTTCTGGAGGTTATGTTACTAGACCATGACGAACCTACGAACTATGAAGAAGCGATGGCGAGCCCAGATTCCGCAAAATGGCTTGAGGCCATGAAATCTGAGATGGGATCCATGTATGAGAACAAAGTGTGGACTTTGGTTGACTTGCCCGATGATCGGCAAGCCATTGAGAATAAATGGATCTTCAAGAAGAAGACTGATGCTGACGGTAATGTTACTGGCTATAAAGCTCGACTTGTTGCAAAAGGTTTTCGACAAGTTCAAGGGATTGACTACGATGAGACTTTCTCACCCGTAGCGATGCTTAAGTTTTTCCGAATCATGTTACCAATTGCCGCATTTTATGATTATGAAATTTGGCAAATGGATGTCAAAACTGCATTCCTGAATTGATTTCTGGAAGAAGAGTTGTATATGATGCAACCGGAAGGTTTTGTTGATCCAAAGGGAGCTAACAAAGCGTGCAAGCTCCAGCGATCCATTTATGGACTGGTGCAAGCCTCTCGGAGTTGGAATAAACGCTTTGATAGTGTAATCAAAGCATATGGTTTTATACAGACTTTTGGAGAAGCCTGTATTTACAAGAAAGTGAGTGGGAGCTCTGTAGCATTTCTGATATTATATGTGGATGACATATTGCTGATTGGAAATGATATAGAATTTCTGGATAGCATGAAAGGATACTTGAATAAGAGTTTTTCAATGAAACACCTCGGCGAAGCTTCTTATATATTGGGCATCAATATCTATAGAGATAGATCAAGACGCTTAATTGGACTTTCACAAAGCACATACCTTGACAAAGTTTTAAAGAAATTCAAAATGGATCAAGCAAAGAAAGGGTTCTTGCATGTGTTACAAGGTGTGAAATTGAGTAAGACTCTATGCCCGACCACTGCAGAAGATAGAGAGAAGATGAAAGATGTTCCCTATGCTTCAGCCATAGGCTCTATCATGTATGCAATGATGTGTACCAGACCTGATGTGTGCCTTGATATAAGTCTAGCAGGGAGGTACCAAAGTAATCCAGGAGCGGATCACTGGACAGTAGTCAAGAACATCCTGAAATACCTAAAAAGGACTAAGGATATGTTCCTCGTTTACGGAGGTGACAAAGAGCTAGTCGTAAATGGTTACGTCGATGCAAGCTTTGACACTGATCCAGACGATTCTAAATCGCAAACAAGATACGTGTTTGTATTGAACGATGGAGCTGTCAGTTGGTGCAGATCTAAACAAAGCGTTGTGGCGGGATCTACGTGTGAAGCGGAGTACATAGCTGCTTCGGTAGCAGCAAATGAAGGAGTCTGGATGAAGGAGTTCAGATCCGATCTAGGTGTCATACCTAGTGCATCGGGTCCAATGAAAATCTTTTGTGACAATACTGGTGCAATTGCCTTGGCAAAGGAATCCAGATTTCACAAGAGAACCAAGCACATCAAGAGACGCTTCAACTCCACCTGCGATCAAGTCTAGGTGGGAGACATAGTAATTTGCAAGATACATACGGATCTGAATGTTGCAGACCCGTTGACTAAGCCTCTTCCACGAGCAAAACATGATCAGCACCAAGGCTCCATGGGTGTTAGAATCATTACTGTGTAATCTAGATTATTGACTCTAGTGCAAGTGGGAGACTTAAGGAAATATGCCCTAGAGGCAATAATAAAGTTATTATTTATTTCCTTATATCATGATAAATGTTTATTATTCATGCTAGAATTGTATTAACCGGAAACATAATACTTGTGTGAATACATAGACAAACAGAGTGTCACTAGTATGCCTCTACTTGACTAGCTTGTTGATCAAAGATGGTTATGTTTCCTAGCCATAGACATGAGTTGTCATTTGATTAACGGGATCACATCATTAGGAGAATGATGTGATTGACTTGACCCATTCCGTTAGCTTAGCACTTGATCGTTTAGTATTTTGTTATTGCTTTCTACATGACTTATACATGTTCCTATGACTATGAGATTATGCAACTCCCGTTTATCGGAGGAACACTTTGTGTGCTACCAAACGTCATAAGTAACTGGGTGATTATAAAGGTGCTCTACAGGTGTCTCCGAAGGTACTTGTTGGGTTGGCGTATTTCGAGATTAGGATTTGTCACTCCGATTGTCGGAGAGGTATCTCTGGGCCCACTCGGTAATGCACATCACTATAAGCCTTGCAAGCATTGCAACTAACGAGTTAGTTGCGGGATGATGTATTACGGAACGAGTAAAGAGACTTGCCGGTAACGAGATAGAACTAGGTATTGAGATACCGACGATCGAATCTCGGGCAAGTAACATACCGATGACAAAGGGAACAATGTATGTTGTCATGCGGTTTGACCGATAAAGATCTTCGTAGAATATGTGGGAGCCAATATGAGCATCCAGGTTCCGCTATTGGTTATTGACCGGAGACGTGTCTCGGTCATGTGTACATAGTTCTCGAACCTGTAGGGTCCGCACGCTTAAAGTTCGATGACAGTTATATTAAGAGTTTATGTGTTTTGATGTACCGAAGGTAGTTCGGAGTCCCGTATGTGATCACGGACATGACGAGGAGTCTCGAAATGGTCAAGACATAAAGATTGATATATTGGAATGTTATATTCGGACACCGGATGAGTTCCGGGGGTTATCCGATATAAACCGGAGAAACCGGTGGGTTACCGGAACCCCCCGAGAGGTTATTGGGCCTCATGGGCCCAAGTAGTGGAAGAGGAGAGGCGGCAGGAGGTGGCGCGCGGCCCCCTTTGCCCCAATCGGAATTGGGAAAGGGAAGGGGGCGGCGGCCCCCTTCTCCTTCCTTCTCTCCACCTCCTCCTTCCCCCTTCTCCTAGTTGGAATAGGAAAGGGGCACAAAACCTACTTGGAGTAGGATTGCCCCCCTTGGGCGCGCCTCCTCCCCATGGCCGGACCCCTTCCCCCCTATATACAAAGGAGGGGGGCACCTCATAGACACAACAATTGATCTCTTTGATCTCTTAGCCGTGTGCGGTGCCCCGTCCACTATAATCCACCTCGATAATATCGTAGCGGTGCTTAGGCGAAGCCCTGCGTCGGTAGAACATCATCATCGTCACCACGCCGTCGTGCTGAGGAACTCTCCCTCAAAACTCGGTTGGATCAGAGTTCGAGGGACGTCATCGAGTTGAACGTGTGCAGAACTCGGAGGTGTCGTGCGTTCGGTACTTGATCGGTCGGATCGTGAAGACGTACGACTACATCAACTGCGTTGTGCTAACGCTTCCGCTTTCGGTCTACGAGAGTACATGGACACATTCTTCCCTTTCGTTGCTATGCATCATCATGATTTTGTGTGTGTGTAAGAAAATTTTGAAATTACTAAATTCTCTATCAAGATACCCCGCGCGAGCAAGAAAGGGGAGGAGGGACGGACTGGGACAGTCAATGGGGCCGGTCCTAGGGGATGATGGGCGGCGGAGGCGCTAGGAGGCCTATGATGGTCGCAGCGGCAAGGCTCCCTGCATGCTCATGCTCTCATGGCCAAGGAAAAAGGAAAGACCTGAGAGGCAGGGGAAGGAAGAGAGGGAAAAGGAGGTGCTGCGGGGAGGCGCATGAGGTGGATCGGGCGCTGAGCGCGTGGAGGAGGGGGAGGCTCGGTGTTGCGATCTGGACCCCCACAACTGCGGGGAGGCCCTTGAAGCAGCAGTGGCCGTTGAGAGGACTGCAGTGGCTACGCTTCCATGTTGTGGACAGAGAGAAGAGAGGGTGTGGCTGAGAAGATAAGGATTAAGGATGATGGAGGAGAGGGAAGACATCGGTGCGCATCTGGGATCAGATGAAGCGCGTCGCCTACACGAGATGGTTGGTGGGCACCTGGACACTTGTGGACACGGGAGGACTCAATTAAATTGGCCAGATTTGGTAATAATAAATAACCAGGTAGATTAACCAATAAAATAGCTTGATTCTCGCTATGCATGCATTTTTTTCTTCATTGCCGGTTTTGGCTCTACATTTTTTTTCCTTTTCAAAGTTGGATTTCTATCTATTTGTGTTTTTTACGTACTCATATTGACTATAAGTCATGACACACATGACGGAAACATATATGCCTTGACAGGCAATGAAGTAAACACATAAATTATCTCCGGACGATTACGATTTATACGAGTGCATAATAAATCATCGGCGTCAAAACATAGGCATCTACATATCATGTCATGGCAATGGAGTTTTTTTTAGCGAGGGCCATCATGGCAAGCTTTATTGAATTATAGAATACTTACATCGTCCACGAGCTTTCTGACAATGATATCAGGTGGCTCTATTAACCAACTGAGATTTGACTTATTACAAAAAGGGAAGTTAGCTAGCATATGTGCCGCTTAATTACAAGAACGAATACAATGCTTAAAAATGACCTTCCCAGATCGACGTACTAATATCAGCGCATTCCGCGAAGAGAGCCGCAGCTTCATCCCACTAGCTTTCTTGGCCATTGCAGAAGTTAATTACCTGAAGAGAATCTGATTCCGCTTCAATCTGGTTTAGTCCTAAAAAGTTGATAATCGAGTTTTAATCTATACCTAATGATAAAGTAGTTATTGTTTCTAACGGTATGTCACGAAAATTGCCCCTGAAGTTGCCACATATTACCCATTACGTCATCCATAAGTGAGAAAAAATCGATTCGATTTCTTCCTAGGTTGCTGCGCCTGGGTTTGCCTTTTAATGAAGCGACCCGCAAATGTATGACATGGATGCAGTAGCCCAATGGCTAGAGCGCCAACCTTCTCCCTGAGGGACCCAGGTTTGAGTCCACACTATCCCCACTTTTCTACCTTTTTATATAATTTTTCTTTTATCAGGCAGATTCAAGTACTTATTAAAATATTCATATCTTTCAAATTCTAACACGAAATGTAACATACTATACATGAAAATTTCCCCCAAAATGTGCAAATTTCAAATATGCTATTATCTTGCGCATCAATTATTTAAAATTTTCATTTTTTTTTCTTTTTTTGTTTATTTTGTATCGAGTAGATTATTTTTGTTGTCTAATAAATTGGAAACATCTTGAGTGCATTTCAAAATTCAGCCCACATTTATGTTTTTGTGCAACAAGGGATTTGCTGATAATGTCGAGTGGGTGTATTATGAATGATTTCTTTTTCTCCCGGTGCAACGCACGGGTATATTTGCTAGCAATATACAAAGTCATGACGGTATGAAACCGCTAGACGACCGGTCACCCGTAGGCATTGCTTCAAGGAGCGGATGACATGAACCAACGCTGTGTATAAATCTTGGTGTCGCATTAAGATTGCTTGCGCCCGTAGGATGGATGTTGTATCAATGATCAATGACACAGAGTAGTCACTACGTGGATGCCGACCCACCTACTGAGCCTCTCATCGAATCAGCAGTTGGGAGAGAATACAGAGACGGTTCCACGGGTATGTAATTTCTAAATCCAAACCACAAAGTACGCCTGGCAACGGCCAGCTATATATTCGTAGAATACCACGAACACTGTAGCAAGTTCCTGTCAGCGAGCCTGAAGAAGAAAAGAAAGACTCACACGCATTGACGAGTACTGTTGTGTTTGTGTCGAATATTGTGTACGAGTTGGGTTACGTTTGAACTTGGTGTTGTAGTGTGGGTAGGATACTTGTAGTGTCGGAGTCGGACACGTTGTACCCTTAGCCTCTTATATATGAGGAGGCACCCCATGTTGTAACCCATGACGACTAGATAGCGACAGGCTCGCAAGGGGTGCTGGCGGATTGTGCCGGCGCCCGGGTGGCCGGTGTTGCGGTATCTCGGGGAGGAGCGCCCGTAGTCATTGCCTCAGAGAGTAGGCGAGTTCGCCGAACCTCGTTAACAAATATCAGTGTCGTCATTGTCTATAATTGCTTGTTTCTCGAATGATCAATGGTATGCTTCGGATTAATTCTAACAAATGGTATTAGAGCAAGGTTCGACGAGGCTACGGATCGTGATCTCGAAGCAATTGAAATCGTCGTAACGTTCATTGGGCGGCAAGGAGTATCCGACTAAGCGGCACGCAGGGCAGGCATCCATGGCGGCGGCGCGTGGCCTGGTGCTAGGCGCGACGCACGGGAGCAGCCAGGGGAGCCACACGGCTGGCCAAGCCGTGTTGGGCCGTATTGAGCGGAAGGCCGACAGTTGGAGTCTGTTCGGTTGCTCGGGTATACGCACAGACGCGGACACGTCGGACTCCGGTGGAAGGCATGAATGAAACGCGTACAACGACCGAGTTTGTTTGGAATCAAAAACAGGACCGAGTCCTGGGAAGTCCTCGTAGCCGAGCCAGACTGCTGGAGTCGTGCACGCGCACTTTAAAAGAAGGCAGTCGGGCAAGGGGCAAGACGAGGCAAAAAAAGCAGATCAGATCGGCCAGAAACAAATCCATTGCATCCATCGGAAGCAAGGGCAGAGGCGTAACAAACGCTAGCATCCAAGAGTTGAGCCAAGACAGGAGCAGAACACGTGAAGACCGGAAGGATTTTTTGGTTGGTTTTTCTATTAGTACGCGGAGATCTTGTTCGTGTACTTGGGGCATCGCGTGAAAAGCTCGGATAATTTTTCGCAGGGTCAGCCGTACAAAGAACCATGGCGTCATCGGGTACCAGGTTTGAGGTGGAGAAGTTCAACGGAACTGGAAGCTTTGGGTTGTGGCAGACAAGTGTGAAAGATTTGGTGGCACAACAGGGATGCTTGAAGGCGTTGTTGCAGGAAGCCAAGCCAGCTAAGATGGAGGCGGATGACTGGGAGGAGTTATAGTTGAAAGCAGCCGGGACTATACGGTTGTGTCTGTCGGACCAGGTTATTTATCATGTGATGGATGAGAATTCGCCGAAGAAGATCTGGGAGAAGCTGGAAAGTCAGTTTATGTCGAAGACTACGATGACCAAGGTGTATCTAAAGCAAAAGTTGTATGGGATGAGGATGCAGGAGGGGTCGGATCTTGTGGAGTATATGAACGCCTTTAATCAAGTCATGACGGACCTAGCACGCTTGGGTGCGACGATTGACGACGAGTGTCGGTGTCAAAACCGGCGGATCTCGGGTAGGGGGTCCCGAACTGTGCGTCAAGGCCGGATGGTAACAGGAGACAAGGGACACGATGTTTTTTACCCAGGTTCGGACCCTCTCGATGGAGGTAATACCCTACTCCTGCTTGATTAATATTGATGATATGGGTAGTACAAGAGTAGATCTACCACGAGATCAAGGAGGCTAAACCCTAGAAGCTAGCCTATGGTATGATTGTTGTGTATGGAGTTGATTGCCTACGGACTACAACCCTCCGGTTTATATAGACACCGGATAGGGTTAGGGTTACATAAAGTCGGTTACAATGGTAGGAGATCTTGAATATCCGCATCGCCAAGCTTGCCTTTCACGCCAAGGAAAGTCCCATCCGGACACGGGACGAAGTCTTCAATCTTGTATCTTCATAGTTCAGGAGTCCGGCTGAAGGTATAGTCCGGCTACACGAACACCCCCTTATCCAGGACTCCCTCAGTAGCCCCTGAACCAGGCTTCAATGACGACGAGTCCGGCGCGCAAATTGTCTTCGGCATTGCAAAGCGGGTTCCTCCTCCAAGTCCTTCATAGAAGATTGTAAACACTAAGAGTAGTGTCCGGCTCTGCAAAATAAGTTTCCACATATTGCCATAGAGAGAATAATATTGACACAAATCAAATCTGCCGACGTATTCCGCAGTGCGTCATCACACTACGACCAAGTTCTTTACTCGAATCGTTTTTACTCTTCCACCTCAGCATGTTTTGCGAGGCGGCTTCCTTGGCACGTCTTGTCAAAGCAGAGATCGTGTGCCCTTTTTACGGGATTCTCATCAATACGGACGTGGGTAACCCTAACCGCGCCATTTACCACGGCGCTTGGGAGGCAAGCAAGTTTTATTAGGCAGGTGGGGACGCATAACCGCATTCGCCCATATGAGGGGATAAGGATCCACCCTTTTTACCTACGCCTTCTTCCTCCCCTGCCTATCCATCTCCTACGCACCCGATCTCCAGCGCCCAAGCCCGCACTTCCCACCTCGACCTTCTCCAGCGATGTCCGGAGCGGGAGGCAAGTGGAAGGTCTCCTCCGTTACGGAGGGCGACGTCAAAAAGCTTAGGAAGGCCGGATATTTGTCCAAAGACATCGCGCACCAGCTTCCCGAGAAGGGGCAGCTCCTCCCCACCCCAAGGCCCCACGAGAGGGTAGTATTCCTTCCCCACTTCCTCCGCGGACTGGGTTTTCCACTTCACCCATTCGTCCGAGGGCTCATGTTCTACTACGGCCTGGATTTCCACGATCTGGCCCCGAACATCATCCTCAACATCTCGGCGTTTATCGTCGTGTGCGAGGCTTTCCTCCGCATCCGCCCCCATTTCGGCCTCTGGCTCAAGACCTTCAACGTCAAGCCCAAGGTGGTGTGTGGCAGCCAGGCGGAGTGCGGAGGAGCCATGGCGGGCAAGATTGTCAACGTCCTGTGGTTCGAGGACTCCTTTGTAGAGACCCTAAAGGGGTGGCAAGCCGGGTGGTTTTACATCACCGAGCCACGTGATCCGAAATGGATCGCAGCCCCCGAGTTCCGATCCGGACTCCCCACGCGGCTCATGTCCTGGAAAGAGACGGGCCTATCATGGGGTAACGAGGAAGAGGTGACCGGACTAAAGACATGCATCCAGTCCCTGGTAAACAAGCCAATCAGACTTGTAAATGTAGTCCAGGTCATGCTCGTTCGCCGAATCCTGCCGTGTCAACAACGGGACTTTACTCTGTGGGAGTTCGACCCGGCACAGCACCGAACCCTTAACAGGCTCTTTGACACGACGTATGAAGACGTCTGGAAGGCGCTAATCAAAGGTGCCAGGGCTCCCGCATCCACTTCCGAGGACCGCAGATACAGCTCACAGCGTCACGCTAGCGAGGTAAGCTATCTTCACCTTTTACAGGATGTTCAGCTTTTTTCATAGTTTAACTCTATGCGGGATCTAAACTCCCTTACCTTTGACAGGCTTGGCGGGCGATATCCGGACCGATTAACTGTCCGGCTCCTCTGCCCGAAGACCCAGCCCCAGCTCTACTAGTGAAGCTGCTGGCTCCGGCGCCTTATGTGGTGCCGGAAAAGAAGGCCAAGAAGAAGAAGACCACGGGGACTCGAAAGAGTGCCCGTAACGTGGTGGGGTCGGACTCGTCATCCGATGAGTCCGAGACGCACTCCTCCCGTGGAGACGAGGAGGAGGAAGAAGAAACCTCTCCCCCTCCAGCGGGGGGAGGAAAGAAGAGGAAGGCCGCCCCAGTAGGGGGGGGGCGAAGGGTCCAAGAAGAGGAAAACCCCTCCGCTGGACTACGCCCCCGACGCCGACGAGGATGAAGAGGAGTGGCCGGACAGGGCCAGGCGTCCGGCGAAATCGTAAGTATTCAGATACCAGAGTAACTCATGATATTCCTTTTGTTGCACAGCTTTCCCTAATGTCGAATATAATCATGCAGCCCGCCCCGGGCCGAACTCAACGAGTCGTCGAGCGGCTCCCTGGATTCATCGGACGTGAACTCAGTTCCGCCCACTATCTCCCCCCATGCTGCGGATGACGCCGAAGCGGCGTCGCAACGAGCTCCAGGGCAGGAGGAGGTGGTCCTGGAGGAGCCTCAAGGTGACCTCCCGGACTCCAGGAGTAAAGGGGACAAGACCCCCCAGGGCTCCAAGTCCGGCTTTATGCCGGACACCGCGCCGGAATCTTCAACAGTTCCGGACTGCGGTAGGCAAACTCCTTCCAGGAGGAGCAAGTCTTCTGAGCCGGCGGCCTCCGTCCAACCGGAGGTGCCGGAGAATCTGCTGGAGGTGCTTGACGGCGCCTCCATCGACGAGGAGCACCGTACTATTATTAGTGCGGTGATCCAGAAGGTTCAGTCCGCCAAGAGCGGACTGACTGAAGCTTGCGCTAGCCTTCTAACAGGCTTCGAGGTAAGTAAAAATATGTAAAAATATTACCGCATAGACAGTAGCCCCTGATGCTCTGTTTGGCGTTCGGAAAGAAAAGACGAATAGAGGATCTATTAAATTCGCAGGAGTCTAACAACAAAGAGTCAATATGAGTATGCAGGCTTCGCTGCTAGCCACCGCCGCACTGACTGCGGAGGTGGGTGCCCTGAAACAGGGACTCGAGCGGACCGAGCAAGAGCTCAGCCTTGCCAAGCGGCAGCTCGAGGAGAAAGAAGGTAAGAAATACCTTACAGAAAAAAGTGCCTATAGAGAGGCGCGATTGCAAAAAATAACAGGATTACACTGCTTATTATAGGGGCCACGACTGAGGTGGCGACCCTCAAGCAGGCGATGTCCGAGGCCGAAAAGAAAACGGCCATGGAGCGCACCGAGCGAGAGAAACTTGGGGCTCAGGTCGGCGAGGTGCAGCAAGAGCTTCAGGCTCTCATGAAAAAATATGAGAGTTTGGAGCTTGAGTCAAAGACCCAAGCGTCCGAACTTGCGGCGGCCCTTGAGACTGCCAAGTCTGCCAAGGCCGAAGCCCAAAAGGCCCTCCAAGAGTTGGAGGAGATGAAGAAGATAGCAGCGGGTAAGACATTCTTTATGCAAAGCAGAAATATAAAAGTAAACTACTTGTTACTTACCCGAATCCGGAGTTCTCCAGGGGCATTCGCAGATCTTCCCCGCAGCATATCCGCCGCCGCCGCATTCTACCGAGCTGAAGAGGGCAGCTCGATGGAGAAGGTGTTCTGGTCTCAGTATGCTGAGGCCGGACACCCTGTGCCCTTGAGCGACCAGCTGAAACAGCTGGTCGAGCTCCACAAGGCGGCCGAACAGGCCATGAAGGGCTTCATAGTTCGGCTGTGGCCCGGACAGGCCCTTCCTGGGAGCTACTTCGGGCTGGTGCGGCGGCTGGTGGAGGCCTGTCCAAGGCTCGAGGTCATCAAGCGCTCCGTCTGCATCGAAGGTGCCCGTCGGGCCCTTGCCCGTGCAAAGGTTCACTGGGGTAAGCTGGACGGTGAGAAGCTTGTGAAGGACGGGCCGCCGCCGGGGAAGGAGCATCGCAAGCCCGAGAACTACTATAAGGATGTTCTTCCGGGTGCCCGCCTTGTGGCGGATGAATGTACCAAGGATGTAATTTTTGAATGAACTCGCTCGTGTTTATCTTGTGCGCTGAAAACTTGTTCATATGCGCAAAGCAATGCTTATTGAATTTAAAATATTATTTTCTGTGCGGCCGTTTATCAAAAATTGAGAGATGGCCAGTCGTCGGCTTCTGCCCCCATGCCACTAGTGCTGGGGTGTTCGGGATAAACCTGAGCACTCTTTTTCCCATGGTTGGGTCCTTCGAGGGAGGCGCTCAGCACAACGAACCAGGCAATTGGACTATAATGCTTGAACACTCTCACTTAGCCATAGAACTTTATAATTTTAAATTTCGGCGAAGCTCCTAGTTCGGAAGACCGAGTTCGGGGCGCTATCCACGCCTTGGCCAGGGTTATCCAGCTCCTCGCTCGAAGAGGCATAAGCCTTTAGGGACTCGAAAAACCTCTCGAACAGCGACCGGTCTCTCGCCTCATCATGACAGTCAGTTTTAGCTTTCTCCACTGAGGTGCTTAACCCAGCTCAACCGGGGCACAATCGCAGTGGTTCTCCTAGTGCTACCTTAGCCGATAGAGCGGAACGTAAGGCACCAAAACATAGGAGCCGGGCAAACCCAACTA
Source organism: Triticum urartu (assembly GCF_056163025.1). NCBI lineage: Eukaryota > Viridiplantae > Streptophyta > Magnoliopsida > Poales > Poaceae > Triticum > Triticum urartu. The sequence goes on along the minus strand of NC_141878.1, from coordinate 156,056,971 downwards.
TTGACCCAAATCATGATTCGGAGCCGATGCATATAGTGCTATAAGCTCGGGGTGCCGCACTTGTGAAAGTTGAAAGTGCGTTATATCGACTAGAGGGGGGGTGAATAGGCGACTTTTATGAAAGTCTTCAAAACGTGGGAGTTATGAAGACAAACGATAGAAATAAACCTAATACCCTGCAGCGGAAGGTAGACTACACTAGGCAAGCCATAGTCAAGTATTCAATAGAGTGAAAGCACAATGACTAATAGCAGCAATGTAGTAAGGATCAGGTAGGAAGATATTGTGAAGCCAAACAGAACTAGCAGTCACTCAGTGAAGACAAAAGATAGTGCAAACATACAATGACTTCACAAGGAGTAACAGTAAGTAAAGGGAAGGGAAGATGAAACCAGTGACTCGTTGAAGATAATGATTTGTTGGACCAGTTCCAGTTGCTGTGACAACTGTACGTCTGGTTAGGGCGGCTAGGTATTTAAACCTTAGGACACACAGTCCCGGACACCCAGTCCTGAACATGCAGCTCAGGACACCCAGTCCTCACCGTATTCCCCTTGAGCTAAGGTCACACAGACCTCGCCCAATCACTCTGGTAAGTCTTCAAGGTAGACTCTCAAACCTTCACAGACTTCGTTCATCGGCAATCCACAATGTCTCTTGGATGCTCTGAACGCGACGCCTAACCGGCTGGAGGATGCACAGTCCTCAAGTGTAATAAGTCTTCAGATCACACAGATAAGAAGACTTAAGTGATGCCTAATTCTCTTTGGCTCTGGGTGGTTAGGGCTTTATCCTCGCAAGGAATTCTCTCTCAAAGGCTTCGAGGTGGGTTGCTCTCAAACGACAAAAGCCGTACTCTCAATCTGAGCAGCCAACCGTTTATGGTTGTAGGGGGTGGGCTATTTATAGCCACTTGGCAACCCGACCTGATTTGTCCGAAATGACCCTGGGTCACTAAGGAACTGACACGTGTTCCAACGGTCAGATTTCAAACTCACATGGCAACTTTACTTGGGCTGCAAGCAAAGCTGACTTGTCCGACTCTGGACAAGATTCGCTCTCATAGTCTTCACTCGAAGACATAGGTTTTTGGTTAGGCATCACTTCAGTCATTCTGCTGGTTCTCTTGGACCCCACTTAATAGTACGGTGGTTCCTATGACTCAACACAAAAGAAAGAGAACTACGAAAGATCTAAGTCTTCGATCTCCATAGGCTTCATGTGGTGTCTTCTCTTGTCATAGTCTTCAATGTGAATATCTTCATATACCACTTTTGACTTCAATGTCTTCATACATTTTTAGGGGTCATCTCTGGTAGGAAAACCAAATCAATGAGGGACTTCTACCTGTGTTATCCTGCAATTCTCACAAACACATTAGTCCCTCAACTAGGTTTGTCGTCAATACTCCAAAACCAACTAGGGGTGGCACTAGATGCACTTACAAAAGTGTACGGACTTCTCACACCATATTAAAGGGTACTGAAGCCGCTAGCGTACTTGTCGTACCATAGTGTACGGGTGCAACATGTCATTAATGAACATGTATAAAAGAGAGTAATGCAAAAAATAGACAAAAAGCTATGCATTGTTTTATAGAGAGGCTATTTATCAAAGCCGAACGATACAAATAGTGCGATAAGCAAAAAGGTATTGGACTATTGAACATGTCCTGACCAGGGGCAGGCCGCAGAATTGTATTTAAAACAGGTATACTGCTCGTAATAGAGACCACCTGGGAGTTCCATAATGCGGCATGGCTTGTCTGCCTCCCTGGATCTTGCATCGTTTGTGCGGCAGTCGAATTGCCGAACAGGTCGTCCGAAGTATGGAGTCCTGAAAGTAAGAAAAAATTAAAAAAAGAATCCGGCAGCCCCTAGTACATTTTAAGCCATATTTTGGGCATGCCGTTATTGTGCCCCTTCCCCTGTGCCCATGGTATTTCAAGGGCGTAGTTATGTACGCGAGGTACTGGTTTCGCTATGTCACGAAAGCTGGGGTTGGGGCCGCATTGCTACGCTTGCTCAGAGTGTGCCAGGCGGTCCTGCCGTGGGTTACTCCGGGCGCGCTTGGTAGTGTCTGGTTTTTTAATGGCTGGACTGGAGAATTGCCTGAGAAGGCTACTTTGTACCTCCGCTGCGAGAGCTGCCGTATGCTCCTCCGTACGGAGGGAGCGTTCGGTGTTTCTGTTGACCGTAATTACTCCTCGAGGGCCTGGCATCTTGAGCTTGAGATATGCGTAGTGCAGCACCGCATTGAATTTTGCGAATGCGGTTCGTCCGAGCAGGGCGTGGTAGCCACTGTGAAACGGGACTATATCGAAGATTAACTCTTCGCTTTAGAAATTGTCCGGGGATCCGAAGACCATGTCAAGTGTTACTGAGCCTGTACAGTTGGCTTCTACACCTGGTATAACGCCTTTAAAGGTCGTTCTTGTGGGCTTAATCCTTGAGGGATCTATGCCCATTTTTCGCACTGTATCCTGATAAAGCAGGTTCAGGCTACTGCCGCCGTCCATGAGGACTCTTGTGAGATGAAATCCGTCGACGATTGGGTCGAGAACCAATGCGGCGAAGCCGCCATGACGGATGCTAGTGGGATGGTCCCTTCGATCAAAAGTGATCGGGCAGGAGGACCATGGGTTGAATTTTGGGGCGACTGGCTCTATCGCGTATACGTCCCGTAGCACACACTTCCGCTCCCGCTTGGGAATGTGGGTATCATGTTCACCGTCCGCACTTGTGGGGGAAATCCCTTCTGTCCATTGTTGTTCGGCGGCTTAGGCTCCTCGTCGTCGCTGTGCAGCCCCTTGTCTTTGTTTTCGGCCCTTAACTTGCCTGCCTGCTTGAACACCCAACAATCCCTGTTAGTGTGATTGGCTGGCCTTTCGGGGGTGCCATGTATCTGGCACAAGCGATCGAGTATTCGGTCCAAACTGGACGGGCCCTAAGTATTCTTTTTGAATGGCTTTTTCCGCTGACCGGATTTATAGCCTTTGAATCCGGCATTGACTGCCGTGTCTTCATTGCTGTCGCTGTTAACGCGGCGTTTTTGCTTATTCCGACGTGTCCTGCCAATTTTGTCCTTGGTATCCGAATTACCAGGGTTCTTTGATAAGTTGTTACTGCGAGCTAGCTAGCTGTCTTCTCCCGCGCAAAAGCGGGTCATGAGTGTCGTGAGGGCTGTCATGGATTTCGGCTTTTCCTGTCCCAGGTGCCGGGCAAGCCACTCGTCGTGGATGTTATGCTTGAAGGCTGCTAGGGCCTCTGCGTCCGGACAGTCGACTATCTGGTTTTTCTTTGTTAGGAACTGTGTCCATAATTGTCTGGCCGATTCTTCTGGCTGCTGAATTATGTGTCTTAAGTCGTCGGCATCCGGCGGTCGCACGTAAGTGCCCTGGAAGTTGTCGAGGAATGCGGCTTCCAGGTCCTCCCAAGAACCGATTGAGTCTGCTGGCAAGCTGTTAAGCCAATGCCGGGCCGGTCCTTTAAGTTTGAGCGGGAGGTATTTGATGGCATGTAGATCATCGCCGCGTGCCATGTGGATGTGAAGGAGATAATCCTCGATCCATACCGCCGGATCTGTTCTGCCATCGTATGATTCGATGTTTACGTGTTTGAAACCCTCTAGGATTTTGTGATCCATTACTTCATTCGTGAAGCATAGCGGGTGTGCGGCGCCTCTGTACTGGGCTATATCACGACGCAGCTCGGAAGAGCTATGTCTGTTGTGTTCGGCCCGGCCGGATTTGTTGTATCGGGAGTGAAGATCATTGTCACATGCCGTAGGGCGCCTGGGCGATCCGTAGATCGATCTTGTTTGTCTTGCCTTATCCTCCAGTATGTCTCGCAGGTCGGGCGCATTTTCCCGTGCCTTAGTTGAGCGGCGGCGGGGCATGGCTTGGGTGGAGGGCCAAGAGGCCTCTCTGTCGCGGCCGCGAGGTGGCCGGTCTGCCATGTCATGCGCTGGTGATGTAGGTGCTTCCTCCTCTGATCGGGGTAGCAGCCTGCGCTTCGGGTAACTCTTGGAGGGGCGTTCGAGTTCGTACTCTTCGGCCGCAAGGACTTCAGTCCATCTGTCAGCTAGCAAATCTTGGGCAGCTCTAAGCTGTTTCTTCTTTTTCTTGAGGCTGCTTGCCGTGGCTAAATGTAACACCCTCGATGCGACTATAGCTCCCACGTGTCGAGGCACGACTTAGAGACATAATCGCAATGAAGGCATATGTCGCAAGTTAGGCAATCTTCACAACATCCCATGTAATATAAATAATAAAGGGGAGATAACATAGTTGGCTTACACTCGCCACGTCAATCAAGTACATAAATAACATTACATCATCCAAACACTCATGACCCGACTACGGCGCCAAAATAAAAGAGAACCCAACATGCGACAACGGTCCCGTTCACCCCCAACTGGGCACCACTACTGATCATCGGGAAAGGAAACATAGTAACGTTGAGAGTCTTCGTCGAACTCCCACTTGAGCTCATACGCGTCTCCTGGAGTGGAATCATCAGGCCCTGCATCTGGTGTAATAGTAATCTGTGAGCCACAAGGACTTAGTAATCTCGCACCCTCACGATCAAGACTATTTAAGCTTGTAGGTAAGGCAAGGTAAAATATAGGTGGAGCTGCAGCAAGCGATTAGCAAGTATGGTGGCTAACTTATCCGCAAAAGAGAGCGAGAAGAGGAGGCAAAGCGCGAGCGAGAAACTAGAGAGCAACCTGCGCAAACATTACTCCAACACTGTGTCCACTTCCCGGACTCCGCCGAGAAGAGGCCATCACGGTAACACACTCAGTTGATTCATTTTAATTAAGTTAAGGTTCAAGTTATCTACAACCGGACATTAACAAATTCCCATCTGCCCATAACCGCGGGCACGGCTTTCGAAAGTTCAATCCCTGCAGGGGAGTCCCAACTTAGCTGTGACGCCCCCGATTCAATCGTACACTAATCATACACACAAACGTGTACGATCAAGATCAGGGACTCAGGGGAAGATATCACAACACAACTCTACAAATAAAATAAGTCATACAAGCATCATATTACAAGCCAGGGGCCTCGAAGGCTCGAATACAAGAGCTCGATCATAGACGAGTCAGCGGAAGCAACAATATCTGAGTACAGACATAAGTTAAACAAGTTTGCCTTAAGAAGGCTAGCACAAACTGGGATACAGATCGAAAGAGGCGCAGGCCTCCTGCCTGGGATCCTCCTAACTACTCCTGGTCGTCGTCAGCGGGCATCACGTAGTAGTAGGCACCTCCGGTGCAGTAGGAGTCGTCGTTGAAGGTGGCTTCTGGCTCCTGGGCTCCAACATCTGGTTGCGACAACCAGGTAGAAGGGATAGGGGGAAAAGAGGGAGAAAGCAACCGTGAGTACTCATCCAAAGTACTCGCAAGCAAGGAACTATACTACATATGTATGCATTGGTATCAAATGGAATAAGGGTTTCATATGTGGACTGAACTGCAGAAAGCCGGAATAAGGGGGGGGGGGTAACTAATCCTGTCGAAGACTACGCTTCTGGCAGCCTCCGTCTTACAACATGTAGAAGAGAGTAGACTGAAGTCCTCCAAGTAGCATCGCATAGCATAATCCTAACCGATGATCCTCCCCTCATTGCCCTGTGAGAGAGCAATCACCGGTTGTATCTGGCACTTGGAAGGGTGTGTTTTATTAAGTATCCGGTTCTAATTGTCATAAGGTCAAGGTACAACTCCAAATCGTCCTGTTACCGAAGATCACGGCTATTCGAATAGATTAACTTCCCTGCAGGGGTGCACCACATACCCCAACACGCTCGATCCCATTTGGCCGGACACACTTTCCTGGGTTATGCCCGGCCTCGGAAGATCAACACGTCGCAGCCCCACCTAGACCAACAGAGAGGTCAGCACGCCGGTCTAAACCTAAGCGCACAGGGGTCTGGGCCCATCGCCCTTAGCACACCTGCACGTTGCGTACGCGGCCGGAAGCAGAACTAGCCCCCTTAATACAAGAGCAGGCTTACGTTCCAATCCGGCGCGCGCCACTCAGTCGCTGACGTCACGAAGGCTTCGGCTGATACCACGACGCCGGGATACCCATAACTACTCCCGCGTAGATGGTTAGTGCGTATAGACCAAATGGCCAGACTCGGATTAAATATCCAGATCTCGTTAAGCGTGTTAAGTATTCGCGAACGTCGACCAGGGCCAGGCCCACCTCTCTCCTAGGTGGTCGGAACCTGCCCTGTCGCTCCGCCTCAAAGATCCACTCGCGGGTGCTCCTCAAGCCGACCCGTCTTTAGTCACCACATGTATCATGTATAAAGTATATAGTATATACCCGTGATCAACTCCCGAGTGATCACGGCCCGATAGTATAGCATGGCAGACGGACAAGGATGTAGGGCCACTGATGAAAAACTAGCATCCTATACTAAGCATTAGGATTGCAGGTAAGGTAACAACAGTAGTAGCAAGGACAGGCTATGCATCAGTATAGGATTAACGGGAAGCAGTAACATGCTACACTACTCTAATGCAAGCAGTATAGAGAAGAGTAGGCGATATCTGGTGATCAAAGGGGGGGCTTGCCTGGTTGCTCTGGCAAGAGAGAGGGATCGTCAACTCCGTAGTCGTACTGGGTAGTAGCGGCGTCGGTCTCGGTGTCTATCGAGAGAAGAGGGGGGGAGAAACAATAAATATATAAGCAAGCATATGCATAGTGATGCATGACATGACAAGTAACGACGTTAGAGGTGCCCTAACGCGGTATTAGGTGATACCGGTGAAGGGGAATAACATCCGGGAAAGTATCCCCGGTGTTTCGCGTTTTCGGACAGATGAACCGGAGGTGAAATGTTGCAGGTTCACTATGCTAGGGACGTGTGGTGGATAAACGGGCTGCGTATCCGGATTCGTCTCGTCGTTCTGAGCAACTTTCATGTACAAAGTTTTTCCATCCGAGCTACGGTTTATTTTATATTAATTTTTAAAGATTTTAAATCATTTTCTAGAAATTAGCATAATTAAATTAATTTAGAAATTGCAATTATGATGTCAGCGGGACCAAAGGTTGACTGGGTCAAACTTGGCAGGTGGGACCCGTTCGTCATTGACTATGACTACCTAATCAGGTTTAGTTAGTCTATCTAAAATGATTAGGTTTATTAACTACAATTAATTAGGTTAACTAATTAAATTAATTAATTAATTCCTTTTTTTATATTTTTTTTCTTCTCTTTTTTTTGGCGTGGGACCCATATGTCATAGGCTCTGGGGGAGCCTAGCGGGTTAGCGGGCAGGAGGGCGACGGGCGCCTGGGCGAGCGCTCACCCGCACGGTGTGCAGCGAGGCGAGGCCAGCGGCCAGGGCGACCGCGGTGGTCGGCCGGCATGGGGAGGAGTGCGGGGCCGGCGACGAGCGAGCCCGCGGGCGGCAGAGGAGCAGCAACATGGGAACCGGGGCGCAGCGGCGCACCAGCAGCAGGGGGACGCGCGCGGCAACACAGCGATGGGGCGTGGGCGCGCGCCGTCGAGCCGTGGCGCGGGCGCGGTGAGCGCGTCAAGGGAGAGCCGGGGGCGGCCATGCGCGCGAGCAGCGGTGGCGTGGGGCGAGCAGGGCGCGGGCAGCGCGTGCGCTTCTGCGCGGTCAAGAGCAGGAGATGGCCAGTGCGTGGGCACGAACGCGGCTATGGAGGGGTAAGCGCGGCACGGGCGGTGGGGGCGGCCTACGGCGACCGAAGCAAAGGGGAACGGAGCGAGGGCGGACAAGGCCTCACCGGGGCCTTGTAGTTGTGCTTAAGTCGGCTCGGGGAGGAGTCGAGGTCGATCGCCGGCGACATAGCTGCGGCAAGGTAGCGTCGGGCGGCGGTCGATGTCGAGCGGCGACGGGGTCCGGGCGCGGCGTCTTGGCGGCCTTGGTCGATCCGGCCATGGAGCTAGACGGCGGGGATGAGGAGGTGATGGTGTGCGGCGGCGACGTCGGATCGCGGGGAAGGAATGAGCGGCGTGGCCGGCGCGGTGGCTTTGGTTCCTTGCCCCGATCTCGATCCAGATCGGGGGGGAAGAAAGCGAGCGAGTGGGGGAAGCGAGGGAGACGTGGGGGGCGAGTGGGGGTTGCGGGGAGATAGGGTTTCGGGGGTGGGTTGACCGGCCAAGTAGGCCACCGGGGGGAAAGGGTGGGCCGGCCAAGTGTTAGCCTGGTGGGCCGAACGACCCATGGGAATGGGGGGGGGGTCTTTGTCTCTTTTATCTTTTTGTTTATTTTCTCTTTTCTTTTATTTATTCTTTTAGTTCTTATTTGTTTTATTTTACCTTCCAAAAATACAAGAGTGGCACCTAAAATAGTGTTACAATTTATGCCACTGCCACAAACCGTTTAGCACTGAAATAAAATAGTTTTATATTGTTTATTATTTTAAAGCATTTGAATAACGGTTTTGTCACTATTTATTTATTATAGTGCATTTAAACGCTTTATAAAAGTGTGGTTTCTCCACCAATATTACATATGATTTATTTGTCACATTTAGAACAATTTAGTTTTGACATTTGAAAAGCTTTTGTTATTTTCTTTATTTTAAATTTGAATCATTTTTGAACCATCGCGAGATTAACTACAGTGATAGCGGTGACATGGCATCAATAGGAGAGGGTTATTGTAGCTTAATTATCCGGGCATCACAATTCTCCTCCACTACAAGAAATCTCGTCCCGAGATTTAATGAGGGGAGCAAGGGGGAAGGGATTTGGTTACGAAATTCTAACGAGTCTTCTCGGTGTTGGTTGCTCTTCTCGAAGAGGTCAATCCAATACGTTGATGCCTTCATTTCTCTGCTCCAGTTCATCATGATGAAGTTGTCGTCCTTCCTTCAGGATCTTCACCGTACTTACGAATGGGGTGAGAAGGGAAAACCCTATAAGGACGGATTCTAACAAGACCGAGCATCAGACGGTTAACTCAGGGGAAGAAGCATAACTATCTCTCGAATTGACACTTAAGAAAGTATCGAGAGCAAAGTAAGAAGGTGCAAAATAGAAGTTTCAAGCGCATAGGCAATCGTTCGTTGCCTGAAACGAAGTGTTGAAAGGATTTAGAGCAATGTGAATAAGCATTTCATCAGATACCAGAATAGATCACTAGGCAGGTGGCCCATGAATTACTTACAAAGTCAAGCGCGAGGAATAATTTTGACAACAGGGTGTACAGGAGAGTCAGGTTTCGATCCTGTTGAACTGTGGGTTATGGGCCCACCATGTGGTTAAAAGTAGGAAGGGCGTTGACATCTTGCACGGTCATGATGGCAAGACATGTCAGAGGGTAGCCTATCAGTTATGTCGGCAACAATGTCGGTACCAAGGGCGAGGGACGAAGAGAACCATTTTCCTGCTCGTTGAACGAGGTGGACCAATAGGCAAGGTTCCCGTCCATCGGTGGTTTCCGAAATGTCATCAACAATAGTAACAGAGTCTGACTGATAAGGTGGTACACCGAGGTGTTTTCGTAAGCAGGAAAATATTACTGCTTAGATCATATAAACCTCAAGAAGGTTAAACATAACAATGGAAAGGAAAATGTGATCATCAGATCAAACAGAAGAATGGAAAGGAATGTGTGTTTGACACATAAACCAAGGGTATTTCCTTCGCAGCGACAAGCAGAGCAAGATATCCATGACAGGATATAAAGTAGAAAATCATTTAGGTAAGGGGAGATAAATTCAATGACATTACCCATACCACAGTGTTTGGATAACTAAGCAAGAAACATTTAGCATTGGGCTTCAAATGTTCTTGTTGAAAATCAGAGTACCACAGACATGCTTCGAGATAGCATTGACATAGTCTTCAAGCAAAGGTCGTACTTTGGATACACCAAGGATTCATCAGGAACAACTTATAGAATAAGTCTTGAAATTTCCTCATGGAAGAATGGATAACCTTGCTAATAAGAAAACTATAACAGTAGGTCCTCCAGCCAGGTGTGCTGGCATGACATCACCTTACCAGGTCATATGAGGATCAATGTTATAACTCTTGAAAGTATGTTCCAACCATCATATCTGACCGAGATTCAGATCTGATCGGTGTTAGGAAACCTCAGACTCAAGATGCCTGAGAAGAAAAGGTGCAAGACAAATTGACGAGACGACATTGTAAGATTCTTGGGAATTGAACTGTGGAAGCAAGTTCCGAATCATGAGTTCATTATTAAATCAAGGATAGAATGAGGAGGTGGCTGATGGAATCAGCGACAATTCATCGAGATTAACAAAAGATGGATTTTCATAATTAAGTGAACAAGGAGATAACATTTGTCAGATCAAATGATATAAGGAAGTACGCTCACGGAAAACATACACAATTGAACATTGGTTGAAAGGTGCGCCCAAAATATGGGTTGGGTTGCACGACCAATGTCAGAATGGTGATTCAATAATCCATAGTCTAAGAACGAACGGCCGACCATTAACTTCAAAGCAATAGGGTTGCTAGAAGGGCAGAATCCAAACAGCACCGTTCACCTGTTGGTATCCCGGTTAGATCCAACACGGGGACCAAGAAAGAATGGCGATGGTGATAAGTATTACCTGTATCAAGAATTCTTAGGAGGTGGTGAAATTCTCACGACATTCTTGACATAAAAGATGGTAATACTCCAAGGTATCGAAGAATAATTGCTGGATAGCACGGGTCTCCAGGTATAACACAAAACACGAACAAGTTTGTGTTGGAGGGAAAGCAATAATGTTGTCGGTGATAACACAAATCATCGAGGGACAAGGATGGTTACATGTCATTATACATTTGGTTGATATCCTAGAAGGAATCAAAATGTTGTTTGATGACCACGACAAATTTAGTCGAGAGGCTCCACGAAGATGTAATCGATCGGCGATGACATCAAGTGAAAGGAATGATGAAGCGAATGGTTATTGGAACCATGGGTATGACACAAACTCGAAATCAAGTTTGCTGTTCAGGGAGAAATGATATAATGAGGAAAATCGACGTAAGCTTAGCTCATCGTCGAGAATTGTGCTCCGTGAAGGACCAGGTAGCACAGTTAAAATTTAGCACAATGATGATATAGCCGATCAGGCTAGGAATGACTTAAATGAATATTAACTCGTAAGCAACAACATTTACTTAAGAGTTATTGAATCAGAGTGCGGACTCGATTCACTTATTCGATGTTCTTGGTTGACGACAACCCAGAACCTAGGATCAATTGGATCCGGCGAGTGATAATGGTTTATGAAGAACCCATAAGAAGTTATGATGTCCCATGATATTCCCGAGATACCAGGGTGTAATACTCGACAGTAGATCAAAGTAAAGGTTGGACTGGTGTATTGGTCCACACAAGACAAGTGCTTAAACTTGCCCGAGAAATGGGGTCAAAGAAGAACATATGGTCGGAACCACGATTGCAAGGATCAATTCACAGATACCAAATGATATTATAACAAGGAGGATAGTTATTATTGCAAGAAGCTTCCACGATAGGATATACATCATGTCCATGGGCATGAACACAAGTTCAAGGTCGACTCCCACTTCTTCAATGCATAACCTTTCATTCACTGCTCTAGATAAAACTGATTTCAGTGTCAAAACCTACCTGGTGAATTATCAGAGGAGTATGACCCGTGAAAACTTTCGAGTTCACACAGTTTTAGAGAAGGCATATGTTCAACCCATAGGGGCTTCTTAGAAACATATACCACAAGTTTCATGAGTAAATATTACCAGCTCGAAAGCAGAGCATGGTTGGCAAAAGGAGAGGATACAAATTACCAAAGGCATTATGTATCGGAGAAAGAACTCACAAGGTGATTAATTATGAAGGACATTGTCGGATAATAATCCAACAGTGGATATGGTGACCCACAATGGAGCTGATGTGAGTATCAATACCCAATCAGAGGAAGAAAGAATGCAAATGCATCGTTTTACAGAATATCTGAATAATTCAACGTTTAAATAACAAAGGAATTATGATTTTCAAATCAAGGGATCAGGAGCAAACGCTCTGATCAAGGACGGACAAGTTGAATAGACTTAGGGGTACAATCGATGGAATCTGATTGGCCGAGGACCAGCTCACGTTTTAAATGACATCTGAGCTGGAAGGATGAATTCTATGATCTGAGTGAGGATTGCGAGCATTCGCAACATATTGAGTCAATGAACTCAAAATGATATTGACAAAGGTTGCCAATAAGATTACTATACTTATGGGATTAACCATAATGCAAGCAAGCAAGAATTTCAGAAGATCGAATGGTATTTCGAAGAATTTTGTGAACTGCATGAATATCTGGGGATGAGCGGATACTCGATAAATGTGAGAATTTTCCATAGGGGTATTCAGGTGACAAATAACTGCAAGGCAGTAAGCTTAAAGGATTATCGAAACATCGACGAGTATTTCGGGGTATCTTGTAATAACAAGACAACTGGGGATGAATGTAAGAATAACAACTGCAAGTAGTTATCCATAAGGGTTGATGGTGGAAGGGGAATTGCAAACGCGATGAACACAAGTTCTCGGGTTAACAGCGGAGAGTATCTTCAGGGTCTTCACGTGTAGCAGACGATCATCAGTAATATGGGGCTCTCCGGGTGAAAGTGATAACGAGATCCTAATGTTAGATTTAGTAAAATTCATTTAACCCGAGTAGAAGAGAGCTCAGAGTCCCAGAGTAAGGATCGAGGAGTAAAAGATCCTAATACCACCCAGATGGCGACATGGACCCGTAAGGCACACAGCCATGTTAGTAAAAGTTTTGCAATGTCTAGACTCGACTTCGGCCAAGGAGTGTGGAAGGGGGAATTCCTACAGGCAGTCGGCTCTGATACCAACTTGTGACGCCCCCGATTCAATCGTACACTAATCATACACACAAACATGTACGATCAAGATCAGGGACTCACGGGAAGATATCACAACACAACTCTACAAATAAAATAAGTCATACAAGCATCATATTACAAGCCAGGGGCCTCGAAGGCTCGAATACAAGAGCTCGATCATAGACGAGTCAGCGGAAGCAACAATATCTGAGTACAGACATAAGTTAAACAAGTTTGCCTTAAGAAGGCTAGCACAAACTGGGATACAGATCGAAAGAGGCGCAGGCCTCCTGCCTGGGATCCTCCTAACTACTCCTGGTCGTCGTCAGCGGGCATCACGTAGTAGTAGGCACCTCCGGTGCAGTAGGAGTCGTCGTTGAAGGTGGCTTCTGGCTCCTGGGCTCCAACATCTGGTTGCGACAACCAGGTAGAAGGGATAGGGGGAAAAGAGGGAGAAAGCAACCGTGAGTACTCATCCAAAGTACTCGCAAGCAAGGAACTATACTACATATGTATGCATTGGTATCAAATGGAATAAGGGTTTCATATGTGGACTGAACTGCAGAAAGCCGGAATAAGGGGGGGGGGTAACTAATCCTGTCGAAGACTACGCTTCTGGCAGCCTCCATCTTACAACATGTAGAAGAGAGTAGACTGAAGTCCTCCAAGTAGCATCGCATAGCATAATCCTAACCGATGATCCTCCCCTCATTGCCCTGTGAGAGAGCAATCACCGGTTGTATCTGGCACTTGGAAGGGTGTGTTTTATTAAGTATCCGGTTCTAATTGTCATAAGGTCAAGGTACAACTCCAAATCGTCCTGTTACCGAAGATCACGGCTATTCGAATAGATTAACTTCCCTGCAGGGGTGCACCACATACCCCAACACGCTCGATCCCATTTGGCCGGACACACTTTCCTGGGTTATGCCCGGCCTCGGAAGATCAACACGTCGCAGCCCCACCTAGACCAACAGAGAGGTCAGCACGCCGGTCTAAACCTAAGCGCACAGGGGTCTGGGCCCATCGCCCTTAGCACACCTGCACGTTGCGTACGCGGCCGGAAGCAGAACTAGCCCCCTTAATACAAGAGCAGGCTTACGTTCCAATCCGGCGCGCGCCACTCAGTCGCTGACGTCACGAAGGCTTCGGCTGATACCACGACGCCGGGATACCCATAACTACTCCCGCGTAGATGGTTAGTGCGTATAGACCAAATGGCCAGACTCGGATTAAATATCCAGATCTCGTTAAGCGTGTTAAGTATTCGCGAACGTCGACCAGGGCCAGGCCCACCTCTCTCCTAGGTGGTCGGAACCTGCCCTGTCGCTCCGCCTCAAAGATCCACTCGCGGGTGCTCCTCAAGCCGACCCGTCTTTAGTCACCACATGTATCATGTATAAAGTATATAGTATATACCCGTGATCAACTCCCGAGTGATCACGGCCCGATAGTATAGCATGGCAGACGGACAAGGATGTAGGGCCACTGATGAAAAACTAGCATCCTATACTAAGCATTAGGATTGCAGGTAAGGTAACAACAGTAGTAGCAAGGACAGGCTATGCATCAGTATAGGATTAACGGGAAGCAGTAACATGCTACACTACTCTAATGCAAGCAGTATAGAGAAGAGTAGGCGATATCTGGTGATCAAAGGGGGGGCTTGCCTGGTTGCTCTGGCAAGAGAGAGGGATCGTCAACTCCGTAGTCGTACTGGGTAGTAGCGGCGTCGGTCTCGGTGTCTATCGAGAGAAGAGGGGGGGGAGAAACAATAAATATATAAGCAAGCATATGCATAGTGATGCATGACATGACAAGTAACGACGTTAGAGGTGCCCTAACGCGGTATTAGGTGATACCGGTGAAGGGGAATAACATCCGGGAAAGTATCCCCGGTGTTTCGCGTTTTCGGACAGATGAACCGGAGGTGAAATGTTGCAGGTTCACTATGCTAGGGACGTGTGGTGGATAAACGGGCTGCGTATCCGGATTCGTCTCGTCGTTCTGAGCAACTTTCATGTACAAAGTTTTTCCATCCGAGCTACGGTTTATTTTATATTAATTTTTAAAGATTTTAAATCATTTTCTAGAAATTAGCATAATTAAATTAATTTAGAAATTGCAATTATGATGTCAGCGGGACCAAAGGTTGACTGGGTCAAACTTGGCAGGTGGGACCCGTTCGTCATTGACTATGACTACCTAATCAGGTTTAGTTAGTCTATCTAAAATGATTAGGTTTATTAACTACAATTAATTAGGTTAACTAATTAAATTAATTAATTAATTCCTTTTTTTATATTTTTTTTCTTCTCTTTTTTTTGGCGTGGGACCCATATGTCATAGGCTCTGGGGGAGCCTAGCGGGTTAGCGGGCAGGAGGGCGACGGGCGCCTGGGCGAGCGCTCACCCGCACGGTGTGCAGCGAGGCGAGGCCAGCGGCCAGGGCGACCGCGGTGGTCGGCCGGCATGGGGAGGAGTGCGGGGCCGGCGACGAGCGAGCCCGCGGGCGGCAGAGGAGCAGCAACATGGGAACCGGGGCGCAGCGGCGCACCAGCAGCAGGGGGACGCGCGCGGCAACACAGCGATGGGGCGTGGGCGCGCGCCGTCGAGCCGTGGCGCGGGCGCGGTGAGCGCGTCAAGGGAGAGCCGGGGGCGGCCATGCGCGCGAGCAGCGGTGGCGTGGGGCGAGCAGGGCGCGGGCAGCGCGTGCGCTTCTGCGCGGTCAAGAGCAGGAGATGGCCAGTGCGTGGGCACGGACGCGGCTATGGAGGGGTAAGCGCGACACAGGCGGTGGGGGCGGCCTACGGCGACCGAAGCAAAGGGGAACGGAGTGAGGGCGGACAAGGCCTCACCGGGGCCTTGTAGTTGTGCTTAAGTCGGCTCGGGGAGGAGTCGAGGTCGATCGCCGGCGACATAGCTGCGGCAAGGTAGCGTCGGGCGGCGGTCGATGTCGAGCGGCGATGGGGTCCGGGCGCGGCGTCTTGGCGGCCTTGGTCGATCCGGCCACGGAGCTAGACGGCGGGGATGAGGAGGTGATGGTGTGCGGCGGCGACGTCGGATCGCGGGGAAGGAATGAGCGGCGTGGCCGGCGCGGTGGCTTTGGTTCCTTGCCTCGATCTCGATCCAGATCGGGGGGGGGAAGAAAGCGAGCGAGTGGGGGAAGCGAGGGAGACGTGGGGGGCGAGTGGGGGTTGCGGGGAGATAGGGTTTCGGGGGTGGGTTGACCGGCCAAGTAGGCCACCGGGGGGAAAGGGTGGGCCGGCCAAGTGTTAGCCTGGTGGGCCGAACGACCCATGGGAATGGGGGGGGTCTTTGTCTCTTTTATCTTTTTTTTATTTTCTCTTTTCTTTTATTTATTCTTTTAGTTCTTATTTGTTTTATTTTACCTTCCAAAAATACAAGAGTGGCACCTAAAATAGTGTTACAATTTATGCCACTGCCACAAACCGTTTAGCACTGAAATAAAATAGTTTTATATTGTTTATTATTTTAAAGCATTTGAATAACGGTTTTGTCACTATTTATTTATTATAGTGCATTTAAACGCTTTATAAAAGTGTGGTTTCTCCACCAATATTACATATGATTTATTTGTCACATTTAGAACAATTTAGTTTTGACATTTGAAAAGCTTTTGTTATTTTCTTTATTTTAAATTTGAATCATTTTTGAACCATCGCGAGATTAACTACAGTGATAGCGGTGACATGGCATCAATAGGAGAGGGTTATTGTAGCTTAATTATCCGGGCGTCACATTAGCCCATGACAAGCTCTCACGGTCAACGAAGGAATAGACCTCCTCCCAAGACGTTCCGATCAGACTCGGTATCTCGGTAATTCAAGACACTTCGACAGGTTAAAACAAGACCAGCAACACCGCCCGAATGTGCCGACAAATCCCGATAGGAGCTGCACATATCTCTTTCTCAGGGCACACTCAGATGAGCCAGACGTCGGGTAGGCCAGCCCAGAGTTGCCCCTGGTAGCCCCGGACATCGCTCGGTGGGACCAACACTCAGAGGAGCACTGGCCCGGTGGGGTTAAAATAAGATGGCCCTTGAGTCTGCAGAACCCAAGGGAAAGAAAAAGCTAGGTGGCGAATGGTAAGACCAATGTTGGGCAATGCTGGAAAAGCTTTAATCAAGGCGAACTATCAAGGGGTTCCCATTATAACCCAACCGCGTAAGGAACGCAAAATCCGGGAACATAACACCGATATGACGGAAACTAGGGCGGCAAGAGTGGAACAAAACACTAGGCGAGAGGCCGAGCCTTCCACCCTTTACCAAGTATATAGATGCATTAAGATAACATAGCAATATAATGATATCCCAAACAAGTAAATAAATGTCCCAACAAGGAACGGCCACCAATCTTCACCTGCAACTAGCAACGCTATAAGAGGGGCTGAGCAAAGCGGTAACATAGCCAATCAACGGTTTGCTAGGACATGGTGGGTTAGAGGTTTGACATGGCAATTGGGAGGCTTGAAAGCAAGTGGTAGGCATTGTAGCAATGGCATAGCAAAAGAGCGAGCAAACTAGCATAGCAAAGATAGTAGTGATTTCGAGGGTATGATCATCTTGCCTACACGGTTGTCAGAGTTGACTGGATCGTCGAAAGAAAACTCAACGGGCTCCTCGTTGGCAAACTCGTCTCCCGGCTCTACCCAAACAATACAAACAAGCAACAAGTACACAATCAACCACGTGTAAACTCAAACAACACAATGCAAAGATGATATGCTATGCGGGATGCGATGCGGGATGCAAAATGCAAGATATGACAGGAAATGCATGAAGCTGGACTCAACTGGGAAATCCAAGTGTGCCACTGGAAAGTGAGATGAAATCGCTTGAAAACGATATAAAGAACGCCGGAATCGGAGTTTCGGTTTGGAAATGGCAAGCGATTCAAAAATGAAACCGGTCTGCGATTTACAGCAAGTAGGCATCTAAATGCAAAGAAATGAACATGCTAAAGCACTCAAACATGACAACAAAATACATGGCAGGGATGCACACAAGATGCTTAACAAAAGTCTAGCACTGAGCTACGGCCAATTCATCCATTAACAGGTTCAAACAAGCATGACAAAAATGCATATGCCAAACATATCTCAGACTTGGTGAAATCAACACTTGTGTGGAATTTCAGATCAGGTAGCCCTCTTCGGAGCAACAAAACTACATGCTACAGGACCTGAACATGGCAAAGTAAAGCATGGCATGGAGCTACTCAAAGATCTTAACAAAAGTCCCTTAGTGACCTTGAGCCAAAAGGGATCAGAAAATACAATTGCAAACATGTGAACATAGCAAAAACATAATCAGTTTTCAGACTTGGTGAAAACTGACACATGCTGAAATATAACTCAAGTAGGCATGTTTACGAGCTCGATGCACTCACTACGGTGCAAGTCATGGCAATACAAGAATACATCCATCAAGAAGGCACAAAATTCAAGCTAGACATAGCAAGAACAATAGCATAGCATGCACGGATCAACTACAACATCACCGGCAAAATTGCAAACAAGTTGACAATCTGCCCAGATTCACAAAGTAGCAAAAGTAGAGCTCGATTGACTCAAGCTCGGGTGCTCCATAATTGCAAACAAAGATATGGATGGATAGAACACTACAATATTAACAAAACTCCCTTATTGATCATCCTCAAAAGAGGCACGGATCACTAGGAAACAACAAGAACATATGGCATCATGAGATAAACAGCTCCTGGACTTAGTGAAATTGCTAAGTCCCTGAAAATAGAATTAGCAAGTGCACCACTTTGCAAGCTTGCACTAGACACCACACACATCCTAAAAATACATGGGTTGCTCCTCTGGAAAGATGAAAAAACCTTTAACAAAATGTATGTAGAACTCACGGGCATATCATGCACACAATAATCATGGCAAAAATGACAAAAGTGCTAAATGGGGTAGCAGATCTGACAATTAACTCAAGTAGCCCTCTTCTAACAGCATTTCGGGCATCAAGATGAGCTCAAATGAAAATCATGCAATGGCATGAAATGATGTTCTCTCTGAGATGAACATTTTGATATGCTATATGCATGAATCGGAGCTACGGATGCAAAGTTACGGAGCCGCGAACATGTGCACATGGACTGAAATTTCAAGGACTTGGGAAAAAACAACCTCCCAGATCTGGATCTAGGGTTTCACGGCACGCAACCCGAGGCGGCCGGATCTCCGCCGGAGTTCGTCGCCGGAGGTGACCGGAGCGGGAGGAGGAGGCCGGGACGGCGGAGAGGAGGCGAGGCCGAGGCGCGACCGGGGCGGCACGGCGGGCGGCGACCGCGGGCGGCGCGGGCGGCAGGCGGCTGCGGGGAGCGGCCGGGCGGCGGCGAGCGGCGTGGAGGCGGCGGCGGGCGGCCACGGGCGTGCGGAGGCGGGGCGAGGGAGCGGGGAGGCGGCGCGGGCCCGGGAGGGCCTCCCGCGGGCCGGGCGGGCCGCGGCGGCTGGGGCGCTGGCGGCGCCACGTGTCACCCTTCCAGTGGCCGCGGGCGGCGGCGCGGCGTGTCCGACGCCGGCGGACAATGTCCGGCGCGCGCGATGTGTGGATTTAGGGTTTCAGGGAGAGGGGATCCGGGATATTTCGAGGGGGGCCTATTTATAGGCATAGAGGGAGCTAGGGGAGTCCAAATGAGGTGCGGTTTTCGATCACGCGATTGTGATCGAACGCTCTAGATGATGGAGCAGAGTTAGGTGGGTTTTGGGCCAAATTGGAGGGGTGTTGGGCTGCAACACACACGAGGCCTTTTCGGTCCCTCGGTTAACCGTTGGAGTATCAAACGAAGTCCAAATGATACAAAACTTGACAGGCGGTCTACCGGTAGTAAACCAAGGCCGCTTGGCAAGTCTTGGTCCAATCCGGAAATGTTTAATCCCCACACATGAAAGAAAGCTAGAAATGGCCACCGGAGGAGAACGAAGCGCTGGAATGCAAAACGGACAACGGGGAAAATGCTCGAATGCATGAGATGAACACGTATGCAAATGCAATGCACATGATGACATGATATGAGATGCATGACAACGACAACAACACACGGAGACAAAAACCCGAACCCGAGGAAATAAATATAACTTAATGCCGGAAACGGCAAGACTTGGAGTACAAATAGGGAAAATTACATCCGGGGTGTTACAACACTCCACCACTACGAAAGGATCTCGTCCTGAGATCTAGGACTAAAAGAATGCCGGGTACTCAGAACGGAGGTGATCCTCGCGTTCCCAGGTAGCTTCATGGTCGGAATGGTGTGACCACTTAACTTTGAGAAATTTGATCGACTTGTTGCGAGTCTTGCGTTCAGTCTCTTCAAGAATAGCAACTGGGTGCTCACGATAAGAGAGATCTTCTTGGAGCTCAATGTCCTCAAAGTTGACGGTGCGGTCAGGAGTCTTGAAGCACTTTCGAAGCTGAGAGACATGGAACACGTCATGAACATTTGCAAAATTTGAAGGAAGCTCGAGTTGATAGGCGAGGTCGCCTCTCTTGCTGACAATCTTGAAAGGTCCCACGTATCTAGGGGCAAGCTTCCCTTTGATACCGAAGCGACGAGTACCTTTCATAGGAGAGACACAGAGGTAAACATGATCTCCGATCTCGAAAGCCAAATCGCGGTGCTTACTATCATAGTAGCTTTTCTGGCGGCATTGGGCTGCTTTGAGGTTATCACGAATGACTTTGCACATTTCTTCTGCTTCTGTGATTAAGTCATTACCCAAAAGCTGATGTTCACCGGTTTCAGACCAGTTGAGAGGGGTACGGCACTTCCTGCCATACAGAATTTCAAATGGGGCCTTGCCCGAACTTGCTTGAAAACTGTTGTTGTAGGAGAATTCAACATAAGGAAGACAATCCTCCCACTTCATGCCGAAGGAGATCACACAAGCCCTGAGCATATCTTCAAGAATCTGGTTGACACGCTCGACTTGACCGCTAGTTTGAGGATGGAAAGCTGTGCTGAAGCGGATGTTCGTGCCCATGGCCTTCTGAAAAGAATCCCAAAACTTCGAGATAAAGATGCTGCCACGGTCTGAAGAGATCACTTGTGGAACACCGTGCAGAGAGACAATACGAGAGGTATAGAGTTCCGCCAATTGAGCTGAAGTGATCGACTCTTTGATAGGCAGAAAGTGAGCCACTTTGGTGAGTTTGTCGATGACAACGAATATAGCATCATTGCCACGCTTGGACTTTGGAAACCCAATCATGAAGTCCATTTCAATGTGGTCAAACTTCCATTCTGGAATGGCAAGAGGTTGGAGGAGACCAGCTGGCCTTTGGTGTTCTGCCTTCACTCTTCTGCAGACATCACATTCATTCATGAATTGAGCAATCTCGCGCTTCATTCGAGTCCACCAATAAGCTTGCTTGAGGTCCTGATACATCTTCGTGCTCCCAGGGTGGATGGAGAGGAGAGAATTGTGAGCCTCGTTCATGATCACTTTACGGAGGTCACCTTTGGGCACAACAATACGATCCTCGAAGAAGAGAGTGTCCTTGTCATCAAGGCGGTAGCACTTGTACTTGGACTGGCTCTTGGCAATCCCAATCTTCACCTTTTTCACCATAGCATCAAGAAGTTGGGCTTGGCGAATCTGGTCTTCCAAGGTAGGACAGACTTGAAGGTTGGCGAGGAAACCTTGAGGAACAACTTGCAGGTTAAGTTTCCGGAAAGCTTCACAAAGCTCGGGTTGATAAGGCTTGAGAATCAGACTGTTGCAGTAAGCTTTCCTGCTCAAAGCGCCAGCAATCACATTGGCCTTGCCTGGAGTATACTCAATACTCAGATTATACTCTTGAATCATTTCGACCCATCGAGTTTGCCTGAGGTTGAGATTAGGCTGAGTGAAGATGTACTTGAGACTCTTGTGATCAGTGAAAATGTCCACTTTTCTTCCCAATAGAAGATGTCTCCAAGTCAAAAGAGCATGCACAACTGCCGCCAACTCGAGATCATGAGTGGGGTAGTTCTTCTCATTAGGCTTCAACTGGCGAGATTTATAAGCAACAACTTTCTTCTCTTGCATCAATACCGCGCCAAGACCTTGGAGAGAGGCATCACAAAAGATCTCGTACGGCTTGGATTCATCAGGTGGAGTCAGAACTGGAGCAGTGATCAATTTCTCTTTCAAAGTGTTGAAATCAATGTCACACTCCGGAGACCAAACGTACTTGACGTGCTTCTGAAGAAGATTTGAGAGAGTCTTCGCGATCTTAGAAAAGTTTTCAACGAATCTTCGGCAATAGCTTGCGAGACCGAGGAAGCTACGGAGTTGCTTCACGTTCTGAGGAGGTTCCCAATTCACAATTGCAGACACCTTCTCAGGATTCACGGCAATGCCCTTGGCAGAGATGATATGACCAAGATAAAGAACCTCATCGAGCCAAAACTCACACTTGGAGAACTTGGCGTAGAACTGATGTTCCCTGAGCTTATCAAGAACCAAACGCAAGTGCTTGGCATGATCTTCCTTGTTCTTCGAGAAAACCAGAATGTCGTTGAGATAGACCAGAACGAAGTCATTGGTGTAGGCGTTGAAGATGAAGTTCATCATGTGAGAGAACGTCGGAGGAGCGTTGGCGAGACCAAAAGACATGACAGTGTATTCATATGAACCAAAGCTTGTCCTGAAAGCCGTCTTGGGAATATCTTGCTCACGAATGCGAATCTGGTGATAACCCATGCGGAGATCAAGCTTGGAGAATACTTGGGCACCTTTGAGTTGTTCGAAGAGCTCATTGATGTTGGGAAGTGGATATTTGTTCTTGATGGTCTTCTTGTTCACTGGACGGTAATCAACACAAAGTCGGTCCGTTCCATCCTTCTTCTTCACAAAAAGAACACCACAACCCCACGGAGAAGAACTAGGCCGGATGAGACCCATTTTCTCTTGAATATCGAGTTGCTTCTTCAGCTCCTTCAACTCTTCAGGTCCGAGCTTGTAAGGACGTTTGCACACAGGTTCCGTGCCAGGCTCAAGATCAATAACGAATTCGACTAGCCGGTGCGGAGGCATTCCTGGAAGCTCTTCTGGAAAGACGTCTTGATATTCGCAAACGACTGGAATTTGCGAGATAGCATCCAATTCACCCTTCTCATTGAGAGAAAATAGACGGATGGTATCGTCACGAGCGGCAAAGACAATTACATCCTCAGACGAATGAGTCAATTGAATCTGCCTGGCAGCATAATCAAGATGTGCCTTGTGCTTAGAAAGCCAATCCATTCGGAGAATAAGATCAATATCCAAGTTACCAAGAACCACCGGAGAAGAGAGAAACTTGTAATCGCCCAAAGTGATAGAAACATCTGGGGCAATAGCGCTTGCATTCATGAATTTACCCGGAGAAACAACAGATAACTGTTTAGGCAAATCTTGTAAAGGCAACTCATGCTTAGAAACAAATGGCCTCGAGATGAAACAATGCGATGCACCCGTGTCAAAAAGAACTTTTGCAGGAATATCATTAACAGGAAGGTTACCCATGATCACATCTGGTGATTCCTCTGCCTGAGCTGCATTCAGCAAGTTGACCTTGGCGGACTTGGGGTTATGCTTGACCACAGCTGTACTTGCCGATCTGACAGGAGGAGGAGGAGGAAGACGCCTCTGGTTGAAACACTTGTTGGCATAGTGACCCTTCTGTTGGCACTTGTTGCACGTGACCTCTGAAAGCGGACGGTGATACGGAGCACTCGATCTTGGAGCTTGAGATGAAGTCTTGTTCTGAAAGCCAGGGTTGTGTGGGTGGGAAGAACCACTGCCACCTTTGCTCTTCTGCTGATACGGCTGACGGAACGGAGGAGGAGGAAGCCAGTACTTCTGCTGCTTGGCCACTTGAGTAGAGGAAGAAGGAGTAACATCTCTGACTCGCTTCTTGGAAGCATCACACCTCAACTGAGCAGCCTCTTGCTTCAGTGCCATGTTGTATAACTCATTGTATCTCAAGGGCTCAAAGAGGACAAGGGCTAGCTGAATTTCTTCTCTGAGACCACCCCTGAACTGATATATCATGCTCTTCTCATCAGGGACGTCCTGCTTAGCAAAGCAAGCGAGCTTCTGGAACAACTTGTTGTAGTCATAGACAGACAAAGAGCCTTGCTTCAGATTGCGGAATTCCTCACGCTTGCTTTCAACCACGCTCTAAGGAATATGATGAGCTCGGAAATCTCGACGGAAATCATCCCAAGTGATAACACGTCCACCTCTGGAGTCCTTGTACTGTTGGAACCATTCTGCAGCTTGATCTTTGAGTTGGAAGGAAGCGAACTTAACAAAGTCCTCAGGCCTGACGTTACTGCACTCGAAATGCTTGCACAGATCCACAAGCCAATCGTCAGCATCGGTTGCCTCAACACAATTGCTGAAAGTCTTTGGCCCGTTAGCAAGGAACTGGTTGAGTGTAGCAAAGTGACTCTGATTGCTGCCTTGATTCCCTTGGTTGCCTTGATTGCGCTCTTGGAAATTTGAATGATCAACTGTGTGTTTGCATTGGTTGCGGCCATCACAGCTTGCCATGCCTCCGGAGGAGGTGGAGGTGGTGGCGGATCAGGATTCGGAGTCGTGCGCGTTGGAGGAGCCATCCTGAAGAGGTTGACCACCATTAGCACATTGATAGGCAAATATTGAAGCTGAATCCAACGGAATGAAAATTGCAACATATAGTCTTCACATCCGAACAAAATGAACGAATGCATTCCTCTTGAAATGGTCACATATCCATAAATTGAGAAGCCGCGTAGAATTAAGGTAGAGAAATAAATCAACAAGGTACGGATCAAGAACGAATAATCGGTAAGAAATCCCAATCTCAAACCAATATCCGTGGAAGAAAAACTAGAGCTACTAGAATTCCCACCTATGAAACTCCCGAACCTTTCCGGTTATGCAATCAGGTGTTGGGGATACAGGGGAAGCATAATATCTCACCCAAACTAGCAAATCCTACATCCAGCTGTATCCATCCTTCAACACATAACCAAGAAACCTTCGGAAACCATCTACCTCAACCTTCGAAAAGCATCCGTTATACAAGTTATGGCGATACTCCTGAACTCCCGCCCCAGTACTGGGTGGCGTCGAGGTTATCTCACCAACGAACTGCATAAAAGAGATTTTCGATGTCGGCGTACTAGACTCAGGTATTCCAGAACTGCAACGATAAAATTATGATGACAACACCCCAGAGCTCAACTCCCCGGGACACTTCCACTAAACCCCTGACAGGAGGCACCAAGACAATGTTCTCATCATAAAACCATCGAAAAGATTCCAAGATACCTGCGTGATTCTAAAATTTTTTTTAGTGAAATTTGAGAAGAGAAAAGTCAAAACTCTACGTCAGGATGCCTTACCAGAGCGATGAGGAGACTGGTAAGTAAAAATAATTCCTAATCTCTTCGATATATAATTCCTAAAAGACTTAAAACATTTTTCTAGACACAACTCGGCCGCTAAAAATGATCAAGCAATGGGGCTCCTAAGGTCGGGGAAGGCTCTGATACCAACTTGTAACACCCTCGATGCGACTATAGCTCCCACGTGTCGAGGCACGACTTAGAGACATAATCGCATTGAAGGCATATGTCGCAAGTTAGGCAATCTTCACAACATCCCATGTAATATAAATAATAAAGGGGAGATAACATAGTTGGCTTACACTCGCCACGTCAATCAAGTACATAAATAACATTACATCATCCAAACACTCATGGCCCGACTACGGCGCCAAAATAAAAGAGAACCCAACATGCAACAACGGTCCCGTTCACCCCCAACTGGGCACCACTACTGATCATCGGGAAAGGAAACATAGTAACGTTGAGAGTCTTCGTCGAACTCCCACTTGAGCTCATACGCGTCTTCTGGAGTGGAATCATCAGGCCCTGCATCTGGTGTAATAGTAATCTGTGAGCCACAGGGACTCAGCAATCTCGCACCCTCGCGATCAAGACTATTTAAGCTTGTAGGTAAGGCAAGGTAAAATATAGGTGGAGCTGCAGCAAGCGACTAGCAAGTATGGTGGCTAACTTATCCGCAAAAGAGAGCGAGAAGAGGAGGAAAAGCGCGAGCGAGAAACTAGAGAGCAACCTGCGCAAACATTACTCCAACACTGTGTCCACTTCCCGGACTCCACCGAGAAGAGGCCATCACGGTAACACACTCAGTTGATTCATTTTAATTAAGTTAAGGTAAAAGTTATCTACAACCAGACATTAACAAATTCCCATCTGCCCATAACCGCGGGCACGGCTTTCGAAAGTTTAATCCCTGCAGGGGAGTCCCAACTTAGCCCATGACAAGCTCTCATGGTCAACGAAGGAATAGACCTCCTCCCAAGACGTTCCGATCAGACTCGGTATCTCGGTAATTCAAGACACTTCGACAGGTTAAAACAAGACCAGCAACACCGCCCGAATGTGCCGACAAATCCCGATAGGAGCTACACATATCTCTTTCTCAGGGCACACTCAGATGAGCCAGACGTCGGGTAGGCCAGCCCAGAGTTGCCCCTGGTAGCCCCGGACATCGCTCGGTGGGACCAACACTCAGAGGAGCACTGGCCCGGGGGGGTTAAAATAAGATGACCCTTGAGTCTGCAGAACCCAAGGGAAAGAAAAGGCTAGGTGGCGAATGGTAAGACCAATGTTGGGCATTGCTGGAAAAGCTTTAATCAAGGCGAACTATCAAGGGGTTCCCATTATAACCCAACCGCTTAAGGAACGCAAAATCCGGGAACATAACACCGATATGACGGAAACTAGGGCGGCAAGAGTGGAACAAAACACTAGGCGAGAGGCCGAGCCTTCCACCCTTTACCAAGTATATAGATGCATTAAGATAACATAGCAATATAATGATATACCAAACAAGTAAATAAATGTTCCAACAAGGAACGGCCTCCAATCTTCACCTACAACTAGCAACGCTATAAGAGGGGCTGAGCAAAGCGGTAACATAGCCAATCAACGGTTTGCTAGGACATGGTGGGTTAGAGGTTTGACATGGCAATTGGGAGGCTTGAAAGCAAGTGGTAGGCATCGTAGCAATGGCATAGCAAAAGAGCGAGCAAACTAGCATAGCAAAGATAGTAGTGATTTCGAGGGTATGATCATCTTGCCTACACGGTTGTCAGAGTTGACTGGATCGTCGAAAGCAAACTCAACGGGCTCCTCGTTGGCAAACTCGTCTCCCGGCTCTACCCAAACAATACAAACAAGCAACAAGTACACAATCAACCACGTGTAAACTCAAACAACACAATGCAAAGATGATATGCTATGCGGGATGCGATGCGGGATGCAAAATGCAAGATATTATAGGAAATGCATGATCCTGGCCTCAACATGGAAATCCAAGTCTACCACTGGAAAGATGAGATGAAATCGCTTGAAAACGATATAAAGAACGCCGGAATCGGAGTTACGGTTTGGAAATGGCAAGCGATTCAAAAATGACACCGGTCTGCGATTTAGAGCAAGTAGGCATCTAAATGCAAAGAAATGAACATGCTACAGCACTCAAACATGACAACAAAATACATGGCAGGGATGCACACAAGATGCTTAACAAAAGTCTAGCACTGAGCTACGGCCAATTCATCCATTAACAGGTTCAAACAAGCATGGCAAAAATGCATATGCCAAACATAATTGCAAAAAAAGACATGGATGGATAGAACACTACAATATTAACAAAACTCCCTTATTGATCATCCTCAAAAGAGGCACGGATCACTTGGAAACAACAAGAACATATGGCATCATGAGATAAACAGCTCCTGGACTTAGTGAAATTGCTAAGTCCCTGAAAACAGAATTAGCAAGTGCACCACTTTGCAAGCTTGCACTAGACACCACACACATCCTAAAAATACATGGGTTGCACCTCTGGAAAGATGGAAAAACCTTTAACAAAATGTATGTAGAACTCACGGGCATATCATGCACACAATAATCATGGCAAAAATGACAAAAGTGCTAAACGGGGTAGCAGATCTGACAATTAACTCAAGTAGCCCTCTTCTAACAGCATTTCAGGCATCAAGATGAGCTCAAATGAAAATGATGCAATGGAATGAAATGATGTACTCTCTGAGATGAACATTTTGATATGCTATATGCATGAATCGGAGCTACGGATGCAAAGTTACGGAGCCGCGAACATGTGGACATGGACTGAAATTTCAAGGACTTAGGAAAAAAAACAACCTCCCAGATCGGGATCTAGGGTTTCACGGCACGCAACCCGAGGCGGCCGGATCTCCGCCGGAGTTCGTCGCAGGAGGTGACCGGAGCGGGAGGAGGAGGCCGCGACGGCGGAGAGGAGGCGAGGCCGAGGCGCGACCGGGGCGGCGCGGCGGCCGGCGACCGCGGGCGGCGGCGTGCGGCGGCGAGCGGCGTGGAGGCGGCGGCGAACTTCGGCCGGGCGGCGGCGGGCGGCCGCGGACGCGCGGAGGAGGGGCGAGGGAGCGGGGAAGCGGCGCGGGCCCGGGAGGGCCTTCCGCGGGCCGGGCGGGCCGCGGCGGTTGGGGCGCTGGTGGAGCCACGTGTCGCCCTTCCAGTGGCCGCGGGCGGCGGCGCGGCGTGTCCGGCGCCGGCGGACAATGTCCGGCGCGTGCGATGTGTGGATTTAGGGTTTCGGGGAGAGGGGATCCGGGATATTTCGAGGGGGGCCTATTTATAGGCATAGAGGGAGCTAGGGGAGTCCAAATGAGGTGCGGTTTTCGGTCACGTGATCGTGATCGAACGCTCTAGATGATGGAGCAGAGTTAGGTGGGTTTTGGGCCAAATTGGAGGGGTGTTGGGCTGCAACACACACGAGGCCTTTTCGGTCCCTCGGTTAACCGTTGGAGTATCAAACGAAGTCCAAATGATACGAAACTTGACAGGCGGTCTACCGGTAGTAAACTAAGGCCGCTTGGCAAGTCTCGGTCCAATCCGGAAATGTTTAATCCCGACACACGAAAGAAAGCTAGAAATGGCCACCGGAGGAGAACGAAGCGCCGGAATGCAAAACGGACAACGGGGAAAATGCTCGAATGCATGGGATGAACACATATGCAAATGCAATGCACATGATGACATGATATGAGATGCATGACAACGACAACAACACACGGAGACAAAAACCCGAACCCGAGGAAATAAATATAACTTAACACCGGAAACGGCAAGAGTTGGAGTACAAATAGGAAAAGTTACATCCGGGGTGTTACACTAAAAGCCTGCGTTTAAAACACTCTTGTTCGGCGGGGTCTGATGGTAATTCATCGTCATCGAGGCTTGCCTCATCTTCGGAGGGAGGCGTATAGTTATCATCCTCAACCTCTCGGTTTGCCGCTCTCTCATGAGGGCTGGCTTCTCCATCTTCCTGTGCCGAATCTTGCTGAGGTGGGTGTTCTTCGGCGCTATCCGGGGTAGTATTATCTCCCGTGCCGGAATCACCGTTTTTGCTTTGGCGGGATTTAGAGCGGCGCCGCTGACGCCGGCGCTTCGGCTGTTTCTTGGGGGTGTCATCCCCCACTGTTCCATTGCCATATCCATCTTTTGGAGTATCCACCATATATATGTCATATGACGAGGTGGCCTTCCAGCGCCCTACAGGTGCTGGTTCCTGTTCGTCTCCTACATCCTCGTCTATGCCGTCGATGTCTTCGGAGCTGAAGTCAAGCATGTCGGTTAGATCGTCGATAGTGGCTACAAAGTGGGTGGTGGGTGGGCTTTGAATTTCCTCATCATCCGTATTCCACCCTCGCTGACCGTAGTCCGGCCAAGGCTCTCCTGATAAAGAGAAAGACTTAAGAGAATTCAGGATGTTGCCAAAAGGCGAATGCTGAAAGATGTCTGCGGCGGTGAACTCCATTATCGGCGCCCAATTAGATTCGATTGGCAGGGGCGCGGGGGGGTCGGAGTCCGGATCCTCGGAGTCATGGGTAGTGCAGAGTGCGGGGCTAGTGTTCGGCTCGATCTCTTTCGGGATCGCAGCCCCTGAGGTGACGTCCAACCGTTCATCCTCGATTGGCGCAATAGGCTCGGAGTTAGGGGTCGGAACCGATGCGTGTGCAGCCTCCAGGACACTGTCCGGGGGCAGAGCTAGATCGTGCCCCTCGAGATAGTGCGGCGCGCTTGGCCGTGGCTCGAACCCATCGAAGATCAAGTCTCCGCGGATGTGAGCCGTGTAGTTTAAGCTTCCAAACCTGACTTGATGGCCAGGGGCGTAGCTTTTGATCTGCTCCAGGTGGCCGAGCGAATTGGCTCGCAGAGCGGAGCCGCCGAAGACGAAGATCTGTCCGGGGAGAAAAGTCTCACCCTGGACCGTATCATTGTTGATGATCAAAGGAGCCATCGGGCCTAAAGGCGACGATACAGAGGAACTCTCAATGAAAGCACCAATGTCGGTGTCAAAACCGGCGGATCTCGGGTAGGGGGTCCCGAACTGTGCGTCAAGGTCGGATGGTAACAGGAGACAAGGGACACGATGTTTTTTACCCAGGTTCGGGCCCTCTCAATGGAGGTAATACCCTACTCCTGCTTGATTAATATTGATGATATGGGTAGTATAAGAGTAGATCTACCACGAGATCAAGGAGGCTAAACCCTAGAAGCTAGCCTATGGTATGATTGTTGTGTATGGAGTTGATTGCCTACGGACTACAACCCTCCGGTTTATATAGACACCGGATAGGGTTAGGGTTACATAAAGTCGGTTACAATGGTAGGAGATCTTGAATATCCGCATCGCTAAGCTTGCCTTCCACGCCAAGGAAAGTCCCATCCGGACACGGGACGAAGTCTTCAATCTTGTATCTTCATAGTCCAGGAGTCCAGCTGAAGGTATAGTCCGGCTACCCGAACACCCCCTAATCCAGGACTCCCTCAACGAGGATAGGGCAATTATGCTTCTTTGTTCATTGCCATCATCCTATGACCATTTGATCACTACTTTGACGCACGGCAAGGAGACCGTCAAGAATGAGGATATTACTGCGGCATTGCTATCTTATGATATGAGAAAGAAGAACGCGATGGAAGTCTCTCATGGTGAAGGTTTGCTAGTCAAGGGTGAACAGTGGCGGAAGGGATATGAGGCTGAGAAGAACAAGAAAAAGAAAAAGAATATACAATGTCACAAGTGTAAGCAGTAGGGACATATGAGAAAGGACTGTCCAGAACTCAATGGTGGGGGAAGTGCTACTAAGGCAACTCATGGTGATGACTCAGACAACAGTAGTGATGTTCTCATAGTATCAGACAGACGGTCAACCAAAAGTGAAGCGTGGATGTTGGATTCGGCTTGCTCTTTTCATGCGACACCCAACAGGGAGTGGTTCTCTTCATACAAGTCTGGTGAGTTTGGTTTAGCCTATGTGGGCGATGACACCAGTTATCGTGTTGCTGGAGTAGGTGCAGGCCCGTCGATGGAGGGGGCCAAGGTGGGCGACCGCCCAGGGCCCCCAAAGATTTGGGGCCCCCAAATTACTGGGTATTAGTAGTGTGTACCAATATAATCACACTTTGCCATTTAATGCAGCGGCAAGGCCTAAGCAAAGTATACAACAACAAAAAGCCAGCCCGCGAGGCCTTCTTAAGTGTTCCCATCGATCGCTAACACGCCGCCGGTTCGCCTGCTTCCGCCAAACGAGCAGATGTCGTCTCCTGCCTTTGGCCAATCGCCCGCCTGCTGCTTTCGCAGTTCCGCCAATCGCCCAAGGTGCCGTCCGCTGCTCCCGCTCGCCTGGAACGTCGTCAGCTGACCACTTCTGCCTTTCGCGTCTGCGGTTCCGCCATCGGCTATAACCCAGGTCTCCATCTACTAGGTATACAACTTAATTTTATCATCCCTGTACTTGGTAGATTTCTAATTTTGATCTCCCTGGCCTAGGTTAGGAGCAGCCGAGTAGGATGATATTATCATCATGTGTCCATGGGCTGGGTATTGATAAATGATAATGAATTTATTTGTCAACGTCCTAGGTTAGGAGTAAGATATAGCAGACTGAAATTGTGTAATAAACTAGGAGTATGCCTGAGTTATATTAGTTCTCATGTCATATGACTGTTTAAAATTGTGGTCCCAATTTTGATTCTCGTCCCGGGGCCCCGAATTTCTAGAGATGGCCCTGAGTAGGTGACATCAAAATTAAGATGTTTGACGGAGTTGAGCGGATGCTTCGGGGAGTCAGGCATGTGCCGGGGCTAAGGAGGAATCTAATTTCGCTCGGTGTTCTTCATGATGGTGGTATGGTATTCTGTTGTGATCGGGATAGGAAGACCATGAGAATCATGAAAGGTGAGGTGACCGTGATAATTGCAGGGAGGACGGCTTTGCATCTTTACAAGCTGCAAGGGAGCACTATTGCAGGTGGAGTCACGGAGACTGGAATTGCAGGAGTAGCAGCGTCTCACGGCGGCGGCGGGTCTAGGGCAGACTCGTCGAGTAGCTCTCAGTAAGCTACGAAGAAGACAACACAAGTCCGAAGTACATGGAAGTTTGACGCATGGACAAATTCAAGGTGGTGGAGAATATTCGCCAAGGTGGAGTTTGTTGTGTTTGTGTCGAATATTGTGTACGAGTTGGGTTACGTTTGGACTTGGTGTTGTAGTATGGGTAGGATACTTGTAGTGTCGGAGTCGGACACGTTGTACCCTTGGCCTCTTATATATGAGGAGGCACCCCACGTTGTAACCCATGACGACTAGATAGCGACAATCTCGCAAGGGGTGCTGGTGGCTTGTGCCGGCGCCCGGGTGGCCGGTGTTGCGGTATCTCGGGGAGGAGCGCCCGTAGTTATTGCCCCGGGGAGTAGGCGAGTTCGCCGAAACACGTTAACAAATCTCGATGTCATCATTATCTATGATTGTTTGTTTCTCGGATGATCAACGGTATGCTTCGGATTAATTCTAACAAATACCACCCATTCCATTCATGATTTGATTGATGGCTCTGCTTTTGTTTTGTTGCAGGAGATCTATCCTTTTCACGTCCGCCTGCCGTAGCAGGACGACGGTTTGAACGCACGGCCACTCGAGACGGTAACCAAAGCCAGCCAAATTTCTCCGGCTTTTTGCTACGAATCTGCTACACTTTCTTTTTCTTTAAACTAATATATTTCGGACCGTGCACGAAAGCAAGCAGGAAATTAAGGGGGGTGCAGCCAACCAGGCGAGCATCCGTGGTGCAGCCAAAGGTGACAAATCTGTCTCCACGTACGTCACCGTGGAAGACTCCTGTCCTGCTCCCACCAGCTCCAGAAAAGCCACGGACCGGCTCAACACCAACCCTGCAGCATTTTTTACCTCTTCCCATTGACATTTTACATTTGTGGGAGGTGACAAGACAATGTGCCGTTTTGGTCGCTCGCCAGGGAAAATAGTGGCTATATATTCACGGATAGACACAGACTCCATGACGACTATAAGTCATCCAGACGACGAGGCGGGCGGCTCATCGGGCGGCCAGTACGCGACAGCGTATAGCTGCGTGCAAACGCGACAGCAACTGCCTGCGTGTCACTCGCTCGCGGTCGCCATCCACCTCTCCTCCTGATCGATCGAGAATTCAATTCACCTGAGAGAAAACATGTCGCCGACGGTCGCCGCTTTCGCTCTCGTTGCGCTCTGGTTCGCTCATTCCTGCCCGGTAGCGGCGGCGGCGGCGGCGGCGGAGACGGACGCCGTCTCGGCGCGGCGGCCGCTGCGGGGCGACGACACGGTGGTCTCGGCGCAGGGCAAGTTCGCGGCCGGGCTCTTCAGCCCCGGCAGCTCCGGCCGGTTCTACCTCGGCGTATGGTACAAGAACATCCCCGTCCAGACCGTCATCTGGGTCGCCAACCGCGCGAGCCCCCTGTCCAGCGCCGCCTCCGCCGAGCTCCGGGTGTCCCCCGACGACGGCGGCCTCGAGCTCGTCGGCGCCAGCGAGGGCGTCGTGTGGTCGTCGTCGAGATCAAACCTGTCGGCGGAGGAGTCGAACAACAACAACACTGCAGTGATCCGCGACGACGGCAACCTGGTCCTCCTCGGCGGCGGCAACTCCTCCGACGTGCTCTGGCAGAGCTTCGACCACCCGACGGACACGCTGGTGCCGGGGGCGTGGCTCGGGGAGAACAAGCTCACCGGCGAGTACCAGGGGCTCACGGCGTGGCGGAACGCCGAGGACCCCGCGCCGGGCATGTTCAGCAACACCGTCGACCGCAACGGCACCAGCGAGTTCTTCTACCTCTGGAACCGGACGCGTGTCTACTGGCGGAGCGGCGTCTGGACGGGCCGCGTCTTCGTGCTCGTGCCGGAGGCGGTCAACAACGTGCTCTTCAACCAGACCTACGTCGAGACGCCGGCGTACCGGCGGCTCAGCTGGGCGCTCTACGACAACGCGACCATCACGCGCCAGGTGTTCGAGGGGACGGGGCAGGCCAAGCAGTACATCTGGGTGCCCGCCAGCCAGCGCTGGCAGTTCTTCTGGGCCGCGCCCACCGTGCAGTGCGATGCCTACGCCGTCTGCGGCGCCTTCGGCGTCTGCGACCAGAGGAGCCAGCCGTCCTGCCGGTGCCCGCCAGGGTTCGTGCCGGCGTCGGAGCGGGACTGGGCGCTCAGCGACTGGACCGGCGGGTGCCGCCGGAACTCGTCGCTCGCGTGCGCGCGCGATGGCAACGGGTCGTCGTCCACGTCCACGTCCACGGACGTGTTCCTGGCGCTGCCCAACGTTAAGCTCCCCGACGACTCGCTCGCCGTGGGCCGCGCCCTGAGCAAAACAGAGTGCGAGTCGGCTTGCCTCGACAACTGCTCTTGCCAGGCCTACACCTTCTCCGGCGGCGGCCGGTGCGCCGTCTGGCACGGCGAGTTCCGCAACCTTCAGCAGCTTTACACCGACGACTCTGGGGCCTCGGGGTCGCCGGACCTGCATCTCCGGCTTTCAGAATCAGGGCTGCGAGATTTGAGCAGAGCAAACAAGAACGAAGGGGGCCTACCACTGCAGCTTGTCGTCGGAATCGTGTTGGCGTGTGTGGCAGCGGCATTGATCGCATCGGCGCTGCTGGCCTGGTTCCTCCATTCCAGGAGGAGGCGGCGGCGTCGGCTGGACAGCATGGCGAACGAGGCGGGCTCCTCCTTGGCCGTGTACAGCTACGGCGACCTCCGCGCCGCCACCAAGAACTTCTCCGACCGGCTGGGCGGCGGAGGCTTCGGCTCCGTGTACCGCGGCGTCCTGAAGAGCGGGGACACCATCACCGAGGTGGCGGTCAAGAAGCTGGAGGGTCTCCGGCAGGGCGACAAGCAGTTCCGGACGGAGGTGAACACGCTCGGGCGCATCCAGCACGTCAACCTCGTCCGGCTCCTGGGCTTCTGCTCGTCGGCCGACGAGAAGCTGCTCGTCTACGAGTACATGCCCAACGGCTCCCTCGAGGGCTACCTTTTCAAGGGCGGCGGCGGCGGCTCGTGCCCGAGCTGGCGCGACCGCTACGGCATCATGCTCGGCGTCGCCAGGGGGCTGGCGTACCTGCACGACGGCTGCCGCGAGTGCATCATACACTGCGACGTGAAGCCGGAGAACATACTACTGGACAAGGACCTGTGCGTGAAGCTCGCCGACTTCGGGATGGCGAAGCTGGTGGGGAGGGACTTCAGCCGCGCCCTGACGACGATGCGGGGCACCATCGGGTACCTGGCGCCGGAGTGGATCTCTGGGCTGCCCATCAGCGCCAAGGCGGACGTATACAGCTTCGGGATGGTGCTCTTCGAGCTCATCTCGGGCCGACGCAACACCGACAGCTCCGGCGACGGCCGCGGCGGCGATGATGGCAGCGACGCCTCGGAGGCGGAGGCGGAGGCAGGGCGGCCTGTGTCGACGTTCTTCCCGGTGTGGGCCGCGGGGAAGGTGGCGGCGGGGGAGGCGGGCGCCGTGGCGGACCCGCGGCTGCGCGGCGACGTGAGGGGGGAGGAGCTGGAGCGGGCGTGCAGGGTGGCGTGCTGGTGCATCCAGGACCAGGAGGCGCACCGGCCGACCATGGCGCAGGCCGTGCAGGCGCTGGAGGGCGTCGTGCGCGTCGACATGCCGCCGATGCCGCGGACGCTGCAGAACCTGACGCTGGCGTGATGCGAGGCGTGGGTTCAACTCCGGCCGGCGACGTTAAAAATCATCAAACCACATCAGGAACGCAGCAAAGCTAGATCGTTGCTGAATGATACCGCCTCAGTTCAGTTTGTAGATAGGTACAGTACTATGTGATGTGATCTGAGAGACTAGAAGAGCATGAAACTCATGACAACGGGCGACTCACGTTGGAAATACGGGACCAACTATGGAGTAGATTGAATACAAATGGTACAAGTCAGATATCTCTCGTTCAAATAGATACTCAGAGCATCTCCGGCCGTTGGCTCGCAGGAAGCGCTAAAAATCGCCCTTTGGGGGTGCACCTGCGCTAAACCATGTGCTGGGGGCGAGATGCCCCGGTCGCTGCGCCCACACTTTTTTGAAAACTTAAATTGTCACAAACACGACGCAAATTAAACCAAACTTCGACGAGTTCGTTCATATTTAAAATATATTTTAAAAAAACTGCTACTAGTCTGCTCCTTGCCGTCTCCCTCTCCGTCCGCCGCCCTTACAGTTCTACATGCCGAGGAGGCTGTAGAACCGTGTATAGTCGTCGTCGTCGCCTCCGCCGCGGCCGCCGTCCCTGCTGCAGCCCTCCCCCGGTTAGCGCGGCGAGTTGGACGGTCCGGCGGCGTCCTCGTCGTCGTCGCTATCGAGGATCACGACGCCGTGCTCGTCCTCGCGTCCACGTTTGCGGGCGGCTATCTCCTCTAGGGCCCGGCGCTGCCGGACCATCTGCTCGGCGTGACGGCGGCGGAAGTACGGCTCCCAGAGCGGGCTGTCGGGGACGTAGCGCGGCCCCTCCCTCGCCGCCCACGGCAGGGAGGCGCGGATACGCGCGATCTCCGCACGCCGTGCCGCCCCGGTGGGCGGTGGTGGCACCGGGACCCCGCCGGCGCTGATTCTCCATGCCCCGGGCACCCGCATGTCCGGCGGGACCGGGTATTCGGCCTCGAAGAGGAGCCGAGCTTCGTCCTCGTGAAAGTGGCGGTGGCCGAAGTCGTTCGCCGCCGCGCCGTCGTCTGGGAAGCGTTCGGCCATTTCTTTGAACTGGGGACGGCGAGGGGAGAGGGAGGAAGGGGGAGAGAGGGCGCGTCGGCGGTGGAGACTTTGTGCGTGCCACCGGCGCGCCGGGGGTCGGCTTATATAGGCGGAGGCGCCGCACGCACGTGTGGCCGCCGCGTTTACGCGTGGCATGCGCGGGGACACGCGTCGTCATTCCTTCACTGCGCCGCCCGTGAGGCATCAATGGCGGAGGCTGGCCGGCGCGGGAGCGCGCGGCAGCTTTGGCATTGATTCGTCATGGGAAACGAGGCGATGAGGACGACGAAGCGGCGAGAAGCGAGACGAGTCGCTGGCAAGGATGGCCCGCGGCTCTTTCGCGCCAAAAACGATTCGCCCGGCGCCCCGAGCGCCCCCCAGCACGCCGGGGTCGGGTTGGGTCCGCCGGCACCAGCTTCGGCCCGAGCCAGCGAAAATTAGGCTCTTGGGGGCGCGACTGGGCCAATTTTTTGGCGTCGGCGGCCAAAAAGTCGCCCGGGGGCCTTGTTGGGGGCGCGGCTGGAGATGCTCTTACGGATCGCTATACAATGAGAAATAGATGAAATATATACATAAACTAATTTTTGAATCTTGGCGCGGATCAAGGGCCACGACCCGCGTGCCTCACCCTTGCGTGCCACAGATCTCCCTCCTATTGTTTCAACCGGATCTAGGGTTGTTGCCAATGTTGGGGTTGGGGTTTTTATTGTCGAAGTTGGACAAGTTGTTATTGCTGATGTTGCAAAATCCACCATCATCTAGCTTGAGAAGGCCGTGGGTTAGGAGCACCCACATCAGAACTGCCTTGAGGAGGATAAGAAGGAGTCGTTGTCGCTTACCGGCGGTCATCCTCCTTCTACCACGCCGGTGGCGAGGCCTACCTCTCATGCCCGCCCTCTTCATGTCGGGGAATGTAGTATTTCAAAATATTTGCCTACGATCACTCAAGATCTATATAGGAGAAGCATAGCAACGAGCGGGGAGAGTGTGTCTATGTACCCTCGTAGACCGAAAGCGGAAGCGTTTAGTAACGCAGTTGATGTAGTCGAACGTCTTCGTGATCCAACCGATCCAAGTACTGAACGCACGGCACCTCCGCGATCTCCAAACATTCTGCTCGGTGATGTCCCTCAAACTCTTGATCCAGTTGAGGCCGAGGGAGAGTTCCGTCAGCACGATGGCGTGGTGACGGTGATGATTGTCGGATTTCGGGTTCTGGCAAAACCCTTGAGGTTTGAACACTGGGGTGCGCACGAAGATCTCTCCTCCCTCTAGCTCACGCCCTCACCGTGATCTCAAGGCTCAACACGTCGAACTCGCAGAACAAAGGGACACAAGATTTATACTGGTTCGGGCCACCGATGTGGTGTAATACCCTACTCCAGTGTGGTGCGGTGGATTGCCTCTTGGGCTGAGGATGAATAGTTACAAGGGAAGAACAGCCTCCTGAGGAGAGGTGCTCTTGTGCTTGGTGAGTTTGTGTGGTGGTCTTGGTGGAATGGATCCCGTCCAAGATGAGATCCCCCTCCTCCTGGTGGAGGCTAGCCTTATATATAGAGGCTCGGGTCCTCTTCCCAAATATTAGGCGGGAAGGGATCCCACAACGGCCAATTTCAAGGGGGGTAGCTAGTACAAGCTATCCTGACAAAAGATGGTCTTCGCCTCCCAAAGGCTCTAGTGGTGACGCCGTCCTGGGCTCCACAGTGCCTCCGTCCTGCCGTCCTGCTAGTCCTGGTCTCGTTGCACCGATATGGAAACCTTTGTCTGCTGCCTCGGGACTCCTCGCCTGTGCTTGGCTCTTTAGCACCAAAGAGGAAACGAGGACACTGCGCGCGCTGGCGCCCGCCTGGCCTTGGTCGTCATGGCTTGCGTCACAGGAACCTCGCGAGGTGTCCCTTGCCTTGATCTCTCCTCCCCTCGCGAGCCAGCCTGGTGAGGCCGTCCCCGAGGATGTCTCGCGTCGTCCGCCTCGCGAGGCTCGGCCCCTCGTGAAGGTCTTGAGTGTTTGCTGGTGAAGATGGGCCGTACGGGGCCATTGATGGAGCCACGTCATGGGCCGCAGGCAGGCAAGTCTGGGGACCCCCGTTCCCAGGACGCCGACAGTAGTCCCTGGGCCCAAGGCGCGCTCAGACTTGACATCGAGGCGAAGCCAAGGGGCAAGTGCGGAGTGCCGCGGGCCCCAACAGCCTGCAACTTCGGTCGACGTGTGGCGATTGATGGAACGTGGGCGTCTCCGCTATCCCATGCTGCCTCGGCAACTGCCCGCCTGACAAAAGGCTGGCGTGGGTTGTGTTTGCCTTCATTGCTTTCCTTCGTATTGCTCCAGATCCCCTTTCTTTCCCTTCGCTCCCAGAGACTCCGGATCTGCCCAGATCCTCCTTCGAGCTTGCCGTAGATGGCGCCCAAGAAATCTCGGGCCACTTCCTCGTCGTCTTGGTACGAGCCGGCGCTTGATGCGCCAAGCGTTTCAGAGAAGAATCTTGCCACCGTGCTTCTGATGAAAGCAGAGGGTGATAAGAAGAGGAAGACTATGCTCCGGGCTGGCTCCGACGAGCCAGAGGCCTCAGGCAGCACATTCTACCCCTTCTTCATGAACAACATCGTCGCCGGGCTGGTTCCCTCTTTCTCCGACTTCTTCTACTCCGTCCTTAGCCATTATAAGATCCACGCTCTCCATCTTCATCCCAACTCCATACTCCTTCTGTCGATCTTCGCCTTCTACTGCGAGGCGTATGTCGGGGTGATGCCGTCTGTGGCGCTGCTGGGCCACTTCTTCTTCCTCCAGATCAAAGAGGGCCCCTGCTCTAGGTGTGTTGGCTTCGTCGCAGCCAACAAGACCAACGCCATCTCGAAGGCTGGGAAGAAGGCCGAGGGCTTCAGGGGCAAGTGGGGCATGATGGACGCCAAGCGTGTCCACCCCCGGCTGGTGCTGCCGACGGAGATTCCTGTGTCCCACGAGGGGTGGCTTCACGCGAAGCTCACCGACGCCCGGGCGGCGCAGGTGTTGGAGAGGATGACCGTCGACCTGAGGCCTGGTGATTCAAGGGCAGCGAAGTTGACGGGGCCCATGATCGTCAAAGAATTCGTGAAGTAGCGCGTGGCTCCCCTCCAGTCGTGCCCACACCCCTTTTGGAAGCTTGGAGACGAAGGGGACGACCTCCGCCTGCGCCAGGAAGCCCTTTCTGACGAGGAGCTACGCTCGGCTCTCCACTCCTTGGTTGGGGACGACCAAGGGTACCCGCCGGACTCCTTTGTTCCCTTGTACCGCCGCCCTGATGGGGCGAAGGTTGTCGCCGCTCTGCCTGTCTTCGACGAGCGTGGGCTCGTGCCGCCTGTGCCCTCAAACGTCCCTGCAACGGCGGCTCAGGTGGACTTGTCTTTCGACGAGTCTTAGGCGGAGGAAGAGGAGGAAGAAGAGGAGGAGTGCGACACGGAGGCGACCTGTGAAGGGGCGGGGGAGACCTCCCCTTTGCGCAAGGCCGACATCCTCTGCACCCTGCCTGATGACGATGACGAGGCCGATGCCCTTCTGGAAAGTAGGCAGCTGCATGCGGCCAGTGGCTCCTCGAGGTCCGAGGCCAGTCCCCGAAGGAGGTCCCTGGCTGTGATTCCGACGAGAGGGAGGTCGACGCTAATTTCCCGAGGTGACGCCCGTGCTCTGATGTTGCCCGGAGCAGCCTCCAACACACCTGCTGCTTCTTCTTCCGTTCCTGGTGCTCGCGCGCCACGCCTCAGGCCGCGAAGCTTTCAGGCTTCAAGCTCAGGAAGCAGATAGATTACACTGTGGTGGACTAGTAAGTACTCTTGTCCTGTCTTGTTTCTGCTTCTCCTGTTGACTCTTAATGCTTCTCTGCTGCAGCAGCAGGCCTACACCCGCGGGGAAGAGGAGGAAGGAGGAAGTGGTGGTATTGCTCGGGACCCCATCGCCAGCGGCGGCTGCGCCCCTCTTCGTGGAGAAAGGCAGTGACACCGCTCGCGTTTCTCCGGCATGATCGTCCTCAAGAGGCTTGGGGGATCGTCCTCAAGAGGAGGTGGCCCCTGCTGTCCCACTGGCTCCGGAGGTGCCAACGCCTGGCTCGGTTGCTGGGTTCCCCTAGGCTCAGGAGCCCCCAGCCTCCCAGGCCATGGTGGCGATGCTGGATCCTTCTCCTCCTGCCGCACTGCTGACATCAGACCCTTCTGCTTCCCCTGACGTCCTGGAGCGCGCTCTTTCTACGATGACCCTATTGCGAGAAGATCTTCAAGGCACATAACCCCGCCTGGTAGCTGGGCGCCTGGAGCTGGTCTCTAGCTGGCTTCACTCAGATGTGTCCGTTTGGGCGGCATTGAGCCAGGCGGCAGCAACCTCCCAGAAGGACAGGCAGCCCTGAAAGTGCGTTATATCGACTAGAGGGGGGTGAATAGGCGATTTTTATGAAAGTCTTCAAAACATGGAAGTTATGAAGACAAACAGTAGAGATATGCCCATTACTATGCGGCGGAAGTTAGACTACACTAGGCAAGCCATGGTCAAGTATCAACAGAGTGAAAGCATAGTGACAAATAGCTGTAGTGTAATTAGGATCAGGTAGGAAGATACTATGAAGCCAAACAGATCATACACTCGCGTTGTGAAGACAAAAGATAGAACAGGCACACAATGACTTCACAATGAGTGATCAGTAAGTAAAAGGAAGTGAAGATAAAACCAGTGACTCGTTGAAGACAATGATGTGTTGGACCAGTTCCAGTTGCTGTGACAACTGTACGTCTCGTTGGAGCGGCTAGGTATTTAAACCTTAGGACACCCAGTCCTGAACACGCAGCTCAGGACACCAAGTCCTCACCGTATTCTCCTTGAGCTAAGGTCACATAGTCCTCGCCCAATCACTCTGGTAAGTCTTCAAGGTAGACTCCCAAACCTTCACAGACTTCGTTCACTGGCAATCCACAATGTCTCTTGGATGCTCTAAACGCGACGCCTAACCGTCTGGGGATGCACAGTCCTCAAGTGTAATAAGTCTTCAGATCACACAGACAAGAAGACTTAAGTGATGCCCAATTTACTCTGGCTCTGGATGGTTAGGGCTTTCTCCTCACTAGGAATTTTCTCTCAAAGGCTTCGAGGTGGGTTGCTCTCAAACGACAAAAGCCGTGCACTGAAATCTGAGCAGCCAGCCATTTATGGTTGTAGGGGGTGGGCTATTTATAGCCACTTGGCAACCCGACCTGATTTGTCCGAAATGACCCTGGGTCACTAAGGAACTGACATGTGTCTCAAGGTCAGATTTCAAACTCTCATGGCAACTTTACTTGGGCTACAAGCAAAGCTGACTTGTCCGGCTCTGGACAAGATTCGCTCTCATTGTCTTCACTCGAAGACATAGGTTTTTGGTTTAGGCATCACTTCAGTCATTCTGACTGGTTCTCCTGGACCCCACTTATCAGTACGGTGGTTCCTATGACTCAACACAAAAGAAAAAGAACTACGAAAGATCTAAGTCTTCGAGCTCCATAGGCTTCATAACGTGTCTTCTTTTGTCATAGTCTTCAATGTGAATATCTTCATATACCACCTTTGGCTTCAATGTCTTCATACATTTTTAGGGGTCATCTCTGGTAGTAAAACCGAATCAATGAGGGACTTCTACCTGTGTTATCCTGCAATTCTGACAAACACATTAGTCCCTCAACTAGGTTTGTCGTCAATACTCCAAAACCAACTAGGGGTGGCACTAGATGCACTTACAATCTCCCCCTTTTTGGTGATTGATGACAAACTAGTTGAAGTTTTCAATGGGGAATATAGTCTGTGAAATTGTAAAGGATAAGGAATTGTCTTCATAAGTTGCAAGGGCTCCCCCTGAAGATGTGCATATAAGTTAATTTGCTTTTGGAATGCAAATGCACATGGCAGGTTGTACTTGTGGAGATCCACTTCAGCTTATGATGACAATCCACTATGCATGTGAAAGTATATGAAGATAATGACATGCATAATGGAAAATGGACGTCTGCAGAATGAGATAAGTGCGGAATTTATCGTCGCACATGCGGAATTTATCTTCGCAAAACAGGGTGGCAGACAAGTAGCAGACGACCATCGAGTTTTAGTGTTACAATTCAAAGAACCAAATGAAGCAAAAACGAGAGTTGTAAGCATGAAGCAAAATATAGCAAAACATAAAGCACCCGCCCATATGGACCCGCTTGAAGACTATCAACCCATATGCTTCTCCCCCTTTTGTCAGCAAGGACCAAAAAGGTTTGAAGACATAGAGTGTCTACTCGTTCCCAGGAGCAACAGGGTCGTTGGAGGTGTTTGGCGGTGCAGAAGAGCTTGGAGGTGCTGAAGCAGGTGGCGGTGAGGTAGCATCGTCTTCTTCATCAATGATTCTGGCAGTGACTGTGGTAGCAGATGAAGAAAACTCAGAGTCTTCAAGTGATGGTGTGCTTCGCATCACAGCCCTTCTAGGAGGTGTGGTGTCAAACTTGAATCGCTCAGTGAAGCCATCCTCTTCAAGTTCAGCTTCAGTACACATCATTGATAGCCCTTTCCATGTACGACGACATGTTTCATGGGTAACGAAAGCATTCTTGGTGGCAAGATTTCGAAGACGGTTAACATCCACCAAGAGGCTTTTCATCTGACGCTTTAGCCAGTCATGATGCCTATCTTGTTTTTGATGAAGGGCCACAAGAAGCTCTCGGTCATTGAGAACACGAGTGCGCTTCTTGGGTCTTGAAGCAGTTGCACTATCAGTGGCTTCAGTTGAAGCAGGGTGTGGCGCACGTGTAGTGCCAGCCAAAGG
Organism: Triticum urartu; assembly: GCF_056163025.1. Taxonomy (NCBI): domain Eukaryota; kingdom Viridiplantae; phylum Streptophyta; class Magnoliopsida; order Poales; family Poaceae; genus Triticum; species Triticum urartu. Next base: position 156,013,138 of record NC_141878.1, on the reverse strand, counting down.
ATACACCCTGGAGATGGCTTCAACACCTTCATCGTTCTGAGTGAAGCTCTGGTGTTCTGCATTCTGAAGACTCAAGGGTTGCTTGGCAGGCTCAGGATATATAGCTTCAGCAGAGGTATCCACATCTGGCAAGAAGATCCGATGGTTGCGGGCTGAGGGCTGATATGAGATCGCAGAGTGAAGCTTGATCAGTCTCATTACCCAAGGAGCATAGAACTTTAAACCAAACAGATCTGAGCCTGATGCAGCTAGTTGGCGTATGAAGAAATCATGTGCGTTGAAGCATTTGCCATGAAGGATACAAAATATCAGAGTCTTCATTGCACCCTCGATCTTGGCATTTGGAGAGTCCCCTTTGATAGGCCAGAGAGTCCGCCGGATAATGTGATAGATGGTTCCGGGCAGGTACTCAAAGTCTTCAACAAAGAACTCTGTTGGATAAGGAGCATCGCGGGGCAGTGGCTTCATCATGGAGAGCATCTGACTCATATTCGGTTCAGGCCTCTGGAATATGCTCTCAAGAGCTTCAGTGTGTAGTGGACAGCCTTCCTCGAAGAGTTCGCCAGGAGTGGGCAGGCCGGTGAGCTCAATGATATCGAATGCATTGGCTTCGTGATGGACATTGCCGGTCATCCACTCCAAGGCCCAAGTCTTCGGATCTCTGTTGTATCCTTTGATGTGGAGGGTGGCATAGAATTGCAACAGAAGCTCTTCATTCCAGTGCTCTTCATCAGTTACAAACTGCAGCAGACCCACTTGCTTGAAGCAATCCAACGCTTCCTCTAAACAGGGCAGACCAGCAATGGCTTCAACATCAAGGCGCTTGTGCGGGAAGATGTGACCTTGGTTGTATAGGATGCATGAATAGTAGCTGCGCTGAGGATAGCTCCAGAACCTATCTGATGAAATCCTTTCCCTTGAATAGGGGTTCTTGGAGCTATTGAAGAAAGTATTATCTGCCCTGAAGCCATTGATGTTGAAGGAGCCAGGTGCTGATGCAGGACCTAGGAACCTTGGCAGTCTAGGGATTGGCTTCTGGACCTGAGGCCTGTGCTCAACATGGTAATCAAATTGAGGACTTGCAGCAGACTCAGGAACAGAAGTGTCTGGATCAGTAGCTTCGCTGTCTTCTGAAGCTTTTGGTGGGGAGGGCTCCACATTGGCTTCAGTGTTGGTTGTGGCAGCCTCAATATTTTCAGCCTCCGCTTGACTAGCTGGAGGGTCGGTCACAAGCACGTTCTCCTAGAGAACTGCTTCTTGGTGGAGCATAGGAGTGGGCTCTTGTGATGCTTCTTCTGCGGCTGATGCAGCCGGAATGTCTTCAGCATAGACTTGAGGCCTTAGACCTTTACGAAGCCTACGGAATGCAGACGACGCCTGTGGGGTTGGAGTGGGCTGGGCCTCATTGTCTTCTTCCTCTTGAGGGCGATCTGCCCATGACGCATCTTGTGCAATTGGCGTCAGAGGACGACCAATGCTGATGAGTTCACTGTGTTCATACTGAGGAAGGGCTGCATCATCTTGTACATTGTCTTGATGACCAATGTCTTCAGCAGCGATGGGGTCAGCTGCTGGAATGTCTTCAGCTTCAGGAGCCTCTGTGGAAGCAGGCTCATGAACTGTCAATTGTCGTTCTGCGTTGGGGTGAACCATAGAAATAGGTTCAACTATCAAGGGCTCTGTGGGAGCAGCCCGAGATTTCTTGATCTTTCGCTTCTTCTTGCTGGGGGCAGTAGGAGAGGCTTCAGAGCTTTTCCTCTTCCTGGCTTCAGCCTCAGCAGTTCTTGTCTTCTTGAGCTCTGAAGCTGTTGACCGGCTCTTTGACTTCGAGCCAGTCGTTGCAGTTGGGAAGACAATTGGAACTGCTTCTTGCCTTGGTGCCTCTGGTTCAGCCATAGCAGGCTTCTTCTTCTTCTTCTTCGTGGCCATCTTGGGGTTGATGCCAGGACGCCCAAGTGCCTTGCGCTTCTCAGCCTCATTGTAGTCTTGCACACATCTTTCAGCCAGAGACTTCATCCGCTCACGTGAACCTTGAGCTTCTGCACGCTTCTTTAGAAAGTTTTCCTTAAGTTCGTGCAACATGATCTTGAAGCTCTTCACTTCTTGCATGTTGAGCTTGGCCATATTCTTCTTGAACTGAGCCTTTTCATGATCAATTTTCTGCTTCAGTTCAACAATGCGCTGGGAAATTGCAAGTTCTGAAGCAATAGCGCCTTGGAAGGCGACGCTGAGGCCAATGGGCAGCTGCAGATCTTCGAAGCTGATGTTTGGTGTGGCAAACCATCCGTCGATGAAGTTATGGATGATGGCGACATCAAAGAGAGGCAAATTGTTGAAGATTTCAGCTTCTTCTTTGCTCTTGATGAGCAGCTCGAGAGCGTCATCTCCAAGATCTTCATCACTTGACAGATCAATGGCTTCGCTGCGCAGAATGGCAGCAGCAGTGAGCTCTTTGCCGGTGTGTGGCTGAGGTATCCTGGCCTTCTGGGGCTTGGAGACGCGGGATACGTCTTCAGACTGCACACTGTCTTCAGGAGGTGCAGTTGCCAATGGCTTCGCCCTTGAGATTTTTGGTGAAGGGGCCGGCTTTGAAGCTTTTGGCTTCTTCGACTGCTTTGGCTTCGGCACAGCAGGAGCTTCATCAGACTCAGAGTCAGCTGGAGGGTCATTCACGGCAGTCCCTTAGACTAAGATGCGGGTGATGAGGCCCTCAAGGTTGGCATACGGACCGATGATATTGGGTTATGCGTCGCGTGTGCCATCTGCCCTTGGTGCTGAGGGACCAGGGTTGAAGTCTAACCCAAATTTCTTCTTGTTTTGCTTCGCTGATTGTTGGGCAAACTGGAAGTTGCGCTTGAACAGATTGTCATCACGACACCAGAGTAGTGACGACGGATGTGCTTCAGCAGGCTGTGGTCCTTGGACCATGCATGGGTAGAAGCCTTGAGCAATGGCTTCATCTCTGGTCTTGGGTATGAGGTTCTTGTAAAGGACGTCCCCCCACGGTCTCTTGATGGCACTTTTCTCAGCATACTCTTGGGTTGTGAAGCGGTATTTGAACCATTGTTCTGCCTAGTAGCGTCGAATCCATTGGATTCGGGTCTTGCGCTGCCCATAATTCTCTTCAGGATCTGTTTTATACATTTCTGCCAGGTCTTCAGGCAGATCTTTGGAAGTTCCTCCATGTCATTGTCTGCCCCCCTTCCTTGCTGCTGCTTCTGAAGCCATAAACTTTAACTTGAAAGGCTTCAAAACTTTCAAAGGCTTCAAAGGCTTTCTTTTGCTGGACCAACAGGAACTGGCTTCAGGAGAATTTATGTGTTGCTGTAGGAATTCTGCAAATGAATGAAGACTATGAGAACCGAAGGATTCTCCCACGGACATGTACCTGTGACAGCATTAAGGTGCGAGGGAAGGGGAAGAGGTCATATGCATTCTCAGAAGGTTTTGAAGATTAATCAGTTTAGAAGACATTGACCTCATCGTGCGAAGACATTCACTCATAGATAAGAAGTTGGTTCCAGATTTGTACGAACCACAGATCAGTACAAGTGAGGAATCTAACTACTTCATGAAGCACAAGTGAATATACTAGGCATGTTATGAGAGGCAGATAGAGAGATCTAAATTATGTGAAGAGAAACTTCTTATGGTAGAAAGTGACAGAACCATGAGATCAAAAGGGGCTGTAAAAAGAAGTTTTATTTACCACACTTGGAACTGCTAGACGAAGTGGGAGATGATGCCGAGCAGTTCAATCCTCCGTGCCCTAACTTGGCAACGGAAGACACCTACGGCGACGGCGGAGAGGACGATGTCCACGATCGGCGTGAAGACGGCGTCGGAGAGGTTGCGGCAGCGAAGCGCTTCGTCGCCGGTGTCGTCGAGAGCTAGCGGTGGCGCTAGGGTTCGTGCGAGGGTGGAAGAAGGAGATAATGACCGCAGTAAGTGTGAATTTATAGGCACATGGGCGGCACTGTGCTATTACACAGGTGCCCCTGGCAATTCGCATCTGAGGAACGCGTGGCCAGTTTGCGGAAGTTGGGGTTTGTTCCACGTCCCACGCACGCCTGGATTGTCGGGCGGTCGTTCCTACTTCTCCGGATTTCTTGTGGATGAATGAGCATTGAAAATGGTTTCAAAGGTTGTCTCTGTGTCTTCTGCTGACAAGGACGCAGAGAAGACATTCGACAGTTTCAATAGAATGCATATGACTTGGAGAGATAGAATTTGAGATAAAAAGCATAGAGAGATTAGGGTCCGATCACATTCACTTAGTTCAAAAGATTCAACCAAGAAGACATAGCTATAAGTGAATGCTGTAGAGGATAGAACACTAGTATATGTATATCTATATAATCAACGTAGTGAAGATAATCATGAAGACATGTTAAGATTGAAGCCAAACCAAATGTGAAGACATTGCAAGGTAACGCCATGAGTGAAACACTTCAAAATAGAACGTTTGGTGGTGGCGTTACCCACCGTATAGGAAGTATTAGACCCAGACACGGCGCACAATTATCGTGGAGCTCCGAAGTCAAATTCCACATTAATGTATTCACACTTAGAATGTATGTCTTCATTGATTGAAGATATACTTCACTTCGTGTGTTGCACATCTAAGTCATCAATATGCATAAGGGTTAGGATGTGTGCCTGATCACAGGACATTTGAGGATTCCAGGATATTTAGCTCACACCGTAACTTGCAAAACCTCTTCTCATCCAAGGGCTTGGTGAAGATATCTGCCAATTGCTCTTCAGTGTTGACGTGTATGATATCAATGTCTTCCTTCACAACATGATCTCTGAGAAAGTGATGACGAATTTCAATGTGCTTTGTCTTCGAGTGCTGAACTGGGTTGTTGGCAATCTTGATGGCGCTTTCGTTGTCGCAGTACAGTGGCACTTGCTTCAGATGAATGCCATAGTCCTTGAGTGTTTGCTTCATCCACAGAAGCTGAGCGCAGCAAGATCCAGCAGCAATGTATTCAGATTCAGCAGTGGAGAGAGATACACAGTTCTGCTTCTTTGAAGACCAACATACAAGTGATCGTCCCAGAAAGTGACATGTGCCTGATGTAGACTTGCGATCAAGTTTGTCACCAGCATAATCAACATCCGAGAATCCAACCAAATCAAACTCTGAGCCCTTTGGATACCATAATCCTAGAGTTGGGGTGTGAGCCAAATATCGAAGAATTCGCTTCACAGCTAAGTGATGCGACTCCTTTGGTGCCGCTTGAAATCGAGCACACATGCAAACACTAAGCATAATATCTGGCCTAGATGCACATAAATAAAGCAAAGAACCAATCATGGAGCGGTATACCTTTTGATCAAACTCTTTACCATTGTTGTCAGGACCTAGATGATGTTTGACTGGCATTGGTGTTGTGAAGCCTTTGCAGTCTTGCATACCGAACTTCTTCAGGCAATCTTTGAGATACTTTTCTTGAGATATGAAGATGCCATTGCGTTGTTGTCGTATTTGAAGACCAAGGAAGAACTTCAGCTCCCCCATCATGGACATCTGATATTGCTCTTGCATCATATATCCAAACTCTTCACTGTACTTCTGATTGGTGCAGCCGAAGATAATGTCATCCACATATATTTGGCACACAAACAGTTCACCATCATATGTCTTCGTGAAAAGAGTGGGATCTAGGGAACCAGGTATGAAGCCTTTGCTCTTCAGGAAGTATTTGAGTGTGTCATACCAGGCCCTAGGGGCTTGTTTGAGGCCATACAGTGCCTTGTTGAGCTTGTATACCATGTCAGGATGTTTTGGATTTTCAAAGCCAGGCGGTTGAGCAACATACACTTCTTCAATCTTGTCATTGAGAAAGGCACTTTTCACATCCATTTGATATAGAAGTATGTTATGATGATTTGCATAGGCCAGCAGTATGCGTATGGCTTCAAGCCTAGCCACAGGAGCAAATGTTTCATCGAAGTCAATGCCTTCCACTTGAGTATATCCTTGAGCAACGAGACGAGCTTTGTTTCTGACAACTTGACCATGCTCATCTTGCTTGTTGCGGTATATCCATTTGGTGCCTATTATATTGTGCTTCTGTGGATCAGGACGCTTAACCAGTTCCCATACATTATTCAGCTCAAAGTGTTGAAGCTCTTCTTGCATAGCTTGAATCCATTCAGGTTCCATGAAGGCTTCTTCAACTTTCTTGGGTTCTGATATTGAGACGAATGCGAAGTGCCCACAGAAATTTGCTAGCTGAGTTGCCCTTGAACGAGTGAGTGGACCAGGTGCATTGATGCTGTCAATTATTCTGTCAATCTGTCTTCATTGGCAACACGAGGATGTACAGGGCGAAGACTTTGCTCTTGCTGATCTGTGTTGTTGTTGGGAGGAATGTCTTCAGGCTGAGCATTGTCTTCATGTTGATCAGGTGCTGAGATGATAAGTTCTTCTTCAGGATGAGCTTCAGAAGGTATAATCTCTCCAGTTCCCATAAGCTTGATTGATTCACTAGCTGGAACTTCATCTAGCACATTTGGCAGTTGCTCTCTTTGTGAACCATTTGTCTCATCGAACCGCACATCCACTGTTTCAACCACTTTGTAATGAAGGAGATTGAAGACTCTGTAGGAGTGCGAATCCTTTCCATATCCAAGCATAAAACCCTCATGTGCTTTTGGTGCAAACTTTGAGGTGTGGTGTGGGTCCTTGATCCAGCACCTTGCACCAAATACTCTGAAGTAATTGACATTTGGCTTTTTGCCAGTAAGGAGCTCATAAGATGCCTTGTTCAGAAGCTTGTGAAGATAAACACGATTGATTGTATGGCATGCAGTGTCAATGGCTTCAGTCCAGAATTTTCTTGGAGTCTTGTATTCATCTAGCATCGTTCTGGCCATCTCAATGAGTGTTCTGTTCTTGCGTTTGACGACGCCATTCTGCTGTGGCGTGTACGGAGCTGAGAATTCATGTGTGATGCCCAAGGTATCAAGATATGTATCAAGGACAGTGTTCTTGAATTCAGTGCCATTGTCACTTCTGATGTGCTTTATCTTGGTGCCAAAATTGTTCATAGCATGATTGACGAAGCGTCTGAAGACATCCTGCACTTCAGTCTTGTAAAGGATTATGTGCACCCAAGTATATCTAGAGTAATCATCAACAATGACGAAGCCATAGAGGCAACCAGTAGTAGCAAAAGTTGAGTAGTGAGTGGGACCGAAAAGATCCATGTGGAGCAGTTCGAAGGGTTGAGTAGTAGTCATGATTGTCTTCAAAGGATGTTTTGCCCTCGTCATCTTCCCTGCTTCACAGGCACCGCACAAGTGATCTTTCTTGAACTTGACGCCCTCAATGCCTATGACATGCTTCTTCTTCGCAAGGGTGTGGAGGTTCCTCATGCCAGCATGCCCAAGCCTCCGATGCCAAAGCCAGCATTCTGAAGCTTTTGCAAGAAGACATACTGCAAGTTGTGGCCCTGCTGAGAAATCTACCACGTACAGATCATCTTTTCGATACCCTTCAAACACTAGAGACTTGTCAGATTCCATTAGTACTAGGCAACGATATTTTCCAAACATTACGATCATGTTCAAATCGCAAAGCATTGAGACAGACATTAAGTTGAAGCCAAGGGATTCAACAAGCATGACTTTATCCATGTCTTGATCCTTTGAGATTGCAACTCTACCTAGACCCAATACCTTACTTTTACCAGCGTCAGCAAATGTGATGTGGCTCTTGTCGGATGGACGTAAGGTTGAGTCCATAAGAAGGCTTCTTTTGCCAGTCATGTGATTTGTACACCCACTGTCAATAATCCATTCTGAAGACTTTGAAGACGCGGGTGTCGTACCCTACAGTGCAGTTAGGGGGATAGGCTTCACGAAGAGAATTGTGAAGCAAAAACATTTGACGAACCAGCGGGTTATGAAAACTTAGATCCAGATTAGGACTAATAGGGAGAGTAGCATGCGATTCAGGAATGAAGTACATAATGATGCCATTCGGGCATTTTATCTTGCGCCCTACAAGTTTTTTTAAGGTCCCCAGCAATAGCGTCAGAAGATTTTGGTTTTCTGCTGGAGACCTTTCCCTGCAAAAGAGAGTTAAGCCTTCTTAACCACCCACATCTTCAAGGGTGGCTTAGAAGCAATAAGTCTAAGTGCAGCATCTGAGAATTTTGGCTTTGAAGCCTTAGCAAACAGTCTTGCAGATGGACAATAATACTCATAAGAATAAGCAGAATAATTTTTGGTCATATGAACATGACGGTTTGATGAACCGCTATCATATTCATATGCCTGAGTATGGTTTCCCTGAAAAACATTTGCGTTAGTGCGACTCAGGTGAGTCCTTTGTCTGTATGAAGCCTTTGAACCGTATGAAGCCTTTGGTCTGAGGTTTGTCTTCTTCAAGTGAGGTGTCATGAAGACATTCACAGGAAGATTTTCCAGACACTTTTTCGGGACCCAGATCTTCTTCATAGGCGGTCCATTCCTGCAGTTAGTACCAATGTACCTGGCAAACACTACACCATTCTGATCTTTAAACAGTACATAGTTTGCATCAAAGGATTCATCAATGATAATGGGGTTAGCACAAGTGAAGCCAAATAAATTGGATGGATCTGCTGAAGGTTCCTTTGCAGCAACCCACTTGGTTTTGGGGTACTGCTCAGGTTTCCAGTAAGAGCCATCTGCATTTATTTTCCTTACGAACCCTATACCCTCTTTCCTAGGGTTTCGGTTCAGAATCTACTTTTTTAGGACATCACATAGCGTCTGATGCCCTTTGAGGCTTTTGTACATCCCTGTTTCAAGCAATGTCTTCAACCTAGCATTCTCATCAGCAATAGCAGTGGTATCCTCAGCAGAGGGGTTAGTTACCACATCAACAGTTGAAGATATTGCAACAGCAGTAGCAGTGGAACATTCAGCAACAGAAGTAGCATTATCACGCTCAATGCGTTTAAGACATGGTGGTTCAAATTCTTCCTGAGCGGAACTGATCTGTTCGGCGCGAAGTGACTCGTTTTCTTTTTGAAGATCTTCATGAGCCGCTCTCAATTTCTCAAGTTCTTGCTTCCTTTGAAGATAATCATAGGAAAGCTTTTCATGAGTTGTTGAGAGAGTATCAAGACGATCTTCAAGTTCCTGATACTTAACGTGAAGATTTTTTATGTCTTCAATTAAGGATTCAGATCGAGTCATTTCAGCACCCAACAGATCATCGCTTCTATCTAACAGTTTTTGAATATGTTCCATGGCTTTCTGTTGTTCAGTTGCAATTTTAGCAAGTGTTTTGTAACTGGGTTTTGAATCACAATCAGAGTCATCGTCACTGGATGTTTGATAGCGAGTAGTGCATGTGTTTACCTTGGCACCGCGTGCCATGAAGCAGTAGGTAGGAGTGGAGTCGTCCTTGTCATTTGCATCGGTGTCGGTGATGAAGTCATTGTCTTCAATGTTGAAGATGGACTTGGCGACATATGTTGTAGCCAGACTTGCAACGCCAGAATCAGACTCCTCCTCAGACTCCACCTCTGCCTCCTCAGAAGCGGACTCCTCCTCAGAATCCATTTCCTTGCCAACAAACGCACGTGCCTTGCCAGATGAGCTCTTCTTGTGTGATGAAGACTTTGAGGAAGACTTGGAAGAAGAATTTGAGTATTTCTTCTTCTTCTTGTCGTTAGAGTCATATTCCTTGCTCTTCTTCTTCCTTCTGTTCTCATTGTCCCACTGTGGACACTCAGAGATAAAGTGTCCAGTTTTCTTGCACTTGTGGCATGTTTTCTTCTTGTAGTCATGAGCAGAAGCTTCATCATTCCTTGAGCTTGATCGTGAAGACTTTCTGAAGCCTTTCTTCTTGGTGAACTTTTGGAACTTCTTCACAAGCATTGCAAGTTCCCTTCCAATGTCTTCAGGATCATCAGAACTGCTGTCAGATTCTTCTTCAGATGAGGAAACAGCTTTTGCCTTCAAGGCACGAGTTCGCCCATAGTTTGGACCGTAGATATCTCTTTTCTCAAAAAGCTGAAACTCATGTGTGTTGAGCCTCTCAAGTATGTCAGACGGATCGAGTGTCTTGAAATCAGGACGTTCTTGGATCATCAGGGCTAGGATGTCAAACGAACTATCAAGTGATCTCAGCAGCGTCTTGACGATTTCATGTTTGGTGATCTCAGTGGCGCCGAGGGCTTGAAGCTCATTTGTGATGTCAGTGAGCCGGTCAAATGTGTGCTGGACATTCTCATTGTCATTTCGCTTGAAGCGGTTGAAGAGGTTGCGAAGAACACTGATTCTCTGATCTCTCTAGGTTGAGATGCCTTCATTGACTTTGGAGAGCCAGTCCCAGACCAGCTTGGATATCTTCAAGGCACTCACACGACCATACTATCCTTTGGTCAGATGACCGCAGATGATATTCTTGGCAGTAGAGTCCAGTTGAGTGAACTTCTTGACATTAGCAGCAGTGACACCTTCTCCAGCCTTGGGAACGCCGTTCTCGACGACATACCATAGGTCAACGTCAATGGCTTCAAGATGCATGCGCATCTTATTCTTCCAGTAGGGATATTCAGTTCCATCGAAGACGGGGCACGCAACGGAGACTTTGATTATCCCTGCAGTCGACATAGCTAAAACTCCAGGTGGTTAAACCGAATAACACAGAACAAGGGAGCACCTTGCTCTGATACCAATTGAAAGTGCGTTATATGGACTACAGGGGGGGTGAATAGGCGATTTTTATGGAAGTCTTCAAAACATGGAAGTTATGAAGACAAACAGTAGAGATATGCCCATTACTATGCAGCGGAAGTTAGACTACACTAGGCAAGCCATGGTCAAGTATCAACAGAGTGAAAGCATAGTGACAAATAGCTGTAGTGTAATTAGGATCAGGTAGGAAGATACTATGAAGCCAAACAGATCATACACTCGCGTTGTGAAGACAAAAGATAGAACAGGCACGCAATGACTTCACAATGAGTGATCAGTAAGTAAAAGGAAGTGAAGATAAAACTAGTGACTCGTTGAAGACAATGATGTGTTGGACCAGTTCCAGTTGCTGTGACAACTGTACGTCTGGTTGGAGCGGCTAGGTATTTAAACCTTAGGACACACTGTCCTGGACACCCAGTCCTGAACACGCAGCTCAGGACACCAAGTCCTCACCGTATTTTCCTTGAGCTAAGGTTACATAGTCCTCGTCCAATCACTCTAGTAAGTCTTCAAGGTAGACTCCCAAACCTTCACAGACTTCGTTCACTGGCAATCCACAATATCTCTTGGATGCTCTGAACGCGACGCCTAACCGTCTGGGGATGCACAGCCCTCAAGTGTAATAAGTCTTCAGATCACACAGACAAGAAGACTTAAGTGATGCCCAATTTACTCTGGCTCTGGATGGTTAGGGCTTTCTCCTCGCTAGGAATTTTCTCTCAAAGGCTTCGAGGTGGGTTGCTCTCAAACGACAAAAGCCATGCACTGAAATCTGAGCAGCCAGCCATTTATGGTTGTAGGGGGTGGGCTATTATAGCCACTTGGCAACCCGACCTGATTTGTCCGAAATGACCCTGGGTCACTAAGGAACTGACACGTGTCTCAACGGTCAGATTTCAAACTCTCATGGCAACTTTACTTGGGCTACAAGCAAAGCTGACTTGTCCGGCTCTGGACAAGATTCGCTCTCATTGTCTTCACTCGAAGACATAGGTTTTTGGTTTAGGCATCACTTCAGTCATTCTGACTGGTTCTCCTGGACCCCACTTATCAGTACGGTGGTTCCTATGACTCAACACAAAAGAAAAAGAACTACAAAAGATCTAAGTCTCCGAGCTCCATAGGCTTCATAACGTGTCTTCTTTTGTCATAGTCTTCAATGTGAATATCTTCATATACCATCTTTGGCTTCAATGTCTTCATACATTTTTAGGGGTCATCTTTGGTAGTAAAACCGAATCAATGAGGGACTTCTACCTGTGTTATCCTGCAATTCTCACAAACACATTAGTCCCTCAACTAGGTTTGTCGTCAATACTCCAAAACCAACTAGGGTGGCACTAGATGCACTTACAAGCCCAGGCCACGGCCGCTCACGAGGTGGCGCTGAAAGACGCCGGGGCCGCCCAGGATCGCTGTCAGTCACTGGAGGCCGAGCTGGAGGCGATGCGCAACAAGCGTGTAGCCGAGGCGCGAGGCCGCAAGGCGGATGATGAGAAGATGAAGGCCTGGGAGGACGCCGTCAAGGGTCGCGACGCTGAGCTGGAGCTGTTGGGGAAGGCACATGCCGCGGAGCACAGCCGGTTGGAGAAGCTGAAGCGGAAGATGGAAACGGAGAAAGCCGAGCTTGACGCCAAGGCGACGGTCCTGGCCGAGGACCGCGCGGCCTTCAAGTACCTCGAGGAGAGGTCCCGCATGGCGCTGCGGGCACTCTATGAGAAGGTCTTGGAGGAGCCACTAGCCACCGTCGACGAGGGCCCCACCCAGCTGCTTCCTCATCTGGTCGGGGCGCTTGAAGAGGTCATGGACGGAATCGGCCCCTTGGTAGAGGGAGAGGCCCGCATACTTTCCTCGGCCGCGCTGACACGCGTCTTCAACCACCTCCATCTTCATGACCCTGCCGCCAATCTCGACGAGCTGCTGGAGCCTGTGGACGACGAGCGCTGCGCAGCCGCTGCCGAAGCCGTGAAGGGCCAGGTGGAGGCTCTGCTGAGGAAGTTTTGCGCCTTCGACCCTGCGCCCCCAACTGGTGACGTTGCCGAACCTGCAACTCCAGCTGGCGGCTCAGGAGAGGGCGACATCACCGTCGAAGGGACACCTCTTGCAAGTGATAGCGACGTACAGGGATGATGGGGTTACTTGCCGGCGGCTCCTTTTCCTGCTTTGCTTCTGCAACATGAACCGTGCCTCGTGGAGGCATTTAAACTTGTGCTTGGTATTTGAGAAACAGTATGTCTTGTAATATTTGTTTGAAATTCCGCTATTTCCTTTCCGTTTTCTATGGTGTTCTGCGTCGGCAGGGCCCGACCCCACGCATACCTCAGCCACCATTGGGCCGTCCGGATCACCAGGACGGACCAAGGAGTGAGGGGCTACGTGGCCAGTTAGGCTCCTGAGTCGTGATGCTCAGGAGTCCCCCTTGACGCGCAAACAACATATGGAAAGGAGATGCGAGAGTAGGCCTAGTGTTCTACGTCGGCAGGGCCCGACCCCGCGCATACCTCATCCGCCGTTGGGCCGTTTGGATCACCAAGACGGACCAAAGATTGAGGGGCTACATGGCCAGTTAGCCTCCTGAGTCGCGATGCTCAGGAGTCCCCCTTGACGTCCAAACGACCTTCATACCTTGGCTCCGCTTGGAAGGGCGCGTGACGACCAGGTCCGAGGGACCTGACAGGGTGGCGTACGCTCGGGCGTGACCCGAGCACATCCCCCGTGCCTAGCCCCCTCATGTGACTCTCCCGAGGGGAGGCGTTGTGATGAGGCCAGACACTAAGCTCGGAGGCTCCCTGAGGTTGATACGGCCATGGGGATGATACATCTCCAACGTATCTACTTTTTCAAACACTTTTGCCCTTGTTTTGGACTCTAAGTTGCATGATTTGAATGGAACTAACCCGGACTGACGCTGTTTTCAGCAGAATTGCTATGGTGTTATTTTTGTGCAGAAATAAAAGTTCTTGGAATGACATGAAAATCAACAGAGAATATTTTTGGAATATATAAAAAATACTGGCGAAAGAATCAAGGCCAGGGGGCCCACACCCTGTCCATGAGGGTGGGGGCATGCCTACCCCCTGGGCGCGCCCCTGCCTCGTGGGCCCCCTGGTGCTCCACCGACCTCAACTCCGACTCCATATATTCACGTTCGGGGAGAAAAAAATAAGAGAGAAGGATTCATCGCGTTTTACGATACGGAGCCGCCGCCAAGCCCTAATCTCTCTCGGGAGGGCTGATCCGGAGTCCGTTTGGGGCTCCGGAGAGGGGAATCCGTCGCCATCATCATCATCATCAACCTTCCTCCATCACCAATTTCATGATGCTCACCTCCGTGCGTGAGTAATTCCATCGTAGGCTTGCTGGACGGTGATGGGTTGGATGAGATTTATCATGTAATCGACTTAGTTTTGTTAGGGTTTGATCCTTGGTATCCATTATGTTCTGAGATTGATGTTGCTATTACTTTGCTATGCTTCATGCTTGTCACTAGGGCCCGAGTGCCATGATTTCAGATCTGAACCTATTATGTTTTCATGAATATATGTGAGTTCTTGAGCTTATCTTGCAAGTCTATAGTTACCTATTATGTGTTATGATCCGTTAACCCCGAAGTGACAATAATCGGGATACTTAGCGGTGATGACCGTAGTTTGAGGAGTTCATGTATTCACTAAGAGTTAATGCTTTGGTCTGGTACTCTATTAAAAGGAGGCCTCAATATCCCTTAGTTTCCAATAGGACCCCGCTGCCATGGGAGGGTAGGACAAAAGATGGCATGCAAATTCTTTTCCGTAAGCATGTATGACTATATTCGGAATACATGCCTACATTACATTGATCAACTGGAGCTAGTTATGTGTCACCCTATGTTATAACTATTGCATGAGGAATCGCATCCGACATAATTAGCCATCACTGATCCATTGCCTACGAGCTTTTCATATATTGATCTTCGCTTATTTACTTTTTCGTTGCTACTGTTACAATCACTATAAAACCAAAACTGCTACCATTACTTTTGCCACCGTTACCACTACTATCATATTACTTTGCTACTAAATACTTTGCTGCAGATATTAAGTTTCCACGTGTGGTTGAATTGACAACTCAGCTGCTAATACTTGAGAATATTCTTTGGCTCCCCTTGTGTCGAATCAATACATTTGGGTTGAATACTCTACCCTAGAAAACTGTTGCGGTCCTCTATACTTGTGGGTTATCAAGACTATTTTCTAGCGCTGTTGCCGGGGAGCATAGCTCTATTCTTTGAGTCACTTGGGATTTATATCTTCTGATCACTATGAAGAACTTGAAAGATAAAAGAACCAAGATTTTTCCCTCAACTACGAGGGGAGGTAAGGAACTGCCATCTAGCTCTGCACTTGATTCACCTTTTGTTTTGAGTAAACTTGCAACACCTACTCCTGCTATTCATTCTAATATGTCGCATGTTATTGATGACGCCACTTCTGCTTTGCATGATACTTATGATGAAACTACTTCTATGCTTGATAATACCGTGCCACTAGGTGAATTTCTTGATGAACAACTTGCTAGGGTTAGAGAGAAGGAAATTATTGAAACTGATAATATTGATGAAAGGGATGATGAAGATTCTCCCCCTAGATATGAATTGCCTGTTGTGCCTGAGGGTTATGTTATGGATGAAGAAACTGCTAGAGACTTCTTAGCTTGCAATGATAGATCTGATCTTAAGAAATTATTAGCTAAGCTTAAAGAAAAATCCTTGAATGCTAGAATGAAACATGACCCTGCTTTTGCTACTTCACCTATCTTTATTACTTGATAAGGATTATGATTTCTCTGTCAATCATGAGTTAATTACTCTGGTTGAATCTGATCCTTTTTATGGCTATGAATCTGAAACTGTTGTGGCACATCTTATTAAATTAAATGATATAGCCACCCTGTTTACTCATGATGAGAAAACTCACTATTACTTTATCCTTAAGTTGTTTCCATTCTCATTAAAGGGTGATGCTAAAACATGGTTTAATTCTCTTGATCCTGGTTGTGTGCGTAGTCCCCAGGATATGATTTATTACTTCTCCGCTGAATATTTCCCCGCTCATAAGATACACGCTGCCTTAAGGGAAATATATATTTTTGTGCAAATTGAAGAAGAGAGTCTCACACAAGTTTGGGGGAGGCTTCTCCAATTACTTAATGCTTTACCTGATCATCCTCTCAAGAAAATGAAATACTTGATATCTTTTATAATGCACTAACCGATGCTTCCAGAGACTACCTGGATAGTTGTGCTGGTTGTGTTTTCAGGGAAAGAACTGCCGATCAAGCTGAATTGCTATTGAATAATATGTTGAGTAATGAAAATGTTTGGACACTTCCTGAACCAACTCCTAAGCCAACTCCGAAGAAAAGGGGTATTCTATTTCTTAGTCCTGAAGATATGCAAGAGGAAAAGAAATCTATGAAAGAAAAAGGTATTAAAGCTGAAGATGTTAAGAATTTACCACCTACTAAAGAAATACATGGTCTTGATAACCCGACACAAGTAGTAAAGGTAAATTCTCTCTATAGATTTAATGAAGGTGATATTCCTCGTAATAAGTCTGCTAGCCAATGCTTAGATGAGTTTGATAATTTTATTGTTAAACAAGAAAACTTTAATGCTTATGTTGGTAGACAATTGAAACGCAATGCTAATATGCTTGAACACTTGAGTGATTATATGTCTAGAGTTAAAGGTGAACTTAAACTTATTAGTAACATGCTTCTATGGTTACCACTCAAGTAGAACAAGTAATTAAGGCTCAGAATGATTTGCTCAATGACTTAAATAATAAGAAAAATGATAATGTTGTTAGAGTTATGACTAGAGGGGGTAAAATTACTCAGGAACCTTTGTATCCTGAGGGCCATCCTAAGAGAATTGAGCAAGATTCTCAAAGAACTAATGTTGATGCACCTAGTTCTTCTAAGAAGAAGAAGAAAAATGATAGGACTTTGCATGCTTCTAGTGAACCTGTTGTTGACACACCTGAGAATCCCAATGATATTTCTATTTATAATGCTGAAACACAATATGGTAATGAACATGAACCTAGTGATAATGTTAATGATGATGTTCATGTTAATGCTCAACCTAGCAATAACAATGATGTAGAGGTTGAACCTGCTGTTGATCTTGATAACCCACAATCAAAGAATCAACGTTATGATAAGAGAGACTTTGTTGCTAGGAAGCACGGTAAGGAAAGAGAACCATGGGTTCAGAAACCCATGCCTTTTCCTCCTAAACCATCCAAGAAAAATGATTAGACCTATCTATTTGCATATGCGTTTGACTGATATGCTTAAATGAATCCTTATGCTAAGTACATGAAAGATATTTTTACTAATAAAAGAAAGATACCGGAAGCTGAAATTTCAACCATGCTTGCTAATTACACTTTTAAGGGTGGAATACCTAAGAAACTTGGAGATCCAGGAGTACCAACTATACCATGCTCCATTAAAAGAAACTATATTAAAAATGCTTTATGTGATCTTGGAGCCGGTGTTAGTGTTATGCCTCTTTATTTATATCGTAGACTTGATTTGAATAAGTTAACACCTACTGAAATATCTTTGCAAATGGCTGATAAATCAACTGCTATACCTATCGGTATTTGTGAGGATGTGCCTGTTGTGGTTGCAAACGTTACTATTTTAACAGACTTTGCTATTCTTGATATTCCTGAGGATGATAGTATGTCGATTATCCTTGGTAGACCCTTTTTGAATACTGCAGGGGCTGTTATTGATTGCAACAAAGGCAATGTCACTTTTCATGTTAACGGTAATGAGCATACGATACACTTTCTGAGAAAACAACCTCAAGTCCATAGTATCAATTCTATTGGAAAATTTCAACGATTATTATTGGAGGTTTTGAATTTCCTCTTCCTACTATCAAGAAGAAATATGATATTCTTGTTGTTGGGGATGTGCATATCCCCGTTGAGGTAACCTAGTGTTATTCGAAATTTCTCCGGTTTAATGCGATTCGGAATGAGTTTGTTAACAAGACTTGATCAACCTTGTTAGTGGATTCCTTTTGATGAGCATGAGATGGATGAAGTTAGAAAGCACAACCTTCTGTACCGTCTTTTTACTTTCTGTTATTTATATTAAATAAAGTAAAATAGTATTTTCTGTCTGTTTTCTAAATTATCCTTGCAATAAAAAATACCCCGAAAATAAAAGTTCTCCAAATGCGCTGAAAATTTAATATGATTTTTTCCAGAATATTTAAGAATTATTGGCACTGAGAACACACCAGGGGGCCTCACCATGTGCCCACGAGGGTGGAGGGTGCACCCTACCCCCTGGGCGCCCCCTGCCTCGTGGACCCCACGTGGGTCCCCTCCATTTATTCTTGCACCCACACACTTCTTCTTCCTCCAGAAAAAATCATCCACCAGCTCAAACCAGAGTTCTAGCTCATCTTGCTGCCATTTTCGATCTCCTTGCTCAAAGCTCCATTCACAAAACTGCTTTGGGGGATTGTTCTTCGGTATGTGACTCCTCCAATGGTCCAATTAGTTTTTGTTCTAGTGCTTTGTTTATTGCAAATTTTTGCTGCTTAGGTGACCCTGTTCTTGAGCTTGCATGTCAAATTTATGTGGTCAAAAGTAGTTTTAATGCATGATATAGCCTCTAGGCACTTGTAGGAGTAGTTGCTATCAATTTTGTTGAGTTTGGTCCACTTTTATTTTAAGTTACTAAAATTTTCAGAAATTTTCAGAAAAAAGATGAAGAGATTTTTGAGGGGCTCATCGAGCCGAAGCTCTAAGGATCAGCGAAGTGAAGAAAATAAGAAGCCCAAGTATAATCTCCCTCGTACTACGGAGGTTCGGCCGTGTGAATGGCCTTGTGATGAGTTCTTGAGAGAAGCCGGGATTTATGAAGATATTTATTATTTGGCTGAGAATGCAGGCCTCACCGACTTCCTCCACGACGAGCGTGAACAGTATCTCTTACTCACCAATATTTTTGTGCAAAATTTCCATTTCCATGCTACGAGATCACCACCTTCGGTGGAATTTATTTGTATGATGAGCATAAGGAGATGTCACTTTATGATTTTTGGCGGGTTTGTAGGATACCCTTTGAGGGCTGCATAGAGGAACCACATCGTAATGATGTGGAGGGATTTATTGATATGATTGCTGTAGGGGAAACGAGGAATGTTTCTGATGCAAAAATCACTAGCATACATTTTCCTATTCTATGTTACTTTGCAATATTTGCTAGTAGATGCTTAATTGGTCGCGAGAACTGTGGAAATCTTAGTGCCCCTGATATTGTTATTTTGCGCCATGCTTTGTTTCGTGATACCACTTTCAGTTTAGGCGCTATTATTGCTAAACGGTTAAATCTGAACCGTACAAAGGGTCCCTTCTTAGGAGGCATCTTCGCCTCGCGCCTTGCTGCACACTTTAACATACCTATTAGGCATTATGAGAAAGAGGAAAAGTTGTTGCCTCATATTTTTCTAGATTATAAGAGCATGGTAGCACATGATTTTAATGTTAAGAATAAGAAGAAGATGCTTAACTATAGACTGATGTTTGGTAAGAATCACTTTGAGACTATTACCTTGCCCGCTCCCTCTTTGTTCAACATATTTTCAGGCACGTACCTTGTTTTGCCGGAGGCCGTTCAGGCATACCAGAGCCTGACATCAGCTCCAGAGCCGGAGCCATTATCTGAACCTCACCGTCAGTGTGTTTATCACTGGGATCCGGAGGAGATCGCCAACCACTGGCACCTCGAAGACCCTCCTCGGTACACCGGAGAAGGCAGTTTTGATCCATGGGCATAGACCAACTTAGGCCAAAATCCTAGGCTTGGGAGAGTATGTATTTCTCACCAACATTACATTCATGTTCACACACTCATGCCAGTTGTCGATGCTCATACTTTTTCATTGTATAATCCATGCTAGTTTATTTTCTTTTTAAGCTTTATTCTTGTGTGTTTGACAAACCTTAAGAAAAACCAAAAAAATTAGTTGTAGCTTTTAGCTAGCTTACTTTCCATGCATGTAGTAGTAGTAATTAAATAGAAAACCCAAAAAGATTTCTCGTTCTTTTTTTTCTTGTTGGGAGCTTTCCCGTGTAAATAGTTTTATTTCCTTTCTTTTCCTTGGGGGTCGAGAGGAGAAGACCATGATGAAAATGTTGAGTGGCTCTCATATGCAAAAAAAGAGCCCATATTACCTTGTCTTCTTCCTTGTAGTGAATGCTTGCAGATTCCAGCTTAGTCCAATGCACGTGCACTATTATTATTATCCACACCGTTCGGTCGTGCAAGTGAAAGGCAATAATGATGATATATGATGAACTGATTGAGATGAAAAAAGCTGGTATAAACTCGACCTCTCTTGTTTTTGTAAATATGATTAGTTCATCGTTCCTGATTTAGCCTATTATGAATGAAACATGTTTGCAATGACAATTAGAGATTATAGTTGCTCATGCCATGCTTAATTTGCTGGGAGTTTATAATGGTTTACCTTGCGTGCCAACATGCTATTAAAATGGTTGTGATGTGGTATGATAGGGTGGTATCCTCCTTTGAACGATTCGAGTGGCTTGACTTGGCACATGTTCATGCATGTAGTTGAAACAAAATCAACATAGCCTCCATGATATTTATGTTCATGGTAATTTATATCCTACTCATGCTTGCATTCAGTGTTGATTAATTTTAATGCATGTTCATGACTGTTGTCGCTCTCTAGCTGGTCGCTTCGCAGTCTCTTTCTAGCCTTCACTTGTACTAAGCGGGAATACTGCTTGTGCATCCAACTCCATAAACCCCAAAAGTTATTCCATATGAGTCCACCATACCTTCCTATATATGCGGTATCTACCTGCCGTTCCAAGTAAATTTGTATGTGCCAAACTCTAAACCTTCAAATAAAAATTATGTTTTGTATGCTCGAATAGCTCATATATCAACTAGGGCTGTCTGTATCTTCCATGCTAGGCGGGTTATTCTCAAGAGGAGTGGACTCCGCCCCTCACTCACGAGAAAATGGCTGGTCACCGGGATGCCTAGACCCATGCTCAAATCAAATCAAAATAATTGTAAACAAAACTCCCCCAGGATTGTTGTTAGTTGGAGGCACCCATTGTTTCAGGCAAGCCATGGATTGATGCTTGTTGGTGGTGGGGGAGTATAAACTTTACCATTCTTCTTGGGAACCGCCTATAATGTGTGTAGCATGGGAGATATCGAGATCTCTCGGTTGTTATGTTGACAATGAAAGTATACCGCTCAAAATATTATTCATCTCTATTTCAAAATCGAGCTCTGGCACCTCTACAAATCCCCGCTTCCCTCTGCGAAGGGCCTATCCATTTACTTTTAGGTCGAGTCATCACCCTCTTATTAAAAAGCACTAGTTGGAGAGCACCGCTGTCATTTGCATGTATTATTATTAGTTTACATTGAGTATGACTGTGACTGGATCTCTTTTACCATGAATTACAATTTCGAGTCATCCCTTGATCTTCAGGGGTGCTCTGCATTTATGTTTTGCGGCCTCAGAAAGGGCTAGCGAGATACCATCTTGTTATATCATATTATGATTGTTTTGAGAAAGTGTTGTCATCCGAGATTTATTATTATTGCTTGCTAGTTTATTATGCCATTGATATGAGTAAACATGAGACCTAAATGTTATTATGAATATGGTTAGTTCATAATCTCTACTCAAACTTTAATGATGGCTTTACATATTTACAACAACAAGAGCAAACAGAGTTTGTAGAAGTTTTTCTTTATCACTTTCAGTTTGTTAACTGAATTGCTTGAGGACAAGCAAAGGTTTAAGCTTGGGGGAGTTGATACGTCTCCAACGTATCTACTTTTCCAAACACTTTTGCCCTTGTTTTGGACTCTGACTTGCATGATTTGAATGGAACTAACCCGGACTGACGCTGTTTTCAGCAGAATTGCTATGGTGTTATTTTTGTGCAGAAATAAAAGTTCTTGGAATGACCAGAAAATCAACGAAGAATATTTTTGGAATATATAAAAAATACTGGCGAAAGAATCAAGGCCAGGGGGCTCACACCCTATCCACGAGGGTGGGGGTGCGCCTACCCCCTGGGCGCGCCCCCTACCTCGTGGGCCCCCTGGTGCTCCGCCGACCTCAACTCCAACTCCATATATTCACGTTCAGGGAGAAAAAATAAGAGAGAAGGATTCATTGCATTTTACGATATGGAGCTGCCGCCAAGCCCTAATCTCTCTTGGGAGGGCTGATCTGGAGTCCGTTCGGGGCTCCGGAGAGGGGAATCCGTCGCCATCGTCATCATCAACCTTCCTCCACCAATTTCATGATGCTCACCGCCATGCGTGAGTAATTCCATCGTAGGCTTGCTGGACGGTGATGCATTGGATGAGATTTATCATGTAATCGAGTTAGTTTTGTTAGGGTTTGATCCCTAGTATCCATTATGTTCTGAGATTGATGTTGCTATGACTTTGCTATGCTTAATGCTTGTCACTAGGGCCTGAGTGCCATGATTTCAGATCTGAACCTATTATGTTTTCATGAATATATGTGAGTTCTTGATCTTATCTTGCAAGTCTATAGTCACCTATTATGTGTTATGATCCGTTAACCCCGAAGTGACAATAATCGGGATACTTACCGGTGATGACCGTAGTTTGAGGAGTTCATGTATTCACTAAGTGTTAATGCTTTGGTCCGGTACTCTATTAAAAGGTGACCTTAATATCCCTTAGTTTCCAATAGGACCCCACTGCCATGGGAGGGTAGGACAAAAGATGTCATGCAAGTTCTTTTTCGTAAGTACGTATGACTATATTCGAAATACATGCCTACTTTACATTGATGAACTGGAGCTAGTTCTGTGTCACCCTATGTTATAACTATTGCACGAGGAATCGCATCTGACATAATTATCCATCACTGATCCATTGTCTACGAGCTTTTCATATATTGATCTTTGCTTATTTACTTTTTCGTTGCAAATGTTACAATCACTATAAAACCAAAACTGCTACCGTTACTTTTGCCACCGTTACCACTACTATCATATTACTTTGCTACTAAATACTTTGCTGCAGATATTAAGTTTCCAGGTGTGGTTGAATTGACAACTTAGCTGCTAATACTTGAGAATATTCTTTGGCTCCCCTTGTGTCGAATCAATAAATTTGGATTGAATACTCTACCCTAGAAAATTGTTGCGATCCCCTATACTTGTGGGTTATCAGGGGCCGCCCTCAGTTGTTTATCACCAGTGCGGAGCATAGCGCTTCTGCACTTGCACGGGCATAGCCGCTCCTCGGCAGTGTCGACTGCCAGCGCGGAGCATGGTGCTTCCACTAGCGCGTGGGTGAGGGCTCCCTCTATGTGGAGCCCCCGAGGCGTGTACAACCCCTCCTTGACACGTGGCTTGCACGGCAGGGCTAGCTGAGGTGTGTCTGGGCACTCACGAGCCAGCGCGGGACTCACGAGGCCCTACCTCAAGGCGGGTTGCGCCTGGTCTTGCTCTTGATGGTTGTGGTGGTCCTGCGAGATGGTTAGGCAACCTGCGCCGAGCGGATCTCCTGAGGCTATTGCATGAGGAGGCCAAGCACCAATGACCCCAGGAGGTGACGTGAATGGGGCCGGCCCGCCAGACAGAGCTGGGACGTTGGGTTTATCGACGCTGCAGGGACGGACACGAGCACAGACACCGTGCCTAGTCTTCCCATGCGAAGGATCCTACAGAAAAATGATCGGCGCGCGACTCTCGTGGTGGGCGGCAATCAAGTAGGTGATGACTATAAATAACTCATGCATGGGAATCGGATAGCTTAGATAGATGCGGGAACGATACATGCCGCTGGGACGGACCCAAGCGGCCTGGGGATGATGCGGCCCGAGGGGCACCACCAGTAAAGTAAGCTAAAGACTTAAAAAGGATACATGCCACAGGGATAGGCCCACGCAACCTGGGAATAATGCAGCCCGGGGGGCGCTCCCAGCTGAATGAACTTGGAAAATGTCACCTGGTTTTGTTGTCGAAGGAGCGTTGGGGTAGCTGAAGGCGCGCGCTGAAGAAGCCGCTCCTCATGAGCCGCCAAGACCTTGAGACTCGGGAGGCTCTGGGGGCTCAGTTGGCTCCCTGAGGACCGTCGCCATCTCCGCCAGGACCGCGTGATGCCTGGCCTCCTGGGTTGCCAGGATGCTCCGTAGGTTGCGTTGGAAGGCGGCTGCCACGCTCGGCAAGCCAAATGGCATGCGAACGTAGCTGTGAGGTGGACCTTCGCACCGGCCAGCGCGCGAAGGCTAGAAGCGCTCCTGAGATGCGGCCCTGTTGAGCCCTAGGATGTCGATGCAGACGCGCAGCTCGCCACCCTTGCCTGGATGGGGAGCTGCACCAGGTGGGCGGCGGTCACCGCGTATTGCCCTTGCTTCCTGAAGATCCTGGGTGGTCTTGACGATGAACTCCTGAGCGCCGGGCGCTCCTCGCCCGGTGCCCTCCTGAGGGAAACGTGCCGCGAAGCATGCCTCCACGTGGTGCCTGAGTGCCTCCCTCGTGATGTTGGCCAGGTCTGAGGCCCTCCAGAAGAGAGCCCCCGAGCCCTGCCCAAGGAGGGAACCGGGCGCGCCTTCCTATGCGAGGGAGGGAGGCGCCCCAGGTGTAGGCATCGATCCTGATGTGGCACCGCTAGAGGCGCTGTTCCCCTGAGGCCCTGTGTGGAGTAGCTGCTTCTTCTTCTTGGGGGTGGCCTCGGGAGGGTACGCGCCCTTGCTGCCAGGGTCTTCGATTGTTGTGGCTTGGAAGGCGCGCTCGAGAGAGCACACCGCATCTCTTTCTTCGTAGGGGACTGTGATGATTCCGCCGCTTCCTAGCATCTTGAGGACGTTGTAGCCATGGTGGGTCACTGCCATGAACTTGGCCAGGGCTGGATACCCTAGGATGGCATTGTACGGCAGACGGATGTGAGCAACGTCGAAGTCAACGAGCTCAGTGTGGTAGTTGTCGTGCTGACCGAAGGTGACATGGAGATGAACTTGCCCTATCGGGGTGGTGGGGCCGTCGGTCACTCCTGAGAAAGGCTTGGTGGGCTAAAGCTGATCGTATGGCACTTGGAGGCTGTCGAACGTCTCGACGGACAGGACACTGAGCCCTGCGCCGCAGTCGATGAGGGTCTTGGTGACTTGGACATTGCTGATGACGGGTGAACAGAGCATCGGGAGGACGCCTGCGGTCGCCGCACACTTGAGTTGGTCTGCCGAGCTGAAGGTGATGGCATACTTGGACCACCTGAGCGGGCGCATGGCCTCGAGCCTGGGGAGGGCTGCATTCACCTCGCGAGAGAACTGCTTGAAGATGCGCTGGGAAGCCGGGGCCTGAGCACCACCCAAGATGCAAGCGATGGCGCGCGGTTCCAGGAAGCCCCCAACCCCCTCGTCTTGATGGTGGTCATCGTTCCTTCTTGGTGGTGGCGGCAGTGGAGGAAGAACATGATTGCCCTAAGGACGGTCCTGACGAGGCTGGTCGCGCCAGGCGCCCTCGCGAGGCTGCTCCTGCCAGTGGTCCTCACGAGGCCGGTCGCGCCACTCCTGGCAGGGGCTGCGGTCGTCCCAGCGTCCTCCAACTCGTCCTACTCCTCGGCCGTAGCCACGGTCATTGCGCTCAGGGCGTCGACCGAAGCACCCATCTCGGATGGCCCTGAGCTCTTGACAATCGTTGGTGTTGTGGCTGTGTACGTTGTGAAAGGCGCAGAACGGACGACTGCCCTAGGATGACTCGGGGTGGCCCCGGCCGTGCTTCATGTCTGTCTCTGCTGCTAGTACGGCCACTCCCTTACGCTTCACGTCCTTGACCTTGGCCTTCTTATCTTCTGGGTTGGCAGCAGGGAGCTCGAGGAGGGAGAGACACCCTTCCTCAGCTCTTGCGCACTTGGTCGCTATGTTGAACAGCTCTAGAGTCGTACATAGCTCCTCATGGATGGCGAGCTCCTCCTTCATCTTGACGTCGCGGACGCCATCAGAGAACGCCGAGATGATGGCTTCGCCCGTCACCTTGGGGATCTTGAGGCGGACGCTGTTGAAGCGCTGGATGTACTTCTGCAGGGTCTCTCCCAGCTGTTGTTTGATGCGGCGCAGGTCACCCACGGCCGGAGGACGGCCACGAGTGCCCTGGAAGTTGGCAATGAAGCAGTTGCACATCTCACGCCAGGAGGAGATCGATCCCGCAGGCAGGTTCGGGATCCATGAGCGGGCGCCATCCTTGAGAGCCATGGGAAACCAGTTCACCATGACCTTTTCGTCGCTGTTGGCCGGCCCGATGCTCAGCTCGTAGAGCTGCAGGAACTCCGCGGGGTCGGGGGTGCCGTCGTAGCGCGGAGGCAGATCCGACTTGAACTTGCCTGGCCAAACGACGGTGCGGAGCTCGGGAGCGAAGGCGCGGCAGCCTGCGGTGGCCACTGGGGCCCTCTGTAGGGGCGGAGCCTGCCCTTGATGTCTGCGCACCGCCGCCGCGGGCGGCACACAGTCTTGTCGCGGCGTAGGGAGCGCTGGAGCATTTTCTTGCGGCCGGGGAACCTCTTGGCAGCTTCCTTCTTCGTGCGCGGGCACACGGCATGGCGGGTCACGCCGCGGGACCGTGCATCTTGGGGCGAGGACATCGTCTTCACGCGGAGGGGGCGGTGGCGCTCCGTGAGCTGTGCGTCTCGGGGCAAGGGCGCCGTCTTGATGCGGAGACGGCGGAGGCGCTCCGTGAGCTACATCGCCCGAGGCTGGAGGTGGGCGAGGCAGCGAGATGGATGGTGCAGGAGAGTCCCCAGCTACGCTAACGAGCTCGGCGATGCGGTCTACCAAGTCCTCGTACAGGTCATCGACCGGGCGGTAGCGCAGGAGCTCGCGCGCCATGAGCAGCGCAGCCTGCGCCTCCATTGGTGCGCGGCGAGCGTGAGACGATGAACTGGCCGGAGTCAGCGACGGGGTGGCGATGCGGGCGTCCCGCCGCACGGTGGGGTGCAGTGAGGACGCTTGCTGCTCGTTAGCCGCAGGGCCGGTAGCGGCGTTGGCAACAAGAGATGGAGAACGATGGGGAGGCCCGCCGACAGGGGCTGTCTGAGCGACACGGGCGGCGAGGGTGGCCCGACGCTCGGCGCGGGCTCGACGTGCGTCTGACATGGATGCGGTGGAGCGGTGGGACGCGGATCAATGGAAGGAAAGCTTCGGTGCACCCCTACCTGGCGCGCCAAATGTTGGATTTCGGGTTTCGGCAAACCCTTGAGGTTCGAACATTGGGGTGCGCATGAATATCTCTCCTCCCTCTAGCTCACGCCCTCACCGCAATCTCAAGACTCAGCGCGTCGAACTCCCAGAACAAAGGGACACAAGATTTATACTGGTTCGGGCCATAATGTTGTGTAATACCCTACTCCAGTGTGGTGCGGTGGATTGCCTCTTGGGCTAAGGATGAACAGTTACAAGGGAAGAACAGCCTCCTGAGGAGAGGTGCTCTTGTGCTTGGTGAGTTTGTGTGGTGGTCTTGGTGGAATGGATCCGGTCCAAGATGAGATCCCCCTCCTCCTGGTGGAGGCTAGCCCTATATATAGAGGCCCGGGTCCTCTTCCCAAATATTAGGCGGGAAGGGATCCCACAACGGCCAATTTGAAGGGGGACAACTAGTACAAGCTATCCTGAGAAAATATGGTCTTCGCCTGCCAAAGGCTCTGGTGGTGACGCTGTCCTGGGCTCCACGGTGACCTCCGTCCTGCTGGTCTTGTTCCCATTGCACCAATATGGAAACCTTTTCCTACTGCCTCGGGACTCCTCGCCTGTGCTTGCCTCTTTAGCACCAAAGAGGAAACGAGGACACTACGCGCGGGCGCCCGCCTGGTGACCGCCTGGCCTTGGTCGTCATGGCTTGCGTCACAGGAACCTCGTGAGGTGTCCCTTGCCTTGATCTCCCGCCCCTCGCGAGCCAGCCTGGTGAGGCCGCCCCCGAGGAGGTCTCATGTCGTCCGCCTCGCGAGGCTCGGCCCCTCGTGAAGGTCTTGAGTGTTTGCTGGTGAAGATGGGCCATACGGGGCCGCTAATGGAGCCACGTCGTGGGCCGCAGGCAGGCAATTCTGGGGACCCCCGTTCCCAGGATGCCGACAATTATGAAGTTATCGGCGCAGGGCTTCGCCTAAGCACTACGATGATATGACCGAGATGTGTAACTGTGGAGGGGGGCACCTCACACGGCTAAAAGATCAACTTGTGTGTGTTTGTAGTGCCCCTGCCTCCGTATATAAAGGAGGGAGAGGGAGAGGCAGCCGGCCCTAGGGGCGCGCGCCAAGGTGTGGAGTCCTACTAGGACTCCCTAGTCCTAGTAGGATTACACCTCCCACACGGAGTAGGAAAGGGGGAAGGGAGAAGGAGAAGGAAAGGGGGCTCGGCCCCCTTCTCCTAGTCCTAATCGGCCTCCTTCCCGAGGGGAGGCGCACCAGCCCCTTGTGGGATGGTGTGCTTCCCTCTTATGGCCCATAAGGCCCATAACTTCTCCCGGGGGATGCCGGTAACCTCCCCGTACTCCGGGAAAATGCCCGAATCACTCGGAACCATTCCGATGTCCAAATGCAAGCTTCCAATATATGAATCTTTACCTCTCGACCATTTCAAGACTCCTTGTCATGTCCGTGATCTCATCTGGGACTCCAAACAAACTTCGGTTCACCAAATCGCATAACTCATAATATAAATCGTCATCGAACGTTAAGCGTGCGGACCCTACGGGTTCGAGAACTATGTAGACATGTCCGAGATACATCTCCAGTCAATAACCAATAGCGGAACCTAGATGCTCATATTGGCTCCTACATATTCTACGAAGATCTTTATTGGTCAAACCGCATAACAACATACGTTATTCCCTTTGTCATCGGTATGTTACTTGCCCGAGATTCGATCGTTGGTATCCTCATACCTAGTTCAATCTCATTGCCGGCAAGTATCTTTACTTGTTCCGTAATGCATCGTCCCCCAACTAACTCATTAGTCACATTGCTTGCAAGGCTTATAGTGATGAGCATTACCGAGAGGGCCCAGAGATACCTCTCCGATACACGGAGTGACAAATCCTAATCTCGATCTATGCCAACCCAACAAACACCTTCGGAGACACCTGTAGAGCATCTTTATAATCACCCAGTTACGTTGTGACGTTTGATAGCACACAAGGTGTTCCTCCGGTATTCAGAAGTTGGATAATCTCATAGTCAGAGGAACATGTATAAGTCATGAAGAAAGCAATAGATATAAAACTGAACGATCATAATGCCAAGCTAATGGTTGGGTCTTGTCCATCACATCATTCTCTAATGATGTGATCCCGTTCATCAAATGACAACACATGTCTATGGTGAGGAAACTTAACCATCATTGATCAGCGAGCTAGTCTAGTAGAGGCATACTAGGGATACTTTGGTTTGTCTATGTATTCACACATGTATCAAGTTTCTGGTTAATACAATTCTAGCATGAATAATAAACATTTATCATGATATAAGGAAATATAAGTAACAACTTTATTATTGCCTCTAGGGCATATTTCCTTCAGTCTCCCACTTGCACTAGATTCAATAATCTAGTTCACATCGTCATGTGATTTAACACCAATAGTTCACATCTTTATGTGATTAGTTCACATCTCCATGTGACTAATACCCAAAGGGTTTACTAGAGTCAATAATCTAGTTCACATCGCTATGTGATTAACACCCAAAGAGTGATCATGTTTTGCTTTGTGAGAGAAGTTTAGTCAACGGGTCTGCCACATTCAGAGCCGTATGTATTTTGCAAATTTTCTATGTCTACAATGCTCTGCACGGTGCTACTCTAGCTAATCGCTTCGACTTTCAATATGTATCCAGATTGCGACTTTTCAAAACCGAACATGAAATTTTGATTTCATGCGGCTCCTTTTTGGATATTCTCGCCACTTAACATCTATGTCAGCTTTTCTATTTGAATGGAACCAAAGCTCTTCGCTTTCTAGATGATCCTTATAGAGTAGGAGATAGAAATTCTATCTAAATCCATCTAATCTACTTACTTCGTTCCCTAATTTCATTCAAGAGATCCTGAGGAAAAGAATTGTGTTTCCACTGAGCTGAAACAATATGCGGATGGTTCTAGTAAACCAAAACTATCATTTTTAGCTATTTGGCTTCCTTATTCCTTATTTTAAGAAAGAGTCATCCGGATCAGTGTCAAATCTTGCGTTGACGTAACCCTTTACGACGTACTTTTTATCACCTCCATAACCGAGAAACATATCCTTATTCCACTAAGGATAATTTTGACCGCTGTCCAGTGATCCACTCCTGGATCACTATTGTACCCTCTTGCCAAACTCATGGTGAGGTACACAATAGGTCTGGTACACAACATAGCATACTTTATAGAACCTATGACTGATGCATAGGGAATGACTTTTCATTCTCTTTCTATTTCCATTGTCGTTGGGTTTTGAGTATTTACTCAACTTCACACCTTGCAACACAATCAAGAACTCTTTCTTTAACTGTTCCATTTTGAACTACTTCAAAAACTTGTCAAGGTATGTACTCATTGAAAAACAATTATCAAGCGTCTCGATCTATCTCTATAGATCTTGATGCTCAACATGTAAGCAGCTTCACCGAGGTCTTTCTTTGAAAAACTCCTTTCAAACACTCCTTTTATGCTTTCCAGAAAATTCTACATTATTTCCGATTGACAATATGTCATTCACATATACTTATCAGAAATGTTGTAGTGCTCCCACTCACTTTCTTGTAAATACAGGCTTCACTGCAAGTCTGTATAAAACTATATGCTTTGATCAACTCACCAAAGTGTATATTCCAACTCCGAGATGCTTGCACCAATCCATAGATGGATCGCTGAAGCTTGCACACTTTGTTAGCACCTTTAGGATTGACAAAATCTTCTTGTTGTATCATATACAACTCTTCTTTAAGAAATCCATTAAGGAATGCAATTTTGATATCCATTTGCCAGATTTCATAAAATGTGGCAATTGCTAACATGATTCAGACAGACTTAAGCATCGCTACGAGTGAGAAAATCTCATCGTAGTCAACACCTTGAACTTGTCGAAAACCTTTTGGGACAGTTCGAGCTTTGTAGATAGTAACACTACTATCAGCGCCCGTCTTCCTCTTGAAGATCCATTTATTCTCAATGGCTTACCGATCATCAAGAAAGTCCATCAAAGTCCATACTTTGTTATCATACATGGATCCCATCTCAGATTTCATGGCCTCAAGCCATTTTGCGGCATCTGGGCTCATCATTGCTTCCTCATAGTTCGTAGGTTTGTCATGGTCTAGTAACATGACTTCCAGGACAAGATTACCGTACCACTCTGGTGTGGACCATATTCTGGTTGACCTACGAGGTTTCGTAGTAACTTGATCTGAAGTTTCATGATCATCATCATTAGCTTCCTCAATAATTGGTGTAGGAATCACTAGAACTGATTTCTGTGATGAACTACTTTCCAATTCGGGAGCAGGTACAATTACCTCATCAAGTTTTCCTTTCCTCACACTCACTTGTTTCGAGAGAAACTCCTTCTCTATAAAGGATCCATTCTTAGCAACGAATATCTTGCCTTCAGATCTTGATAGAAGGTGTACCCAATAGTCTACTTTGGGTATGCTATGAAGACGCATTTCTCCGATTTGGGTTCGGGCTTATTAGGTTGAAGCTTTTTTCATAAGCATCGCAGCCCCAAACTTTTAAGAAACGACATCTTAGGTTTCTTGCCAAACCATAGTTCATACGGTGTCGTCTTAACGGATTTAGATGGTGCCTTTTAACGTGAATGCATCTGTCTCTAATGCATAGCCCCAAAACGATAGTGGTAAATCGGTAAGAGACATCATAGATCACACTATATCTAATAAAGTATGGTTACGACGTTCGGACACACCATTACGCTATGGTGTTCCAGGTGGCGTGAGTTGCGAAATTATTCCACATTGTTTCAAATAAAGACCAAACTCGTAACTCAAATATTCGCCTCTACGATCAGATCATAGAAACTTTATTTTCTTGTTACGATGATTTTCTACTTCACTCTGAAATTCTTTGAACTTTTCAAATGTTTCAGACTTATGTTTCATTAAGTAGATATACCCATATCTTCTCAAATTAGCTGTGAAGGTCAGAAAATAATGATACCCTCCACGAGCCTCAACACTCATTGGATCGCATACATCGGTATGTATTATTTCCCATAAGTCAGTGGCTCGCTCCATTGTTCCAGAGAACGGAGTCTTAGTCATCTTGCCCAAGAGGCATGGTTCGCAAGCATCAAGTGATTCATAATCAAGTGATTACAAAAGCCCATCAGCATGGAGTTTCTTCATGCGCACACCAATATGACCTAAATGGAAGTGCCACGAACAAGTTGCACTATCATTATCAACTTTGCATCTTTTGGCATCAATATTATGAATATGTGTATCACTATGATCGAGATTCAATAAACCATCTACATTGGGTGTATGACCATAGAAGATTTTATTCATATAAACAGAACAATAATTTTTCTCTGACTTTAATGAATAACCGTATTGCAATAAACATGATCTAATCATATTAATGCTCAATGCAAACACCAAATAACATTTATTTTAGGTTCAACACTAATCCCGAAGGTAAAGGGAGTGTGTGATGGTGATCTTATCGACCTTGGAATCATTTCCAACACACATCGCCACCTTGCCCTCAACTAGTCTCTGTTCATTTTGTAACTCCTGTTTCAAGTTACTAATCATAGCAACTGAACCAGTATCAAATACCCAGGGCTACTATGAATACTAGTAAAGTACACATCAATAACATGTATATCATATATACTTTTGTTCGCCTTGCCATCCTTCTTATCCGCCAAGTATTTGGGGTAATTCCGCTTCTAGTGACCATTTCCTTTGCAGTAGAAGCACTCAGTTTCAGGCTTGGGTCTAGCTTTGGGCTTCTTCATGGGAGTGGCAACTTTCTTGCCATTCTTCTTGAAGTTCACTTTCTTTCCCTTGCCCTTTTACTTGAAACTAGTGGTCTTGTCAACCATCAACACTTGATGCTTTTCTTGATTTCTACATTCGCCGATTTCAGCATCGCGAAGAGCTCGGGGAATCGTTTTCGTCATCCCTTGCATATTATAGTTCGTCACGAAGTTCTAGTAACTTGGTGATAGTGACTAGAGAACTCTATCAATCACTATCTTATCTGGAATATTAACTCCCACTTGATTCAAGCAATTGTAGTAATCAGACATTCTGAGCACATGCTCACTGGTTGAGCTATTCTCCTCCATCTTGTAGGCAAAGTACTTGTCAGAGGTCTCATACCTCTCGACTCGGGCATGAGTCTGAAATACCAATTTCAGCTCTTGGAACATCTCATATGCTCCGCAACATTTCAAAACATTTTTGAAGTCCTGGTTCTAAGCCGTAAAGCATGGTGCACTAAACTATCAAGTAGTCATCATACCGAGCTTGTCAAACGTTCATAACGTCTGCATATGCTCCTGCAATAGTTCTGTCACCTAGCGGTGCATCAAGGACATAATTCTTTTGTGCAGCAATGAGGATAATCCTCAGATCACGGACCTAGTCCGCATCATTGCTACTATCAACTTTCAACTTAGTTTTCTCTAGGAACATAACATAAATAAAATGGGGAAGCTATACGCGAGCAATTGATCTACAACATGGATATGCAAATACTATCAGGACTAAGTTCATGATAAATTTAAGTTCAATTAATCATATTACTTAAGTACTCCCACTTAGATAGACATCCCTCTAGTCATCTGAATGATCACCTAATCCATATCAACTAAACCATGTCCGATCATCACGTGAGATGGAGTAGCTTTCAATGGCGAACATCATTATGTTGATCATATCTACTATATGATTCACATTCGACCTTTTGGTCTCAGTGTTCCAGGCCATATCTGCATATGCTAGGCTCGTCAAGTTTAACCCGAGTATTCTGCATGTCCAAAACTGGCTTGCACCCGTTGTATGTGAACATAGAGCTTATCACACCCGATCATCACGTGGTGTCTCAGCACGAAGAACTGTCGCAATGGTGCATACTCAGGGAGAACACTTATACCTTGAAATTTTAGTAAGGGCTCATCTCATAATGCTACCGTCGTACTAAGCTAAATAAGATGCATAAAAGATAAACATCACATGCAATCAAAATATGTGACATGATATGGCCATCATCATCTTGTGCCTTTGGTCTCCATCTCCAAAGTACCGTCATGATCTCCATCGTCACTAGCATGACACCATGATCTCTATTATCTGATCTTTATCAACGTGTCGTCACATGGTCGTCTCGCCAACTATTGCTTTTGGAACTATTGCTATCGTATAGTGATAAAGTAAAGCAATTATATGGCGCTTGCATCTTATGAAATAAAGAGACAACCATAATGCTCCTGTCAGTTGCCGATAACTTTTAACAAAACATGATCATATCATACAACAATTTATATCTCATCACGTCTTGACCATATCACACTGGTGCGCGTCAGTCCTAAACAAACAGTTTTAACCCCTTTCCGCGATGGCATTTGGAACCATCGCGAACTGAGTGTGGGAGATAGGGGGGGTCCTTCCCACACGACCTAGAAACTGTCAGGGATAGAGCCCCTACAGTACTTCTACTCGTTTTTGCTCGCATTGCCATCGTAGTCGGTATTCTGTGGTGCTTCGTTTACGATGTGCGTCCCATCACAAACGGTTCACTATTATAGAATGTGTATGATGCACGGCCCATCACAAACGGTTCACCATTAAGAAGATTAGCTAATCGTCGTTCGAGTGTCAGACGGGATTACAAAATGTCGGACCATCGTAACATCGTCATACACGACAACTATCGCACATGCTATCCAGTGGTGCAACTTTTACGATGCATACTTCATCAGAAATAGTTCATGGTTGCGTATCGTGTACGATAAGGCAACTAACATAAACATTTAGTTTTCCCGCACCGTTTGTGATATTATCTGACATCTCACATGGTTTGCAAACGGCAACTGTGTGCATGCTTGCACACATTTCCTCTCCGTGAACCGTCTCGGATTATGGTGCATATCGCAAACGTTTGTGTTTTACCAACCGTGTGTGCCGTAACAACCTGGAGAACGTAATTTCACCCTAATTTAATTGCTACTTTTCGAAATTGTACTGGATTTGAATTTGAATGTATGCTACATCTTTATTCATATCCATCAGGTTCAAACAACCAATGCATTATTTGATTCATAGGTACATCTGTTCAAGAATTACATAAGAACCAAATAAAGAATGATGAACCACAGTTGTATACTTGTACTATTAAAGACGGTAAAGAAAGAGGCGAAATATATTCTGGTTGCTGAACAAGGTGAAGTGGAACGCCCATATTGTGCCCTCCTCCATGTAGAAGGCACGCATGACTCTGGTCGAACCCCTTGTGATGGCCGACCGCCCATCCTTTACGGTCTTCATGAAAACGTCTCGATAATCATCGTGTTCTGGTAGAAATACTTTAACCTTTGCATGCCCACCAATCATGTAGTTTGAGAGGTAATCTTGAGTAAACTGCTTTGGCAACCATTGCAAAGGAAAAAGATTCAGACATTGTCATCTAAAACAACTCATTATGGGCAGTAAAAAGAAGGCTGCAGAGTTCTTACTTACCGTCCTGCAGTTCACTGTTGTCTTGGATAAAGTGTAAACAAATAGTTTAATTGCCATCTTTGGACCCATTTTACTAATAATCTTTATCAGCTTCCTCACTTGATGCTGGTTCATCGATATCTCATTGCCCCATACACAGAAAGGGTCGAAGCACGGATCTTTACCAATGACATATGTACCTAAAAGCACCAAGTTAATATTAGAAGCTAAACAGCAATTGCACAATGATGTAGCACTACACTCTTTTATAATATGTCTATATACATCTGTATGTGGTAGTCCATTTCAAATCTCTAAAAAGACAAATATTTATGAACGGAGGGAGTATCTTATAACATCCAATATACTCACATATTAGATGAATTAACATCTTATATTATGGGCCGGAAGGAGTTTAGTGTATTCTTACAAATTATCGGTTGATTAACTATTGCCGTATCCAGGGGTTACAATTAGTTTGAGCTAGTTCGGGCTCAAATAGCCCTAAAGTATATCTAAACATGAGAGCTATTTTGAGCTAGTTACATCTATATCCCACCCAAATAAACTATCCAACCCAAGAGGTGCTAATTGGAGCTAGTTCTCCTAGTGCATTTATTGTCAATATAACCCTGCCATCCAAACAACTCTTTGGATGGAGTTAGTTCAGGGTCAGTCATGAGCTAGAAACTAACTCTAACCTCTATCTAAGTTGAGTATCCAAACAGAGTTGTGTTGTTGTTGTTGTTGTTGTTGCTGCTGCTGCTGCTCTTCTACGTATATCTAGATATCATTGGAACATTAAATTAACACTCTTCCTTGTTGCTATGTAGCCTAGGATTGCATATTTAGACATTAAGTACAGTGCATGTTGCTATGTAGCCTCAGATATATTACATATGGCCCTAGTTAACCTAACGATAAATGGGTTGCAGATATATTCAGTTAAAAGTCTGATTCACCGATCAATCCCTTATCAGCCGCCGACCTATATGGTACCAGCTACGGATATCCTGAACAGTGAGCGGATATAAGCCATGGGATGAAACTAACCTCGATGGAAAATAGCAGTTGTTCCCAAAATTGTCCTGTGTAGGTACATCGAGAAGAATGTTAAGCACAATAGTTCATACTTGCACATATAGAACATCACGTTGTGAATAACTGGAATAAACAAGGCATACTACGAACAACCAAAGATAGCATTTGAAACTGGACATATGCTAACTACAAACAACCGAACAATAAAAAAACTTTAAAAGAGGCATATGCTAGCTATAACAGGCTTAACAACAAGCAAATATATGCATTCCTATCGATATGTTTAAAACTGGATTGATGAAATGTACTGCACAGTGAATAATTGCACATATAGAGCATCACATTGTGAACAACTAAAATAAACAAGGCATACTGCAAATAACCAGATATAGCAATTAAAACTGGACATATTCTCACTACACTACAAAAGGGACTCGACAAAAAAATTCATGGGTTTCCCGCTGTGAAGAGGCATGGCAAAACAAATCATGGGTTTCCTCACTTGTCACAAATGGGCTCGTTCCTGTGGGAAGAGCACGGACCATGGATGCGCTCCATGTTGTCGCAGATGGGCTCCTTCCCCTTGGAAGAGGACGACTGTAGGTTGCCCTCCCTGATGTCGCCCCGGGCGCTTTCCCCTTGGAAGAGCATATGGGCTCTTTCCCCTTGGAAGAGCCGGAGAGGGTGCCCTCCTCGTGGTCGCCGTCGATGAGGTCTGACTTGGAAGCTATGGATCCCAAGCCAGCGTCGCAGAACGTGTCCTTCAAAAATGACAAAAGGGGCTCGATGGCGATGTAGAATGGCAAATTGTTGACAGCGAGCGAGAGGAGATCAGCGGCGGGGCCATGGATTAGATCGACGGCGGTTGAACCCGAGGGGTTGGGTGTGGGCCACTTAACCTGTGACATAGCCCGCCTGATGCCATCTCTGTCGATGACCTCGATGTCGTAGCTAGTGGACGAGACATGCCCACATACTCTAGTCTGCTACTTGAGTGCCTGCCGCCAATAATGGTCGTCAGCTTCCTCGGCGACGTCGGGCGAAGAGACCGCTATACACCTCTTTTGGGCCAGTCGCTCCTCGAGCTCCACGGGAAGCGTAGCCGGGCTTAGGCTGCGACGCTCTAGAGTGGGGGATGGGGATGGGGATGGGGATCTGTGGGAAAGGGGGCGTTTGGCAGGCGTCATCTAAGAAACTCAGGGTGGCCTGGGTATGGAGATTGGTGGGTAAGTTGCATGGGCAAACCGGCAGATGTTGACAATAGAGGCCTTGTGGCGGCGGCGGCAGTGGCGGCGGGGACCTTGCTAGGGTTTCGAGCGAGGGAGGGTGTGTGTGTGTGTGCGCATGCCCGAGAAGGTTTTGGTGTGTGTGTGTGTGGAGGGGGCGCGGGGTGTTTGAGGAAATGACGCGGGTACTGAAAATTTTACTACGCGGGAGTCAAACGCGGGATTGAAATGCCGGGCTATTGAAATTTTTGATGATAGAAACATCGCACATGGTCCGGAGATAACAACCGTGTGTTATGAAACAGAAAAACCCTCGACGCGGGCAGTTATTTTTGAGAGGGGGAGCCTCGGGGAGCCCAATGTACTGTGCGGATGTGTATGTGACAGGTGCACCGGCGTGGCACACAATTAGTTTGAGTGAACCATGTCTGTTGTGTCATTCGACATATCTAATGTTCATAAATTTGGTGAGAAATGACACGGGAGAGGGTCAGAACACGAACACACTTGCATGTGGACCAAATTTATGTATCAAAAGGGTAGTTTGATTTTCAAATACCAAATGCAACTTCGATGTGGCACCTCTCTCGCAAAGCGCACCGTATTGCTTTCCCCCACCCCCCCTCGTGTCGGCACGAAGGGAATCCTAAGCTATGAAAGCATGCCCCTCGCCCCAATAGAGGTTCACCCTGGCAAAGTGCGAAGTAGCTAGAAGCTCCCCTCCTCCCTCGTGTTGGCACGAAGGGAATCCTAAGCTATGAATGCATCCCCCCAACCGAGGTTCATTCACCTAGCAAACTGCGAAGTAGCTAGCAGCCCCCCTCCCTCGTGTCGGCACGAAGGGAATCCTAAGCTATGAATGCATGCCCCCCAACCGAGGTTCACCCTAGCAAAGTGCGAAGTAGCTAGCAGCCCCCCTCCCTCATGTCGACACGAAGGGAATCCTAAGCTATGAATGCATGTCCCCCCAACCAAGGTTCACCTAGCAAAGTGTGAAGTAGCTAGCCGCCCCTCCCCCCTCGTGTCGGCATGAAGGGACTCCTAAGCTATGAATGCATGCCCCCCCAACCGAGGTTCACCTAGCAAAGTGTGAAGTAGCTAGCAGCCCCCTCCCCCGTGTTGGCGCGAAGGGAATCCTAAGCTATGAATGCATGCCCCCCCAACCGAGGTTCACCCTAGCAAAGTGCGAAGTAGCTAGCAGCCCCCTCCCTCGTGTCGGCACGAAGGGAATCCTAAGCTATGAATGCATGCCCCCCCGACCGAGGTTCACCTAGCAAAGTGCGAAGTAGCTAGCAGCCCCCCTGTTGTGTCAGCACGAAGGGAATCCTAAGCTATGAATGCATGCCACCTCCCCCCCAACCGAGGTTCCCCTAGAAAATTACGAAGTAGCTAGCAGCCCCCACCCCCTCGTGTCGCCACGAAGGGAATCCTATGCTATGAATGCATGCCCCCCAACCGAGGTTCACCTAGAAAAGTGCGAAGTAGCACCCCTAAAAGCACAAGTGCTCCCTAGGTGGTTTTGATAATTGATGACAACATATCTCTTGTTGGACTAACATTTCGATCTAGCATGTTTCAGATAAGTTCAACAATGGAGTGGCATGGACTAAAGGTTGTGGGAACTCCTTCAAGATGCTAAGGACAAAGGATTGGCTAAAGCTTCAAGCTCAAGACTCCTCATTTTACATTTTAGTGATCCAAGATCACATTGAATCTTTAGGAAAAGCCAATACTATCAAGGAGGGATGAGGTGTTGCTTAATGAGCCTCTTGCTTCATGTGCTTAGTGATATGCTCCAAAACCCTCAGCTACTTTCCCACTTCCACATATGACCTAAACCCTAAGCCAAACTCGGTCCTACCGATTCTTCCTATCCGGCGCCACCGAGTTTCACTTGTCATAAGCCACTGCCAAACCCTAATCAGTTCGGTCTCACCGATGGGATCTCAGTCTTACCGAGATGGGCTTGCAAACTCTCTGTTACCCATTGCAATATTCTCGGTCCCACCGAGATATGCAATCGGTTCCACCGAGTTTTGCTTGGCCAAATCTCAGTCTCACTTATTACCCAAATCAGTCCCACCGAGTTTGAGTAATCGGTCAAACCGAGTTTTGGATTTACCCTAACCCTAGCACATCGGTCCCACCGAGTTGATCCAGTCGGTCCCACCGAAATCTCTAACGGTCACTAGGTTTACCTTTTCGGTCCGACCGAGTTTGTTGATTCGGTCCCACCGAGATTGGAAAACCGTGTGTAACGGTTGGATTTTGTGTGGAGGCTATATATACCCCTCCACCTCCTCTTCATTCGATGCGAGAGCTATCAGAACGCATACACCATTCCAACTCATATGTTCTGAGAGAGAACCACCTACTCATGTGTTGAGACCAAGATATTCCATTCCTACCATATGAATCTTGATCTCTAGCCTTCCCAAGTTGCTTTCCACTCAAATCTTCTTTCCACCAAATCCAAATCCTATGAGAGAGAGTTGAGTGTTGGGGAGACTATCATTTGAAGCACAAGAGCAAGGAGTTCATTACCTACACACCATTTGTTACTTCTTGGAGAGTGGTGTCTCCTAGATTGGCTAGGTGTCACTTGGGAGCCTCCGACAAGATTGTGGAGTTTAACCAAGGAGTTTGTAAGGGCAAGGAGATCGCCTACTTCGTGAAGATCTACCGCTAGTGAGGCAAGTCCTGTGTGGGCGATGGCCATGGTGGGATAGACAAGGTTGCTTCTTCGTGGACCCTTTGTGGGTGGTTGCTTCTTCATGGACCCTTTGTGGGTGGAGCCCTGTGTGGACTCTCGCAACCGTTACCCTTTGTGGGTGGACCCCTGTGTGGACTCGCGCAACCATTACCCTTTGTGGGTTGAAGTCTCCATCAACGTGGATGTAGGATAGCACCACCTATCCGAACCACGGGAAAAACATCCGTGTCTCCAATTGCGTTTGAATTCTCCAAACCCTTCCCTTTACATTCTTGCAAGTTGCATGCTTTACATTCCGCTGCTCATATACTCTTTGCATGCTTGCTTGATATGTATTGTGTGTGTTGAAATTGTGCCTAAACTCCACTTAAACCGAAAAGCTTAAAATTGCAACTTTAGCATTAAGTGTCTAATCCCCCCTCTAGAAACATCTACTTCTAGATCCTACAAGTGGTATCAGAGCATTGGTCTCCATTGCCTTGGTTTAATCACCATTGGAGGAAGATGGATGTGTCTACTCTAGGGAGTCTTAGACATAGAGTGCCTATTCTTGATGGAAAGTATTTTCATGAGTGGAAAAATGAGATGCTTGTAATCTTCAACAATATCGTTTGAACAAGTATATTGCTAGCCCTTGTGCCCTTCATATTGATCCTTTGCATCCCACCCTAGATGAAGATATTGACATGATTCGCAATCTTAGAACTATTGAGCTCATCATTAGAGGATTGCCCAAAAATTTGATTGCTAGTTTGCCTACTCAAAATTGTGCCTATACTATATGGAAATTTCTTGAGGAACGATTTCCCGATCATTCCTTGAAAACTTTGGATGAAATTCTCCATAAATCTATTGCCTTGAGTAAGATGAACTCTAGTGATCCTAGTTTTGGTAAATGTCTATTTGAACTTACCAATCTTAAGCATGCTAAAGGAGATGTTGGAATCATTAATGATATCATATTCAAAGCTATAAGAATTCATAAAAGTGACCACTTTGATGATCATTTATCTAATGAATTACCCTCTCTAGGAAATGATGAGTCACAAGATCATGATGAACATGAATATTATGATGATGATGATAGTGACTTCGATCTTGATGATGCAATGAGACATTTTGGTCTTATGGAAAATCTTCGGGGATATGAATCAGGAGGAAATGAATGGGTTCTTGATAGTGGATGTACTGATCATATGACCGGAGATGAAGAGATGTTTCGTGAGCTTGCTGAAAATGACGGCCCTCAAAAATATGTCACCTTTGGTGATAATTCAAAGGGTAAAGTGGTTGGCCTTGGTAAGGTGGCCATCTCACATGATAGTTCCATTCAAAATGTCATGCTCGTTGAATCTCTTGGCTACAACTTACTTTCAGTATCTAGACTTGCTGATTTCGGTTTGAATGTCCTATTTACTGAGGTAGATTGCCAAGTATTTCGTCGAGACAATCATAAAATGGTCTTTACGGGTATGCGTAGAGGTGATCTTTACATTGTCGATTTCTCTAAAAAGGCACAACCTAAAACTTGCTTTGTTGCTAAATCCTCAAAAGGTTGGTTGTGGCATAGACGACTAGGTCATGTTGGCATGAGAAACCTTGACAAGCTTATTAAAGGAAATCATATCCTTGGAGTCAACGATGTCATATTTGATAAGGATAGACTTTGCAGTTCTTGTCAAGAAGGTAAACAGGTTGGAGGAAGACATCCCGTGAAGAACATCATGACCACAAGGAGGCCACTCGAGCTACTTCACATGGATCTTTTTGGTCCCAACGCCTACAAGAGTCTCGGTGGAAATTCCTTTGGTCTAGTTATAGTTGATGATTTTTCAAGATTTACGTGGGTGTTCTTTCTTAATGACAAGTCGCAGGTCCAGAAGATCTTCAAAAACTTCGCTAGGAAGGCCCAAAATCAGTTTGATGTGAAGATCAAGAAGGTTCGGAGTGATAACGGAATGGAGTTCAAGAACGCAAATGTGGACACCTTTCTTGACGAAGAAGGGATTTCACACGAGTTCTCAGCTACGTACACACCTCAACAAAATGGAGTTGTTGAGAGGAAGAACCGGACGCTCATCGAAATGGCAAGAACGATGCTTGATGAATACAAGACACCAAAGCACTTTTGGGAAGAAGCGGTTGAGACAGCTTGTCACGTAACAAATCGCTTATATCTTCACAAG
Organism: Triticum urartu; assembly: GCF_056163025.1. Classification (NCBI taxonomy): domain Eukaryota; kingdom Viridiplantae; phylum Streptophyta; class Magnoliopsida; order Poales; family Poaceae; genus Triticum; species Triticum urartu. The sequence goes on along the minus strand of NC_141878.1, from coordinate 155,970,497 downwards.
CTACTCGGCAAGACAGCATACGAGCTTCTCACCGGTAACAAACCCCAAGTTGGATACTTTCGAGTATTTGGCTCAAAGTGCTACATTCTTGATAAGCATCGTCGTTCAAAGTTTGCTCCTAAATCTCATGAAGGTTTTCTACTTGGTTATGGCTCAAACTCTCACACTTACCGTGTCTACAACAATTTCACTCGAAAGGTTGAAGAGACGGTAGATGTGAAGTTTGATGAATCTAATGGCTCGCAAGTAGAGCAATTGCCAATTGATGTAGGAGATAAAGACCCTTCAGAAGCAATTCAAGACTTGTCCATTGGCAAAATTCGTCCAACGGAGGTGAAGGAGAGTACTTCATCCGTCCAAGTGGAAGCTTCTACTTCACGACAAGGTGAACCAAGAATCGACACGGAAGCATCCACAAGTGGGACACGCCAAGATGAAGAAAATGAGGAAGTACGTCAAGATGAACATCAACAACCTCCTTCTCCACCACGACAAGAGAACGACGACGTCAACAATGAAGAAGGCCAAGAAGAAGAACAAGATGAAGAAGATGTTCAACGAAGACCCAAGCAAAAGCTCTCACGAGTTCGAGCAAGAATTGCCAAAGATCATCCCGTCGAGCAAATCCTCAATGATATACAAACCGGGAGAATCACTCGCTCAAAAACTCGTTTAGCTAACTTTTGTGAAAACTATTCATTCATCTCTAGCATTGAACCTATGAAGGTTGAAGAAGCATTGGAAGATCCGGATTGGATAAATGCTATGCATGAAGAGCTACATAATTTTGAGAGAAACCAAGTTTGGACATTGGTCGAGAAGCCCGACAACAACCACAACATCATTGGTACCAAATGGGTGTTCCGCAACAAGCAAGATGAAGATGGACAAGTGGTTCGCAACAAAGCACGTCTCGTCGCCCAAGGGTACACACAAGTCGAAGGTATGGACTATGGTGAGACGTATGCTCCCGTTGCTAGACTTGAGTCCATTCGCATCTTACTTGCCTATGCTAATCACCATAATATCACCTTGTACCAAATGGACATTAAAAGTGCTTTTCTAAATGGTGAAATAGAGGAGGAAGTTTATGTCAAACAACCTCCCGGCTTTATCAATCCTAAGAAACCAAATCATGTTTACAAACTTCACAAAGCTCTTTATGGTCTTAAACAAGCTCCTAGAGCATGGTATAAATGCTTGACCAAGTTCCTTACTACAAGTGGTTTTGAAATTGGTAAAATTGATTCTACTCTTTTTACTAAAAGGGTTAATGGAGAACTATTTGTATGCCAAATTTATGTTGATGATATCATATTTGGTTCAACTAACCCTCTCTTTAGTGAAAAGTTTGGAAAGCTAATGTCAGAGAAGTTTGAGATGTCTATGATGAGTGAACTCAAATTCTTTCTCGGGTTGCAAATCAAGCAAACTAAAGAAGGTACGTTTGTCTCTCAAACAAAGTACACCAAGGACTTATTCAAGAAATTCAATATGCAAGAATGCAAAGGTATGTCTACACCCATGCCTACTAGTGGACATAATGATTTAACCAAAGATGGTGAACCGGTTGATCAAAAGGTTTATCGCTCTATGATTGGTTCATTGTTATACCTATGTGCTTCATGTCCCGATATTATGCTAAGTGTGTGCATGTGTGCATGATATCAAGCTGCTCCTAAAGATTGTCATCTTAAGGCTGTGAAAAGGATAGTGAGATATTTAATCCATACACCAAATTTTGGCATTTGGTTTCCTAAGAGGTCTTCTTTTGATCTTGTTGGCTATTCTGACTCGGATTATGCCGGAGACAAGGTTGATAGAAAGTCCACTTCGGGTACTTGTCAATTTCTTGGTAGATCTCTTGTGTCTTGGTCTTCCAAGAAACAAAACTCGGTATCCTTATCCACCGCCGAAGCGGAATACATTGCCGCTGGTTCATGTTGTGCTCAATTACTTTGGATGACCCAAACTCTTAAAGATTATGGGATTTATGTGAAACATGTTCCACTGCCTTGTGACAATGAAAGTGCTATCAAAATTGGTCATAATCCTGTACAACATTCTCAAACTAAGCATATTGAAGTTCGTCATCATTTCATTCGAGATCATGTTGCTAAGGGTGACATCAATCTTAAGCATGTTCGCACCGACAAGCAATTAGCGGATATATTCACCAAACCACTTGATGAGAAAGTGTTTTGCAGGTTGAGAGGAGAATTGAACATCATTGATGCTTCGAACTTGGAGTAGAAACTCCATTGGATACATGCAAGACATGAGCTTATGACTAATCCATGATATATCTCTTATGATAACTATCTTATGTCTTGGATATATTTGCACCTTGCATGTTGCCTAACCCATGTAGGTGCTTGGTTGAATCTAATTCCATGAGATTGCGACTCACTCACATCTTGAGCAATCTCTACAAGACCAAGACTCTACACAATAGTGGTTGAAGACAAGGAAGCACAAAACCATTCAAACATATCCTTTGACAAATTCTATGTTAAGCTTCATGATTGTCATTTTTGGATACACAAGTGCTCTTCCTTGCAAGAACTAACCCATGTAGGTAGATGAACTCAAACTCCAAGTGGTGCTCCCAACTCTTGATGAGCTACATCAACCTTGAGCACCCACACAAGTTCAACTACATGAGCAAGAACCACACCACCACCCAAGGTATGTTATTCCATCTTAGAGAAGCTTTACTCCAAGACATGAGTCAAAGAAACTTAACAAGGTGAGAATACATCAAGATGCTTAAACGAAAAATGGTAACCCCATTTTGAGCTTAAAACGATGAGTATGACCTACGATCAAGTGTCCTCACTTGACTCCTAAGTCAATATACTCTAACATAGGTGACTATGTCACCGCCCAATTCTAGATGAAGTTCTCTTGTGTTCTTTTCTGAGTTATTGCATTTGTCCCTTGCATATTTGTTTCCTTCTTTTTCAAACAAAAAAAACTTCATCTAGAAACTTTCACTCTTTTCTTTTTGATTTTTGTTCTGCATATTTCTGCATCAAATTCCTTGCAAATCTTTCAGCTAATTCATTGCAAATCTTTGTGAGATATTACTTGACTAGTGAGCTGAGGTGACAAGTGTTTTTCTCTGTGATGAACTCAGTTTCACCGAATTGTCATATTCGGTCCAACCGAATCCCTTCGGTACTACCGAAACATGCCACTCGGTGCCACCGATTTCGCAACAGGAAAAATAGTTTGCCACATATTCTATATTTCTTCTGATCCAGCTCCACTCAATGAATCTTGTCCTCTACAAGCATCACAGTTTTATTCACTGCTTTGTGCTGAATCTCAAGGACCAAACCCATTCGACGGATTCCAGGAAAAACCTTCTTGGAAATTGATGTCAAAGGGGGAGAGAGAGATCACATCAAAGCTTATCATCAGGGAGAGAGATCACATCAAAAGCTTATCACCTACAAAGGAGAAAGTACTAAGGGGGAGAGAATACTCAAGGATCCCATATATTAAGGGGGATAAAGAAATCTCCAAGGGGGAGAGAATACTCAAGGATCCCAGATGCTTGATGTTCAAGAGGAGAGATGCCACATGCCTTTTTTGGGGGAAAGACATGTTCATATGAACTCATTTGAATTAAGTTCTATTCATATCTTTCAGCTCTGATTTTCTATTTCCTATCTTCTCCCAATATCCCATGTAAGACTCAGGGGGGGCAAGACACCTAAGGGAAAGAAATCAGTCAAATTAATTGCATATCTTTATTCTTGGGGACATGTTGAATTCAATGTGGTACCTTGTACTCACTCTCTACATGTCATCCCAGTCTTGGTATTCTTGTGGTTTCTTTTGTTTGCTCTGGCTAGTGGACGTACCTGTGTTATCTAACCTTGTTTGTGCAGGTTCATTCCATCCTAAGCCAACTCAAGACCACAAGGTAAGTATATGCATCAAAATCATGAGTATGAGGAGTTCTTGCTTATGTACATACTGATTGCAAGAAGGACTCATGAGCATGAAGGTATTTTCCTTGATAATCTTTTGCTCTGATGCATATGGCCAAGATGCATGTAACACATTGCCTACTCTGTCATGGTTATGCTCTCACATGTCTCTATATTTCGTATTTACATGAGTGCATACATGTAGGGGGAGCCTATGCTTGTTACATGTCCTTCCAAAGCTTTACTTGCTGTTATTTATATCTTTATCTAAAGCTTTGATGTATGTTGCCATCAATTACCAAAAAGGGGGAGATTGAAAGCACAAGTGCTCCCTAGGTGGTTTTGATAATTGATGACAACATATCTCTTGTTGGACTAACATTTCGATCTAGCATGTTTCAGATAAGTTCAACAATGGAGTGGCATGGACTAAAGGTTGTGGGAACTCCTTCAAGATGCTAAGGACAAAGGATTGGCTAAAGCTTCAAGCTCAATACTCCTCATTTTACATTTTAGTGATCCAAGATCACATTGAGTCTTTAGGAAAAGCCAATACTATCAAGGAGGGATGAGGTGTTGCTTAATGAGCCTCTTGCTTCATGTGCTTAGTGACATGCTCCAAAACCCTCAGCTACTTTCCCACTTCCACATATGACCTAAACCCTAAGCCAAACTCGGTCCTACCGATTCTTCCTATCCGGCGCCACCGAGTTTCACTTGTCATAAGCCACTGCCAAACCCTAATCAGTTCGGTCTCACCGATGGGATCTCGGTCTTACCGAGATGGGCTTGCAAACTCTCTGTTACCCATTGCAATATTCTCGGTCCCACCGAGATATGCAATCGATTCCACCGAGTTTTGCTTGGCCAAATCTCAGTCTCACTTATTACCCAAATCGGTCCCACCGAGTTTGAGTAATCGGTCAAACCAAGTTTTGGATTTACCCTAACCCTAGCACATCGGTCCCACCAAAATCTCTAACGGTCACTAGGTTTACCTTTTCGGTCCGACCGAGTTTGTTGATTCGGTCCCACCGAGATTGGAAAACTGTGTGTAACGGATGGATTTTGTGTGGAGGCTATATATACCCCTCCACCTCCTCTTCATTCGATGCGAGAGCTATCAGAACGCATACACCATTCCAACTCATATGTTTTGAGAGAGAACCACCTACTCATGTGTTGAGACCAAGATATTCCATTCCTACCATATGAATCTTGATCTCTAGCCTTCCCAAGTTGCTTTCCACTCAAATCTTCTTTCCACCAAATCCAAATCCTATGAGAGAGAGAGTTGAGTGTTGGGGAGACTATCATTTGAAGCACAAGAGCAAGGAGTTCATTACCTACACACCATTTGTTACTTCTTGGAGAGTGGTGTCTCCTAGATTGGCTAGGTGTCACTTGGGAGCCTCCGACAAGATTGTGGAGTTGAACCAAGGAGTTTGTAAGGGCAAGGAGATCGCCTACTTCGTGAAGATCTACCGCTAGTGAGGCAAGTCCTGTGTGGGCGATGGCCATGGTGGGATAGACAAGGTTGCTTCTTCGTGGACCCTTTGTGGGTGGTTGCTTCTTCGTGGACCCTTTGTGGGTGGAGCCCTGTGTGGACTCTCGCAACCGTTACCCTTTGTGGGTGGAGCCCTGTGTGGACTCGCGCAACTGTTACCCTTTGTGGGTTGAAGTCTCCATCAACGTGGATGTAGGATAGCACCACCTATCCGAACCACGGGAAAAACATCCGTGTCTCCAATTGCATTTGAATTCTCCAAACCCTTCCCTTTACATTCTTGCAAGTTGCATGCTTTACATTCCGCTGCTCATATACTCTTTGCATGCTTGCTTGATATGTATTGTGTGTGTTGAAATTGTGCCTAAACTCCACTTAAACCGAAAAAGCTTAAAAATTGCAACTTTAGCATTAAGTGTCTAATCCCCCCTCTAGACACATCTACTTCTAGATCCTACAACCCCCACACACACTTTCAGTCGGTGGGCCAGAGTGGCATATATCTCACCAACATGGATCCTAAAACGGACCAAGAATAATCCACCTTGGTCGTACAATCTCTCTCTTGTTTTTGGTCAGAGTGATGGCCGTCCATGCGACCCCGGAGATGGGCTAGCTCGCCAATAATCACGCAGGTAGCTAGTCCCTGAAGACAACCACTGCATGTGTGTGAGCCAAACATATGTATGGAGAGGTGTGTTTTTGAGTAACAATGGAACAACTTTGATGTGGCACCGTGATTTCGAACAAGAAATCCCTAGACTGAGTGAGGGTTAGGTTGACGATGCATATATATGTTACACCACACTTCAAGCCAACGACGGGGATTCATGCATGCATGCATGCATAGTATATGCGCTCAAACTTAATTAGGTCTGAATCTCACCATGACCTATACTATGATAACACGAACCAAATGAAGAATCCGCCATGGTAACCTATCTTGTTGTTGGTCAGGTGATCATGGATGCCCACACGGGCCCATGAATATATAGGCTTGTCGCTGATAACCACACGAGGGAGTGTATCGTTCGAAGGCAACCACTACATGCATATGTATGGAGGTGATGCGTGCATGCATGTTTGAATACACAACATTGATGTGGCACGTGTGTCAAAAATCATACACTATCTCCCCACATGGAGCGAGATCGGTTCATGATGTGTCGTTGTACTAGCCTCTTCGACTCAATGGGAGGGATTCATGCGTACACATGCATGCGTGTGTGCTCAAGCTGTATCATGCATGTCATCCCAGAGAAAAAATAATAATCCCCTCCTAAGTCAAATTAACCTCTCTTGTTGTCAGGCAAAAAGTAGTGATGGACCAAGCGGGCCCACAAATGGAAAGCATCGATATCGCTGATAACTGCTTAAGTGGGTGCGAGAGGACAACCACCACCGCTTTGCATGTGGGCCAAACATATATATGTTGAATACCCAAAATGCACAACTTTGATGTGCCACATGCCTCAAAAACCGTAAACCATGCACCCACACAGAGCGAGGTTCATATCAAGCGTACTACATATGATGGTCCCCTTCCCCTCTCTTCACCACATACTATATGCTCCTGTCGTAATATATGTAACCCAAAAGAATCCTCATCGACGGTGAAATTAATTAACCTCTCCCGATGTAGGTCAAAGTGATGCATGCATGCATCGATGATGGCCTCGTGGGCCCATAGATGGAAGCGTCACATGTGAGTGTCCTAGCTAGGATATGCATGTGGCCAAAAAAGGTGTTGTGTGATGTTTGAATAACCAATTTCACAATTTTGATGTGGCACGTGCCTCGGAAACCAAAAAGTCCCGACACTGAGTGAGGTGTACTTGTTCACGGCCGCGTACGTATAGTATATATGCTAGTCCCCTCCCACCTCTTCGACGCTTACTATATACCACCATAACACAAACAAAAAAGATTCCACCTTGCTGGTAAAATTAACCTCACTGCTGGCTATTCGTCAAAGTGATGGACGACGACCTCGTGGGCCCATAGAAAGCGTCACACGCGAGTATCAAGTGTCGTGTAGGACAACCATCGACTGCATGTGGCCAAAACATTTATGTATGACAGGGTTGGGTAATGTTTTAAATAACGAGTTCACGACTCTGATGTGGCACCGGCCTGCCTAACAAAATGGCCAACCCACACGGTGGCTCACAACTCGTAGTGTACTGCGAGCCACCCGCCACCCCCAGACGCACACACCCACACACACGGTGAATCTACCACAGCTACGATGCATGTTAAATTAATTATCCCGCGGTGAACATACATGTTACCAAATGAGGGACATTTTAATTTCAAAAAAATCATAGAGATCATTAAGACGCTTTAGTACATTGATTGATTGATTTTCTATGGGTATAATGTGCAAAAATCAAATTTGAGCTACATGCACACGTGACAGTGCACCTTAATGGATTGCAAAAACACATGTGTCTCATTGGGTGCATGTTTACTCCCTGTGCAACAAATTTCAAACATTGAGAATCTTGATTTCTAAATTCTAGTACATCCAAAACTTATTTGAAGTTCATGAAACTTATCATGTTGTCATATGGACACCAATACAAAGTGGCATTGTACTTTTTTGGGTCAAATTTGAGACTAGTTTTGATGTAATCTTTATCTAATTACAGACAGGAGATTATTAATAATTGGGAACCAATATCCCAAATGGATTATTTATTCGAACCGTGAGCGTTAGACCAACAATGGATACGTGCCATGCTTCGGTTAAGCAATAAAGCAGCAGCATTAATCATCCAAATATAAAAACAATATATGTGCCGTCGGGCGACCTGTGTGGCATGCGAGCAGGCATGAGTTGACGGGACGCGTCCGTCGCACAGGAAGATGGGGAGCCGTGCGTGCAGGTGTGTGAATTGACGGAGGCGTGCTCACTGCGCAGTCTCATCGGGAGGCGTGTGAGTAGCTGTGTGAAACTTTGGTAGGCATGCCAGCAGTCCGGTGCGCAGGCTCACTGGGAGGCGAGCCATCGGTTTGACGGCCGCCCGCCTTTCTCCCACAACTCCCACTACTCCATATTAATGGTGTGCCCGAGCGGCCGCACCCCCCATCCTTGCTACGCACACACAATCCTCTCTCTCCGCTTGCATCCTCGACGCCGCTCTCAGTCCTCAAAGCCGTCAGTGTATGAGGATGCCGCCGAAGCGCCTCATCGGAGGGAGTGGCGACGCTGGGGCTGCTAAAGCACCGGAGCACGGCGTGGAGATGGAGAGAGAGGTTGCCGTCACCGCCGGTGAGTTATCGCTACACCCTGATGTCGTCGACGGCGTCGAGCTTCCATAGCCGGAGGCAGATTTCCACACCGACTCCGACGACCACTCCGGCGAGGACTCCAACGACCACTCTGGCGACGACTCCGATGACCACTCCGGCGATGACTCCGATGATGATGGACAACTGGTTAGTCATCTATACCCATTTATGTGTCAAATAGATCATAAGGTTTCTCTGGTTACTCTTGCCTCCCCCTTTTTGGAATAGAAATCCTATGGTTATGTTCTCCCAATCCATTAAATCTGAGTAAGTTTCGTTAGATCCGTGTAGTGTATTGATTGCTTGAATGGTAAAGGTGATAAGTGATTAGTTGTTTCATCTGTGCAAATGATTTCTGCTAGTAATCCGACTAGGATTAGTGTTCGTGCTAATAATTCCTAGCCAGGGCTTGACAATTGATTTTCAATGACCTACATATGTTTGTGCCATTATTTTGTTCAAGATTGGTCTGTACATAGACGACTGCGCTTGAAAATCAAACCATAATCTCTAGATATGTATAAATAAATAGCCATAAATTCCTAATCCTACTTCACGGCATGTAATCATTGATTTGATGCAAAATTTGTTTTACTATTTGTATAGGTGTTGTCTGACGATGTGGACATCGAGGATGAAGATGTCCAGAGGAGGTACAACAGGCAAATCCTGAGGGAGCTTTATGCGGGAATGCATAACAGGCGTATTAGGACCTGGAATAGCGGCTATGGATGCCCATTTTGCATCCAGAAGCTTCGTGACGCGTATCTAAGTGTTCTGGCGCATGCAAGAGGACGGGTGTCGGTGTCAAAACCGACGGATCTCTGGTAGGGGGTCCCGAACTATGCGTCTGAGGTTGATGGTAACAGGAGACAAGGGCCACGAAGTTTTACCCAGGTTCGGGCCCTCTCGATGGAGGTAATACCCTACGTCCTGCTTGATTAATATTGATGAGTATGGGGGTTGCAAGAGTTGATCTACCACGAGATCGTAATGGCTAAACCCCTAGAAGTCTAGCCTATCTGATTATGATTGCCTCTACAGACTAAATCCTCCGCTTTATATAGACATCGGAGGGGACTAGGGTTGTACAAAGTCGGTTACAAAGAAAGGAATCTTCATATCCGAACGTCAAGCTTGCCATCCACACCAAGGAGAGTCCCATCCGGACATGGGTGAGAGAATATTTAGTCTTGTATCTTGATGGCCCAACAGTCTGGCCCACGCCAATAGGTCGGACGCCCGAGGACCCCTTAGTCCAAGACTCCCTCAGTAGCCCCTAAACCAGGCTTCAATGATGAGGTGTCCGGCGCACAGATTATCTTTGGCATTGCAAGGCGGGTTCCTCCTCCGAATACTCCAAAATAGTTTTCGAACACAAAGAATGTGTCCGGCTCTGCAAAACAAGCACCACATATATCTGTAGAGAGCATAATATTTCATGAGTCTAATCAGCTAACAACTTTTTATGGCGTGACATCATGTCGCAGCCCGGTCATTATTTTGAACCGTTTTTTAGTGTAACACCCACGATGCGGCTACATCTCCCACGTATCGAGGCATGACTTAGAGCCATAACCACATGGTGGTTTTGTTGCAAGAGGGGTAATCTTCACACAATCCCATGTACTGAATAAGAAAGGGATAAAGAGTTGGCTTACATTCGCCACTTCACACAAATAACAAGTTAAACATACATCATCCAGAGTACAAACAAAGTTCGACTACGGAACCAAAATAAAAGAAGACAACCCCAAATGCTAGATCCCCGATCATCCCAACTGGCTCCACTACTGATCATCCGGAAAAGAAACATAGTAACGGCCTGAATCCTCGCCGAACTCCCACTTGAGTTCGGTAGCATCACTTACACTTGTATCCTCGGCACCTGCAACTGTTTGGAAGCATCCGTGAGTCACGATGACTCAGCAATGTCACACCCGCGAGATCAAGACTATTTAAGCTTATGGGTAGGGTAAGGTAATGAGGTGGAGCTGCATCAAGCACTAAGCATATATGGTGGCTAACATACGCAAATAAGAGCGAGAAGAGAAGCAACACAACGGTCGTGAAGCTAGAAGTGATCCTGAAACTACTTACGTTCAAACATAACCCAAACCGTGTTCACTTCCCGGACTCAGCTGAAAAGAGACCATCATGGCTACACACACGGTTGATGCATTTTAATTAAGTCAAGTGTCAAGTTCTCTACAACCGTACATTAAAAAATTCCCATCTGCCACATAACCGCGGGCACGGCTCTCGAAAGTTTATACCCTGCAGGGGTGTCCCAACTTAGCCCATCACAAGCCCTCACGGTCAACGAAGGATATTCTTTCTCCCGGAAAGACCCGATCAGTCTCGGAATCCCGGTTACAAGACATTTTGACAATGCTAAAACAAGACCAGCAAGACCGCCCGATGTGCTGGCAATCCCGATAGGAGCTGCACATATCTTGTTCTTAGGGCAACACCGGATGAGACAAGCTATGAGTAAAACCAGCCCTCGAGTTTCCCCGAGGTGGCCCCGTAGGCGGCTCGGTTCGAACCAACACTTAGAGAAGCACCGGCCCAGGGGGTAAAATAAAGATGACCCTCGGGAGCGCGACTCCCAAGGGAAAAGTAATAGGTGGTGGTGGCAAATGTTAAAACCAAGCTTGGGCCTTGCTGGAGGAGTTTCATTCAAAGCGAACTGTCAAGGGGTTCCCATAACACCCAACTGCATAAGGAACGCAAAATGAAGGAACATAACACCGGTATGACGAAAACTAATGCGGCAAGAGTGGAACAAAACACCAGGCATAAGGCTGAGCTTTCCACCCTTTACCAAGTATATAGATGCATTAATTAAAATAAGAGATATTGTGATATCCCAACATATCGATGTTCCAACATGGAACAAACTTCAGCTTCACCTGCAACTAGCAACGCTATGAGAGGGGCTGAGCAAAAGCGGTAACATAGCCAAACAACGGTTTGCTAGGAAGGTGGGTTAGAGGCTTGACATGGCAACATGAGAGGCATGATAAACAAATGGTAGGTAGCGCCACATAGCGGTAGAACGAACAACTAGCAAGCAAAGATAGAAGTGATTTCGAGGGTATGGTCATGTTGCCTGAGATCCCGCAAGGAAGAAGAACGAGGAATCCTCACAACTCTGGAATGAAACTGAAGCTAACGAGAGAAGCAACCCGGAAAGAAGCAAGAAACATAGTAAACAACCATCACATGAACATGGCATGATGCACAACCAAGTATGATGCATGTCCGGTTTAATGAGGAATGGCATGACAAAGTGCACAAACAATACTACAAATTAAGTGCAGCTCAATATGCAACGAGTTGCATGTTGACAAAACACCACATTCAATCATTTAGTTCACTCTCGTTTATGTACTCAACAATATTAAATGTTGTTAAACATGGCAAGAGGTGAAGCATATGAAAATTACATATCTAGGAAAGTTTAAATGAGGCCGGAAATAACAAACAACAATTCCGGAAAATCCTCATATGCATATTATGAATTTGGTGCTGTTCTGCCCTAAACCATATTTTTGAGTTGTTAAACACGCAAGATGAGTGCACCAAGTTAAACTAGGCATTTTCTACCCCAAATACATATAAATTTTATTTAAAATTGAGCTACGGTTATTTAGTTACGAATTAAATCATTTTAAGATGGAAATATGCAAATAATATGTAAACATCATTTTAAACATGGATGAAAGTTGGATATTATTAATCTAAACATAATTCTAAGCATTTTACATATAAAGTTTGTTTAATTCCGATGCACGGTTGTGAAGTTATTAAATGCATGATCTAGAGGGACTTTTCTATGAAATAGGAAATCCCTGGAAAATTTGCAAATTCACTGGACTCGAAAAAAACATCTATAGGCCGAATCTGCACTTGGGCCAACAGTGGAAGGGGGGCACAGCGGTGGCTCACCATGGGCTGAGGCCCAGTTGGTGGAAGAGGCAGGCCGGCGGGGCGCTGGCTGGGCCTGATGAAGTGGGCGGCTTGGGTCTTGATTGGATCGAACAAGGAGGAGGGGGCGCGGTCTACGCTCGAGGATGAGCGTTTGCTCTATGCAGGATGCGGCTCAAAGCAGAGGAGGACGCAGGCGGGCGACGCAGCAGAGGGAACTTGGCGTGGAGCGGCGACGGGACTTGCGACGGCGGGCGTGCAGGGAAGGCCGGCGAGGAGCAATTTCTGATGGAGCCGCGAGGGACTTGGGTGTGATACGTCTCCGTCATATCTACTTTTCCAAACACTTTTGCCCTTGTTTTGGACTCTAACTTGCATGATTTGAATGGAACTAACCTTGACTGACGCTGTTTTCAGCAGAATTGCCATGGTGTTATTTTTTTGCAGAAATAAAAGTTCTCGGAATGACTTGAAAATCAACGGAGAATTATTTTGGAATATATAAAAAATACTAGAAGGAAGATCCACCTGTCCACGAGGGTGGGGGGCATGCCCTACCCCCTGGGCACGCCCCCCTGTCTCGTGGGCCCCCTGACGCTCCACCGACCTCAACCTTGACTCCATATATTCACTTTCGGGGAGAAAAAAACTAGGGAGAAGGATTCATCACGTTTTACAATACGGAGCTGCCGCCAAGCCCTAAACTCTCTTGGGAGGGTTGATCTGGAGTCCGTTCGGGGCTCCGGAGAGGGGAATCCATCGCCATCGTCATCATCAACCTTCCTCCATCACCAATTGCATGATGCTCACCGCCGTGCGTGAGTAATTCCATCGTAGGCTTGCTGGATGGTGATGGGTTGGATGAGATTTATCATGTAATCGAGTTAGTTTTGTTAGGGTTTGATCCCTAGTATCCACTATGTTCTGAGATTGATGTTGCTATGACTTTGCTATGCTTAATGCTTGTCACTAGGGCCCGAGTGCCATGATTTTAGATCTGAACCTATTATGTTTTCATCAATATATGAGAGTTCTTGATCCTATCTTGCAAGTCGATAGTCACCTATTATGTGTTATGATCTGTTAACCCCGAAGTGACAATAATCGGGATACTTACCGGTGATGACCATAGTTTGAGGAGTTCATGTATTCACTATGTGTTACTGCTTTGGTCCGGTACTCTATTAAAAGGAGACCTTAATATCCCTTAGTTTCCAATAGGACCCCGCTGCCACGGGAGGGTAGGACAAAAGATGTCATGCAAGTTCTTTTCCATAAGCATGTATGATTATATTCGGAATACATGGCTACATTACATTGATGAATTGGAGCTAGTTCTGTGTCACCCTAGGTTATTACTGTTACATGATGAACCGCATCCGGCATAATTCTCTATCACCGATCCATTGCCTATGAGCTTTCCATATATTGTTCTTCGCTTATTTACTTTTCCGTTGCTATTGTTGTCATCACTATAAAACACCAAATATATTCCTTTTGCTATCGTTACCACTACTATCATATTACTTTGCTACTAAACACTTTGCTGCAGATATTAAGTTATCTAGGTGTGGTTGAATTGACAACTCAGCTGCTAATACTTGAGAATATTCTTTGGCTCCCCTTGTGTCGAATCAATAAATTTGGGTTGAATACTCTACCCTTGAAAACTGTTGCGATCCCCTATACTTGTGGGTTATCAAGACTATTTTCTGGCGCCGTTGCCGGGGAGCATAGCTCTATTCTTTGAGTCACTTGGGATTTATATCTGCTTATCATTATGAAGAACTTGAAAGATCCAAGAAGCAATATTTATCCCTCAACTACGAGGGGAGGTAAGGAACTGCCATCTAGCTCTGCACTTGATTCACCTTCTGTTTTGAGTAAGCTTGCGACACCTAAACCTGCTTCTGCTATTAATTCTGATATGTCGCATGTTATTGATGATGCCACTTCTGCTGTGCATGATACTTATGATGAAACTACTTCTATGCTAGATACTACTGTGTCACTTGGTGAATTTCTTGATGAACAACTTGCTAGGGCTAGAGAGAATGAAATTATTGAAACTGATAATATTGATGAAAGTGATGATGAAGATTCCCCCCTAGATATGAATTGCTTGTTGTTCCTGAGGGCTATGTTATGGATGAAGAAACTGCTAGAGATTTTCTTGCTTGCAATGATAGGAGTGATATTAAGAAATTATTGGCTAAGCTAAAACAAAAAACTCTGAATGCTAGAATGAAATATGATCCTGCTTATGCTACTTCACCTATCTTTGTTACTGATAAGGATTATGAATTCTCTGTTGACCCTGATATAATTACTTTGGTTGAATTTGATCCTTTCTATGGCTATGAATCTGAAACTGTTGTGGCACATCTTACTAAATTAAATGATATAGCCACCCTGTTCACTAATTATTAGAAAACTTGCTATTATCATGTCCTTAAATTATTTCCGTTCTCATTAAAGGGTGATGCTAAGATATGATTTAGTTCTCTTGATCCTGGTTGTGTGCATAGTCCTGAGGATATGATTTATTACTTCTCTGCTAAATATTTCCCCGCTCATAAGAAACAAGCCGCGTTAAGGGAAATATATAATTTTGTGCAAATTGAAGAAGAGAGTCTCCCACAAGCTTGGGTGAGGCTTCTCCAATTACTTAATGCTTTCCCTGATCACCCTCTTAAGAAAAATGAAATACGTGATATCTTTTATAATGGACTAACAGATGCTTTCAGAGACCACCTAGACAGTTGTGCTGGTTGTGTTTTCAGGGGAAGGACACCACATGAATCTGAAATTTTATTGAATAATATGTTGACTAATGAAAATAATTGGACACTTCCTGATCCAATTCCTAAGCCAACTCCGAAGAAAAGGGGTGTTCTATTTCTCAGTCCTGGAGATATGCAAGAGGCAAAGAAATCTATGAAGGAAAAATGTATTAAAGCTGAAGATGTTAAGAATTTACCTCCTATCGAAGAAATACATGGTCTTAATTTGCCGCGTGTTGAAGAAATACATGGTCTTGATAACCCGACACAGGTAGTAAAGGTAAATTATCTCTATGGATATGATAAAGCTGAAATCCCTCCTATTAAGTTTTCTAGCCAATGTTTGGATGAGTTTGATAAATTTATGGTTAAGCAAGAAGATTTTAATGCTTATTTTGGTAGAGAATTAAAACGCAATGCTTATATGATTGAACACTTGAGTGATTATATGGCTAATGTTAAAGGTGAACTAAAACTTATTAGTAAACATGCTTCTATGGTTACCACTCAAGTAGAACAGTACTTAAAGCTCAGAATGATTTGCTCAATGAATTAAATAAGAAAAATGATAATGCTGTTAGAGTTATGACTAGAGGTGGTAAAATGACTCAGGAACCTTTGTATCCTGAGGGCCACCATAAGAGAATTGAGAAAGATTCTCAGAGAAATAATATTGATGCACCTAGTCCTTCTAAAAGGAAGAAAAAGAAGAATGATAGGACTTTGCATGCTTCTAGTGAACCTGTTGTTGACACACCTGGGAATCCCAATGAAATTTCTATTTCTGATGCTGAAACACAATCTGGTAATGAGCATGAATCTGGTGTAAATGCCAATGATGATGCTTATGTTGATGCTCAACCTAGTAATGATAATGATGTAGAAATTGAACCTGCTGTTGATCTTGATAACCCACAATCAAAGAATCAACGTTATGATAAGAGAGACTTTGTTGCTAGGAAGCACGGTAAGGAAAGAGAACCATGGGTTCAGAAACCCATGCCTTTTCCTCCCAAACCATCCAAGAAAAAGGATGATGAGGATTTTGAGCGCTTTGCTGAAATGATTAGACCTATCTTTTTGCGTATGCGATTAACTGATATGCTCAAAATGAATCCTTATGCTAAGTATATGAAAGAAATTGTGACAAATAAAAGAAAGATACCGGAAGCTGAAATCTCCACCATGCTTGCTAATTATACTTTTAAAGGTGGAATACCTAAGAAACTAGGAGATCCAGGAGTACCAACTATACCATGCTCCATTAAAACAAACTATGTTAAAACTGCTTTATGTGATCTTGGAGCCGGTGTTAGTGTTATGCCTCTCTCTTTATATCGTAGACTTGATTTGAATAAGTTGACACCTACTGAAATATCTTTGCCAATGGCTGATAAATCAACTGCTATACCCGTCGGTATTTGTGAGGATGTGCCTGTTGTGGTTGCAAAAATTACTATTTTAATGGACTTTGTTATTCTTGATATTCCCGAGGATGATAGTATGTCTATTATTCTTGGAAGACCCTTTTTAAATACTCCAGGGGGCTATTATTGATTGCACCAAAGGCAATGCCACTTTTCATGTTAATGGTAATGAGCATACGGTACACTTTCCGAGGAAACAACCTCAAGTCCACAATATAAATTCTATTGAAAAAATCCCATCGATTATTTTTGGAGGTTTTGAATTTCCTCTTCCTACTGTCAAGAAGAAATATGATATTCTTATTGTTGGGGATGTGCATATCCCCGTTGAGGTAACCTAGCGTTGTTCGAAAATTCTCCGGTTCCATGTTATTCGGAATGAGTTTGTTAACAAGACCTGATCAACCTTGTTAGTAGATTCCTTTTGATGAGCATGAGATGGATGAATTTAGAAAACACGACTCTCTGTACCTTCTTTTTTACTTTCTTTTATTTATATTAAATAAATCAAAAATAGTATATTCTGTCTATTTCTGAATTATCAATGCAATAAAAAATACCCCGAAAATAAAAGTTCTCCAAATGCCCTCAAATTTAAATATGTTTTTTCTGGAATATTTGAGAATATCTGGCACTAAAAACACAGCAGGGGAGCAAGCACCTGGTTACGAGGGTGGAGGGCGTGCCCCCCTTCCTCGTGGGCCCATGGTGGCTCCCCTCCACTTATTCCAGCTACCCACACTCTTTCTTCCTCCTACAAACATCACTAGCCAGCTCAAACCTGAGTCCAAGCTCATCTTGCTACCATTTTCGATCTCCTTGCTTGAAGCACCTCTCACAAAACTGCTTTGGGGGATTGTTCCTTGGTATGTGACTCCTCAAATGGTCCAATTAGTTTTTGTTCTAGTGCTTTATTCATTGTAAATTTTTGCTGCTTAGGTGACCTTGTTCTTGAGCTTGCGTGTCAAATTTATATGGTCAAAAGTAGTTTTAATGCATGATATTGCCTATAGGCATTTGTAGGAGTAGTTGCTATCAATCTTTTTGAGTTTGGTTCACTTTTATTTTGAAGTTACTAAAAATTTCAGACATTTGCAGAAAAAGATGAAGAGATTTTTAGGGTCTCATCGAGCCGAAGCTCGAAGTATAAGCAAAGTGAGGAGGATAAGAGGCCCAAGTATAATCTCCCTCGCCCCGCGGAGGTCCGGCCGTGTGAATGGCCTTGTGATAATTTCTTGAGAGCAGTCAGGATTTATGATGATTTCTATGAATTGGCTGAGAATGCAGGCCTCACCACCTTCCTCCACGACCAACGCGAACATTATCTCTTACTCACCAATATCTTTGTGCAAAACTTTCATTTCCATGCTAGGAGCTCACCACCTACGGTGGAATTATATATATATATATATATATATGATGAGCATAAGGAGATGTCACTTCATGATTTTTGTCGGGTTTGTTTGATCCCTTTTGAGGGCAGTGTAGAGGAACCACATCGTGACGATGTGGATGGGTTTATTGATACCATTGATGTAGGGGAAACGAGGAAGGTTTCCGACGCACGAATTACTAGCATACACTTTCCTGTTCTACGTTACTTTGCTATATTTGCTAGTAGATGCTTAATTGGGCGTGGAAACTGTGGAAACCTGAGTGCCCCTGATATTGTTATTTTGTCCCATGCCTTATTTCGTGATGATACATTTAGTTTGGGCGCTATTGTTGCAAAGCGGTTAAATCTTAATAGTACTAAGGGCCCTATCCTTGGAGGCATCTTCGCCTCGCACCTCGCTACACATTTTAACATACCTATTAGGCATTATGAGAAAGAAGAAAAATTGCTGCCTCCTATTTATCTAGACTATAAGAGTATGGTAGCACATGATTTTATTGTTAAAAATAGGGAAAAGGCGCTTAAGTACAAATTAATATTTGGTAAAAATCATCCTTAGATTATTACCTTGCCCGCTCCTTCCTTGTTTGATTTATCTGCGGGCATGTACCTTGTTCCGTGGGAGGCCATTCACGCTTATCGGAACCCTACATCAGCTACCGAGCCAGAGCCGGAACCACAATTTGATCCTCCATGACAGTCTGATTACCACTAGGATCCGGAGGTGATTGTCAACCAGTGGTAATCTGAGGCTTCTTCACAGTATGACCCCAACTATTACTATGGATATCCGCCAGGCCAGCCGTGGCCATAAACCAACTTAGGCCAAAAGCCTATGCTTGGGGGAGTATGTATTTCTCACCGACATTACATTTATGTTCACACACTCATGCTAGTTGTCGGTGCTCATACTTTTTCATTGTAATATCCATGCTAGTTTATTTTCCTTTTTATGCTTACTTCTTGTGTGTTTGATAAACCTTAGAAAAACCAAAAAATATTAGTTGTAGATTTTAGCTAGTTTACT
This sequence comes from Triticum urartu, assembly GCF_056163025.1. Taxonomy (NCBI): domain Eukaryota; kingdom Viridiplantae; phylum Streptophyta; class Magnoliopsida; order Poales; family Poaceae; genus Triticum; species Triticum urartu. The sequence goes on along the minus strand of NC_141878.1, from coordinate 155,951,189 downwards.
TTCCATGCCTATAGTAATAGTAATTAAAAAGAAAACGAAAAAAGATTTCTCGTTCTTCTTTTGCTTGTTGGGAGCTTTCCCGTGTAAATAGTTTTATTTATTTTCTTTGGGGGTCGAGAGGTGAAGACCATAATTAACATGTTAAAGTGGCTCTTATATGTATTATTGTTGATCTGACAAAGATCCCATATTACCTTGTCTTCTCTCTTGAATTGAATGCTTGCAGATTCCAGCTTAGTCCAATGCACGTGCACTATTATTATTATTCACATTGTTTGGTCGTGCAAGTGAAAGGCAATAATGATGATTATATGATGAACTTATTGAGATGAGAAAAGCTGGTATGAACTCGACCTCTCTTATTTTTGTAAATATGATTAGTTCATCATTCCTGATTCAGCCTATTATGAATAAACATGTTTGCAATGACAATTAGAGATTGTAGTTGCTTATGCCATGCTTAGTTAGCTAGGAGCTTATAATGGTTTACCTTGCATGCCAACATGCTATTAAAATGGTTGTGATGTGGTATGATAGGATGGTATCCTCTTTTGAATGATTCGAGTGGCTTGACTTGGCACATGTTCACGCATGTAGTTGAAACAAAATCAACATAGCCTCTACGATATTTATGTTCATGGTGCACTATATCCTACTCATGCTTGCATTCAGTGTTGATTAATTTTAATGCATGTTCATCAGTGTTGTCGCTCTCTAGTTGGTCGCTTCCCAGTATTTTGCTAGCCTTCACTTGTACTAAGCGGGAATACTGCTTGTGCATCCAATTCCATAAACCCCAAAGTTATTCCATATGAGTCCACCATACCTACCTATATATGGTATGTACCTGCCATTCCAAGTAAATTTGTATGTGCCAAACTCTAAACCTTCAAATAAACATTCTGTTTTGTATGCTCAAATAGCTCATGTATCAACTAGGGCTGTCCGTATCTTCCATGTTAGGCGGGTTATTCTCAAGAGGAGTGTACTCCGCTCCTCACTCACGAGAAAATGGCTGGTCACCGGGATGCCCAGTCCCATGCTTTATGCAAATCAAATCAAATCAAATCAAAATAATTGCAAACAAAACTCCCCTGGGACTGTTGTTAGTTGGAGGCACTCGCTGTTTCGAGCAAGCCATGGATTGATGCTTGTTGGTGGAGGGGGAGTATAAACTTTACCATTCTGTTTGGGAACCGCCTATAATGTGTTTAGCATGGAAGATATCACCATCTCTTGGTTGTTATGTTGACAACAAAAGTATACTGCTCAAAATATTATTCATATCTATTTCAAAACCGAGCTCTGGCACCTCTACAAATCCCTGCTTGCCTCTGCGAAGGGCCTATCTATTTACTTTTATGTTGAGTCACCCTCCTCTTATTAAAAAGCACCAGTTGGAGAGCACCACTGTCATTTGCATTCATTATTGTTAGTTTACATTGATTATGACTTGACTGGATCTCTTTTAACATGAATTACAATGTCTAGTCATTTCTTGATCTTTAAAGGTGCTCTGCATTTATGTTTTGCGGTCTCATAAAGGTCTAGCGAGATACCATCTTGTTATATCATATCATGATTGTTTTGAGAAAGTGTTGTCATCCGAGATTTATTATTATTGCTCGCTAGTTGATTATGTCATTGATATGAGCAGACATGAGACCTAAATGTTATTGTGAATATGGTTAGTTCATAATCTTTGCTAAAACTTGAATGCTGGATTTACACATTTACAACAACAAGAGCAAACAGAGTTTGTAAAAGTTTTTCTTTATCACTTTCAGTTTATCAACTAGATTGCTTGAGGACAAGTACAGGCTTAAGCTTGGGGGAGTTGATATGTCTCCGTCGTATCTACTTTTCCAAACACTTTTCCCTTGTTTTGGACTCTAACTTGCATGAGTTGAATGGAACTAACCCGGACTGACGCTGTTTTCAGCAGAATTACCATGGTGATATTTTTGTGCAGAAATAAAAGTCCTCGGAATGACCTGAAAATCAACGGAGAATTATTTTGGAATATATAAAAAATACTGGAAGGAAGATCCACGTCAGGGGGGCCTCTGATGACCCACACGTGTAGGGGATCTATCGTAGCTTTTCGATAAGTAAGAGTGTCGAACCCAACGAGGAGCAGAAGGAAATGGTAAGCAGTTTTCAGTAAGGTATTCTCTGCAAGCACTGAAATTATCGGTAACAGATAGTTTTGTGATAATGTAATTTGTAACAAGTAGCAAGTAATAAAAGTAAATAAGGTGCATCAAGATGGCCCAATCCTTTTTGTGGCAAAGGACAAGCCTGGACACACTCTTATATGAAGGAAAGCGCTCCCGAGGACACCTGGGAATTATCATCAAGCTAGTTTTCATCACGTTCATATGATTCACGTTCGGTACTTTGATAATTTGATATGTGGGTGGACCGGTGCTTGGGTACTGTCCTTACTTGGACAAGCATCCCACTTATGACTAACTCCTATTGCAAGCATCCGCAACTACAACAGAAGTATTAAGGTAAACCTAACCATAGCATGAAACATATGGATCCAAATCAGCCCCTTACAAAGCAACGCATAAACTAGGGTTTAAGCTTCTGTCACTCTAGCAACCCATCATCTACTTATTACTTCCCAATGCCTCCCCCTAGGCCCAAACAATGGTGAAGTGTCATATAGTCGATGTTCACATGACACCACTAGAGGGATGACAACATACATCTCATCAAAATATCGAACGAATACCAAATTCACATGACTACTAATAGCAAGACTTCTCCCATGTCCTCAGGAACAAACGTAACTACTCACAAAGCATATTCATGTTCATAATCAGAGGGGTATTAATATGCATAATGGATCTGAACATATGATATTCCACCAAGTAAACCAACTAGCATCAACTACAAGGAGTAATCAACACTACTAGCAACCCACATGTACCAATCTGAGGTTTGGATACAAAGATTTGATACAAGAGATGAACTAGGGTTTGAGATGAGATGGTGCTGGTGAAGATGTTGATGGAGATTGACCCCTCCCGATGAGATGATCGTTGGTGATGACGATGGTGATGATTTCCCCCTCCCGGAGGGAAGTTTCCCCGGCAGAACAGCTCCGCCAGAGCCCTAGATTGGTTCCGCCAAGGTTCCGCCTCGTGGCGGCAGAGTCTCGTCCTGAAAGCTTGCTTATGATTTTTTCTCAACGAAAGACTCCATATAGCAGAAGATGGACATCGGAGGGCCACCAGGGGGCCCACGAGGCAGGGGGGCGCGCCCAGGGGGTAGGGCGCGCCCCCACCCTCATTGCCAGGGTGTGGCCCCCCTTTGGAACTTCTTGCGCTCAGTATTTTTTATATATTCTGGAAATAATTTCCGTGAAGTTTTAGGACTTTTGGAGCTGTGCAGAATAGGTCTCTAATATTTGCTCCTTTTCTAGCCCAGAATCCCAGCTGCCGGCATTCTCCCTCTTCATGTAAACCTTGTAAAATAAGAGAGAATAGGCATAAGTATTGTGACATAATGTGTAATAACAGCCCATAATGCAGTAAATATCGATATAAAAGCATGATGCAAAATGGACGTATCAACTCCCCCAATCTTAGACCTCGCTTGTCCTCAAGGGAAAGCCGAAATCGAAAAATATGTCCACATGTTTAGAGATAGAGGTGTCGATAAAAATAAAATATGGACATGAGCGCATCATGATCATTCTTAGAACAGCAACATATATTTATATTGTTATATGATCTCTTATGCTAAAGTAACAATTCAATCACAATTTCAAGTATGAATCATAAACTTCAATGAGGACCAACAAACTCTAATCTCAGTCATTGAGGCAATTGCAATTTATCATAACATAGGAAAGAGTCAATATAAGAGCTTTTCAGCAAGTCCACATACTCAACCATCTTTTAGTCTTTCACAATTGCTAACACTCACGCAATATTTATGGGTATGGAGTTTTAATCAGACATAGAGAAAGATAGGGGCTTATAGTTTTGCCTGCCAACGTTTTACCTCAAGGGTAATGTCAACAATAGTAGTTCATGAAAACTCACATCCAATTAGCTATATATATCAAGATCTTTCCAACACATTGTGCTTGCCAAAGGATAAAATGTAAAAAGGAAAGGTGAAGATCACAATGACTCTTACGTGAGGTAGAAGATAAAAGTAAAAGATAGGCCCTTCGTAGAGGGAAGCAGGGGTTGTCATGTGCTTTTATGGTTGGATGCACAAAATCTTAATGCAAAAGAATGTCACTTTATATTGCCACTTGTGATATGGACCTTTATTATGCAATCCATCGCTTTTATTTCTTCCATATCACAAGATCGTATAAAGCTTATTTTCTTCGCACTAATAAGTCATACATATTTAGAGAGCAATTTTTATTGCTTGCACCGATGACAACTTACTTGAAGGATCTTACTCAATCCATAGGTAGATATGGTGGACTCTCATGGAAAAACTGGGTTTAGGGATATTTGGAAGCACAAGTAGTATCTCTACTTGGTGCAAAGAAATTGGCTAGCAAGAGAGGGAAAGGCAAGCTCAACATGTTGGATGATCCATGACAATATAATTTATCTCAGATGAAAGAAAACATAACCCATTACGTTGTCTTCCTTGTCCAACATCAACTCTTAGCATGTCATACTTTAATGAGTGCTCACAATCGTAAAAGATGTCCAAGATAGTATATTTATATGTGAACCTCTCTTTCTTTATTACTTCTAACTGTAGTATTACCCCTTATGACTGGAAACCCCATCCCTAGACCCTTCGAGACTTCATGAGATACCCCAGCTCGAGTCCTTAACCATGTGCTTAACCCACATTATTGCAAGAGGACCAGTTAAGCCTCTGTAAACCTTGCACAACAGTGGGTTCATTATGGAACTAGCGGACATAGTGAACAAGCACATTATCATCCTAATATAGCACCAGAACTAACGATGCCATAGGGAAGACCAGTTTGAGGATATAGGAATAGAGGACAAATGACTTGATGAGTTTATATAAATGACTTTGAGGAATTATGAGACTATTTGGTGGATTATGAGGCTTTCATGTTGGCAGATGAACTTGGTGGGATCATGATTATGGAGTAGCATAACTTTCCTTACCCTTGAGTAAACTGGATTTAGTAGGACAATTATGATCGTAAGCTGGAATTCTTTGAAGTATATGGATTTAACTTAGCCATGGGATATTGATAGGAGACAGTTAATATCACGTAAATGACTTGGGGGAAACATGTAGGAATTCTCATTGGACATGAGATTTGGATTTAAATAGGTGATCCTAGTTGAGTATGGTGAGTAAGTCTACATGGTTCGGAGTAAATTGGATTTAGAATGATGATCTCGATCGTGATACCATGTTTCTTGGAGGACAATAAACTAGGAGATTGGATTAGTTGTCGGAGTTGATATAAGCTTGACCTTGGAGTTTACTTGACCATGGAAGTTAGTGTACTTACTATAGTAGAGACAGCCCTTTCAAGTATTTTGGGATTATATGGAGTTTAGGAGATCATGTGGAACACCATAGACACTAGGATTTGTAGAATTAAAGGATTATGTAGTGATTAACGGAAGTTAACGGGTTGTTGGAGTTGATTCTAGGAAGGAAACAAGATTTTGGAGTGGCATACGACGTGTTTCCTTAGGATAGAGATACACTAACATGGACCTTGGAATAATAGGATTAGCACTTGGATTGTTGTGCTTTATTCCCACTTGGAAGCTTGTATGCTCTGACCATGGATTTTTAGGGGTAGCCATACATATGAGTTTGGGGATCATAGACATATATGATTTTGTTAGACCTCCTCTCGGGAGTAACGAGAATATGGATCACATGAGTGATTATTGGATTTGACCTATACGAAATAATGCTTTCGGCGGTATAAGGTTATTTGTTTGAGGGACTAGATAGACAATTGGCATCTCGGGAATTGTGCTCAAGGATAAGATAAACATTCACTCGCACCCTAGAATCCTTGAAACCCTTAAGCCCTACCAAGCTACAACATGGTCGTATCATGACCATGGATCTTGACTCTAGATCGAGAACACCTTGGGCCATACTCAACCGTTACCACCACCAATGCCCCAGCCTACCTTATGTACCCCATGAACAGAAACTTCATGGAGTACTTGGTCACGTTGGTTGTCACTTTTACTTGGTGACCTACTCGTCTAATTGAAGATGGAAGAAGAATCATTCAGCTGGTTAGGAAACATGTGAAGACCGCCATGCCAAGGAGGAAGAACTATCATCAAGGAGTGAACTTTCTCGTCGAAGACCAGGTGTATCTGCAAGCCACTTCTCTCAAAGGAACCAAGCATTTCCATGTCAACGGGAAGCTCGCACCAAGATTTATCGGCCCTCTCCAAGATCACTTCAAGACGAAGAATAGACAGCTACCAGCTAGAGTTACCACCTGAGTCACCCACTGTGCACAACATTTTTCCACACAACACCACTCCGAAAATGTTTCCAACTTCCTAACTAGTCTGGTCTCTACAAGGACATCGATCACTGAGCCATCGACCTCCAGCCCAATATGACCTATGCGAGAGACCCCAATTGCAACCTGGACCAATCAGGACATCATACACGAAGCCACGCCATTGAGTACTTCAAGGTTCAATGAAGCACCACTCGGAAGCACAAGCAGTATGAGGACGTGAAGACTACCCCAGGTCCAGTTTTTGTATTCCTTTCCACGCCTAGTTTGGGAATCTCGGGGATGAGATTCTTGTAAGGGGGGTAGGTCTGTCACACCCTGATTTTCATGCCACAACACTTAAGCTAATAAATCATGATAAAGTGTGGTTTGACAAAAACTTTTGCATTATTTGGCTTTTATTTTTTTGAGTTGGTTTTCTCTTTGTGTTTTTCAAGTGCTCTCTAAAGTCAACTACTCCACCTTACATACTTCATCTCCTTGCCCCAAGCTTCTGCCCAATGATCATACCCTGTGTGTAGTGTAATATAGTATTTTCTTACAAAAATAATTTGGCAAAAAAGTATTTTATAAAATTAGTTTTCCAAAACCCCCTGAATTGAGGTTTGCACTGCAAGTACTTGATTTGGGGTGTAAAAAATATTTTAAAGAGTATATTTGAAACCTATTAGATATAGGATTCCCATAAACCACAAAAATATAATTTTAAAAGTTATTTTCCTATTTTATTTAAAAGCTTTTCCTTAAGGCCAGAAATGGTATTTAATAGGGAAAATTATTTTATTGTTTCATAAATATTTAAAAAAAATCAGGGAAACTGAGTGGACATATATTTTCCATATATAAGAGTTTCAACGCATGGTCATGTTCAAAATATTGGGCAAAATCCTCCAAAACCATTTATGTCCATTTCAAGTATTTGAAATATTTCTACAAGAAATATTTTCCAATAAATCCAGGAAAATTCTAGAAAGTCATATATGCATAATATGATGACCTGCAAAGTTTCAGCTCAATCCAAACTATTTTGGTTCACCAAAGTGCCCCAAAACCCTCTCTCTCTAGATTCAAGTTTGAACAACTTTACATTGCCAACTTATTCCAAATGCACACAAACTTTGTGGTCATGCTCAAAAGCACAAATGATGACACTACACCAAGTGGTGCATCAAGGGGAATGGTTTTGCATGACTAGATCTTGGTGAATGCATTTCTGCTGGTTTCTAGGGTTTACAAAAGTTGCATTGGCAACTTTGCCCAAATGATCTCAAAATTTGTGGAAGGCCCTAATTATGTGTTCCTTTTCACCCTGTGGAGTCTCATGCCAAATGGAGTTCATTTGCTTACCCAAACAAGCATCAAACACCTTCTGCCACTTTACCAAAATTCCATTTTTGACCTCTTCCACTAATCTCCATGGGCTCAACTTTGTACCACAGCTCCCCCTGACCCCCTTCTACCTCTAGTAACTATGGCTGCGTCTCAGCTCAATGATTGAGGGATGAAACGACCTCATTTACCCCTCTGGACAGCCCATTTCCATCTCTCTCTCAACCCCACTCTTCTCCTACTGGCTCTCTAGGGCATCCAATGCCACTCCTACATTGTTTAATCACCCCCAAAACCTCCAGACACAAAAGGACAGGCTCATGGCACATAAACAATGCTAGTGCATGCAGTGCTCGCGCTCTAGAGCACGCTATAGTGCTCTCCCGCACTGTAGCTCACCCATGTCAAGGGCATACGACAGCCTTGGGCGTCGGGGTGATGTCTCCCGAGGTGGCCTCGGCGTCCGGGACACGGCACGCTGCCGGCCCCCTCCAGAACCTCTCTCCTCTTCCCCTATAGGCTCACCCGAGCGTGTTTGTGGACACTGCCCATGGTGCACCACGGCCACTCCCATATAAGCTACTCCCAACCTCTTCTCCGGCCTCTCCTCGCTATCCCTCTCCCCCACGAACCTCCCAGACAACATCCCTCTCCCTCCCATGCTCTCTTTCCCTCTCCATGGCTGCCATGGTCGCCACCTGCCTCCGCCCGGCTCCGGCGAACCAGAGCCTCCCCTCCTCTCCTTTGACCACCAGGAGAAGTGTAGCAGGCCAAGCAGAGCCCTCCAGCTCCTTCTCCCCCTGCCCTTGTGCCCATGGCGTCGTGCCCATCCACTCCAGACGCCGCCCGCTGTCGCCCCAGATCCTGCCAGCCTACACGAAGCCCCTGGATGGAAGCGGCTCAGCATCCCGAGTCCGTCGGTGCACCGGACGCCGCTGGGGACGGCCGGAGTCGCCGGGGATCAAGGCCGGCGCATGTTCGGCCTCGCCTCCCCTGTCGCTCCTCTGCCTCAGGCGCGAGGTAGGAGACGACCACCCGCGAGCTGGCAGGGGGCCCGCCTGTCAGCGGCAGAGGCGACCGAGCCGGCCCACCAGTCGGGTTAAGTGGACACGGCTTCCCCTCACTCCGCTTGCCCCACTGGGTGGCGTACTCCCATAATGCATCTTCGGCATCACCACCTCCCTCGCGCAGCTGAGCCACTGGGCTGAGCCTAGTAGGCACTGTTTAGCTGGGCTTCGCACAGTGCGCTTTATAAGGTTGATTCCTTTTCTTCCTTTTCTTTTCCAGAAATGTTGTAAAATCCATAATCAATTCATTTCAAGTCCAAATTAGGTGATTCAAATTTCTAGTGACTCCATAAATCATGATCTATCAGATGGTGCAATTAGCACATTTTTCCAGAAACATTTCCTACAGAAATATTTGTGACATCCCCCTTTTCCATTTCTGTGATAAACTTTAGAAAATCACAGAGAGCCCATTTTTGATCCAAATGTCATGATTCAAATTCCTATATACTTGTAAGTTAGAAACTTAGTTGTTGAACATGTTTCCCAATACTTTCTGTGCCACATGAAATATTGGCCCATTTCTCCATATATTGCTAAATTTGTAAATTCATAGGGAAATCATTTAAACTCCAAATCAAGTGAAACCAACTCCTATATTCTTATAAAATCATTCCTTATTAAATGGGTGCCTCTGCTCATTTTTCAAAATAATGTTTCTGTGCACTTCTTGCAGATCCATAAACCCTTTGAATCCGACATATTGAAATGCTCATAAGTATCCATTGATCCCCTCCCAATAAAACCATTTTCGTTATTTTTCATATGACCAAAGGTATCCTAGGAAAGTCCAACTCACATTTTAGAGCAGTTTTATTTTTGCCTTGTTGTGTTGCTCATTATGATTGTTTCCGACGTTAGTTGACGAAGTAGATGGAGTACTTGGAGAAGGACCATAAGACTTGAAGACTTTGAAGACCAAGGCAAGCAGCCATTTGACCATGTCTAAGAAACCCTTTTTATGCAAGTCATATGGCACTTTTATCGCTTGCATCGAAGTCATGATAATGTGGTGACCACTTGAGGTGGTTTGCCTCCGCTGTTTTTCTCGTTGACACTTGCATGATGCATGACCCTACCTTTCTATGAGGGTTATGCGAGTGGGTGTAGTTATGCATGCTAAGTAGCTACTACGCAAATGGGTTCGGTATATGCATGGTGATGGAAGCAAGATTGTTTTCAAAAACTTTTCGAAAACCCTGTCGGGTGCCACTTATGCCTGAGGGAGATAATGAGTTGGGTAACCACTTGATGACGAAGTGGTGTACCGAGGCAAGTGTGTGTGTTGTTTCCAAACAGATTGGTTTAAGTTGCGACCGTTATTCCAACCTTACATGCACAACCACTCTACCCTTATATGGGAAAGGGCATTATTGATTACCTAGGCCGTACTAGCTTGGAGCCCGCTTTACTAGTGACGAGAGAGTTGTTGTTGCATTCTCTCGGGACAGGGTCATGCCGGGTAGGGTGGCCATGACTGTTTTTACAGGGCACCGGACACACTGTTGGTACCCCGTGCTTGTGGTATGAGATGAATATGGGAGCGTGGCTCCAAATTTTTAAGATGAGAAATGTTGGGCACGAGGGTTGCTACAAATCGAGTGGACTCTATGTTAGTGTCGTCTAGGGAAAGGTAATGATCCGGTGCTTACCCCGGGTACTTGACGTACCGCGGGTCGTGGATGACACGGAAGTTCCCCGGATCTTGTGGGTAAAGTGTGCAACCTCTACAGAGTGTAAAACTATTCGAATAGCCATGTCCACGGTCAAGGACAGCTGGGTAACCGCTCTTGGGCTACGTCCACTTGTTTACAAACTAGTGTGTGGGAAGAACTACTTGGGTCAAGTCAAAGGACTTGACATGGATGAGTTGGGTTGGAGCCCACTACCTTTATGTTGATATCTGTAACCAGTTCCTAAGGTTACTGGAATTCATATGATGCATGTTTTACCAGTTGTTGAACATGTCATAACACAACAAAATTAGCTTTCTGCAAAAATTTACCTATGTCATGCATTGTTGTATCTTGAGGCAAAACATGGGTTGCTTGCGAGTACATTCAAAGTACTCATTGGCTTGCCACTAGTTATTTAATTGGCCAGGCATGGAAGAACATGAGTTTGAAGAAGAGTTCTTTGGAGACGAACATGCGAGCTAGGACGTTTCCCAGTCAGAATTCCGGTAGGGTTAAGGCAGATGGCATGGGTTCTACTTACCGACGAAGATTTCCGCTGCTAAAGTTTATTTGGTATTCAACCCTTGTGGCTTTATCTATGTAAGACTTGACCATAATGGTCATAATTTGTGTAAGACGATATGTATGGATGTAAGACTCTTGTTATTCAGCTTCTGTGTGTTCAGTGAGCATTGATCTCTGGGATCACTGTACACGTGCATTCGGTGATCATGACTTATGAGTCGGGTTCCCCACAGAAGGCCAACCAGCACCTCCCACGATCACAGGTAATGATGGTTTTCTTTGCATGTCGCAGGAATTGTCAAGTTGAGCAATTGCCGAGGCAGCGTGGGGAAGCGGAGACTGATGTCTACTACACAACCTTCTCCTTGTAGACGTTGTTGGGCCTCCAAGTGCAGAGGTTTGTAGGAAAGTAGCAAATTTCCCTCAAGTGGATGACCTAAGGTTTATCAATCCATAGGAGGCGGAGGATGAAGATGGTCTCTCTCAAGCAACCCTGCAACCAAATAACAAAGAGTCTCTTGTGTCCCCAACACACCCAATACAATGGTAAATTGTATAGGTGCACTAGTTCGGGGAAGAGATGGTGATACAAGTGCAATATGGATAGTAGATAAAGGTATTTGTAATCTGAAATTATAAAAAGCAAGGTAACTAATGATAAAAGTGAGCGTAAACGGTATTCCAATGCGTTGAAACAAGGCATAGGGTTCATACTTTCGCTAGTGCAAGTTCCTTCAACAATAATAACATAATTGGATCACATAACTATCCCTCAACATGCAACAAAGAGTCACTCCAAAGTCACTAATAGCGGAGAACAAACGAAGAGATTATGGGAGGGTACGAAACCACCTCAAAGTTATTCTTTCCAATCAATCCGTTGGGCTATTCCTATAAGTGTCACAAAAAGCCCTAGAGTTCGTACTAGAATAACACCTTAAGACACAAATCAACCAAAACCCTAATGTCACCTAGATACTCCAATGTCACCTCAAGTATCCGTGGGTATGATTATACTATATGCATCACACAATCTCAGATCGTCTATTCAACCAACACATAGAACCTCAAAGAGTGCCCCAAAGTTTCTACCGGAGAATCACGACAAAAACGTGTGCCAAACCCTATGCATAGGTTCATGGGCGGAACCCTCAGGCTGATAACCAAAACATACATCAAGTGAATAACGTGATATCCCATTGTCACCACAGATACGCACGACAAGACATACATCAAGTGTTCTCAAATCTTTAAAGACTCAATCTGATAAGATAACTTCAAAGGGGGAAACACAATCCATTACAAGAGAGTAGAGGGGGAGGAGAAACATAAGATCCAACTATAATAGCAAAGCTCGCAATACATCAAGATCGTGCCAAATCAAGAACACGAGAGAGAGAGAGAGATCAAACACATAGCTACTAGTACATACCCTCAGCCCCGAGGGAGAACTACTCCCTCCTCATCATGGAGAGCATCGAAATAATGAAGATAGCCACCGGAGAGGGATTTCCCCTCTGGCAGGTTGCCAGAACGGGTCTAGATTGGCTTTCGGTGGCTACAGAGGCTTCTGGCGACGGAACTCCCAATCTATTGTGCTCCCCGATCGTTTTAGGTTATATGGAGATATATAGGAGGAAGAAGTATGTCAGGGGAGCCATGAGGGGCCCACGAGGGTGGAGGGCGTGCCCAGGGGGGTGGGTGCGCCCCCTACCTCGTGGCTTCCTCGAAGCTTCCTTGACGTGGACTCCAAGTCTCCTGGGTTGCTTTCCTTCCAAAAATAAGTTCCGTGAAGTTTCAGGTCAATTGGACTCCGTTTGATTTTCCTTTTTTGTGATACTCTAAAACAAAGAAAAAAACAGAAACTGGCACTCGGCTCTGGGTTAATAGGTTAGTCCCAAAAATAATATAAAAGTGTATAATAAAGCCCATAAACATCCAAAACATAAGATAATATAGCATGGAGCAATCAAAAATTATAGATACGTTGGAGACGTATTAGCATCCCCAAGCTTAATTCCTGCTCGTCCTCGATTAGGTAAATGATAAAAACAGAATTTTTGATGCGGAGTGCTACTTGGCATAATTTCAATGTAAATATTCTTAATTGTGGCATGAATATTCAGATCCATAAGATTCAAGACAAAAGTTTAATATTGACATGAAAACAATAATACTTCAAGCATACTAAGTAAGCAATCATGTCTTCTCAAAATAACATGGCCAAAGAAAGTTCATCCCTACAAAATCATATAGTTTGGTCATGCTCCATTTTCGTCACACAAGAATGCTCTCATCATGCACAACCCCGATGAGAAGCCAAGAAATTGTTTCATACTTTAGTAATCTCAAACCTATAAACTTTCACGCAATACATGAGCACGAGCCATGGATATAGAACTATGGGTGGAATAGAATATGATGATAGGGGTTATGTGGAGAAGACAAAAAAGGAGAAAGTCTCACATCAACGAGGCTAATCAATGAGCTATGGGGATGCCCATCGATTCATGTTAATGCGAGGAGTAGGGATTGCCATGCAACGGATGCACTAGAGCTATAAATGTATGAAAGCTCAACAAAAGAAACTAAGTGGGTGTGCATCCAACTTGCTTGCTCACGAAGACCTAGGGCACTTGAGGAGGCCCATTGTTGGAATATACAAGCCAAGTTCTATAATGAAAATTCCCACTAGTATATGAAAGTGACAAAACAAGAGACTCTCTATCATGAGGATTATGGTGCTACTTTGAAGCACAAGTGTGGCAAAGGATAGTAGCATTGTCCCTTCTTTCTTTTTCTCTCATTTTTTTGGGCCTTCTCTTTTTTATGGCCTTTCTATTTTTTATTTTTTTTTATTCCTCACTTGGGACAATGCTCTAGAAAATGATGATCATCACACTTCTATTTATTTACAACTCAATGATTACAACTCGATGCTAGATCAAAAGATGACTCTATATGAATGCCTCCGGCGGTGTACCGGGATATGCAATGAACCAAGAGTGACATGTATGAAAGAATTATGAACGGTGGCTTTGCCACAAATACTATGTCAACTACATGATCATGCTAAGCAATATGACAATGATGAATGTGTCATGATAAACGGAATGGTGGAAAGTTGCATGGCAATATATCTCGGAATGGCTATGGAAATGCCATAATAGGTAGGTATGGTGGCTGTTTTGAGGAAGATATAAGGAGGTTTATGTGTGACAGAGTGTATCGTATCACAGGGTTTGGATGCACCGGCGAAGTTTGCACCAACTCTCAATGTGAGAAAGGGCAATGCATGGTACCGAAGAGGCTAGCAATGATGGAAGGGTGAGAGTGCGTATAATCCATGAACTCAACATTAGTCATAAATAACTCACATACTTATTGCAAAAATCTACAAGTCATCAAAAATCTCGGCACTACGCGCATGCTCCTAGGGGGATAGATTGGCCATCGCTCGTCCCCGACCGCCACTCATAAGGAAGACAATCAAATAACACCTCATGTTTCAAATTTGTTACACAACGTTTACCATACATGCATGCTACGGGACTTGCAAACTTCAACACAAGCACTTCTCAAATTCACAACTACTCAACTAGCACGACTTTGATATTATTACCTCCATATCTCAAAACAATCATCAAGCATCAAAATTCTCTTAGTATTCAAAACACTCATAAGAAAGTTTTTACTAATCTTGAATACCTAGCATATTAGGATTATTTAAGAAAATTACCATGCTATTTAAGCCTCTCAAAATAATCTAAGTGAATCATGAGAGTTCATCTATTTCTTCAAAATAAAACTACCACCATGCTCTAAAAGATATAAATGAAGTACTAGAGCAAACAACAAACTAGTCCGAAAGATATAAGTGAAGATCAATGAGTAGTCGAATAATTATGCAACTATGTGAAGATTCTCTAACATCTAATAATTTCAGATCTTGGTATTTTATTAAAACAGCAAGCAAAATAAAATAAAATGACGCTCCAAGCAAAACACATATCATGTGGCGAATAAAAATATAGCTCC
The DNA here is from genome assembly GCF_056163025.1 of Triticum urartu. Taxonomy (NCBI): domain Eukaryota; kingdom Viridiplantae; phylum Streptophyta; class Magnoliopsida; order Poales; family Poaceae; genus Triticum; species Triticum urartu. The sequence continues at coordinate 155,936,073 of NC_141878.1, read as the reverse complement.
AAGTAAAGTTATCGATGAACGAAGATGAAAGAGGGGATGCCTTCTGGGGCATCCCCAAGCTTAGGCTCTTGGTCATCCTTGAATATTACCTTGGGGTGCCTTGGGCATCCCCAATCTTAGGCTCTTGCCACTCCTTATTCCATAGTCCATCGAACCTTTACCCAAAACTTGAAAACTTCACAACACAAAACTTAACAGAAAACTCGTAAGCTCCGTTAGCGAAAGAAAACAAAACACCACTTCAAGGTACTGTAATGAACTCATTATTTATTTATATTGGTGTTAAACCTACTGTATTCCAACTTCTCTATGGTTTATAAACTATTTTACTAGCCATAGATTCATCAAAATAAGCAAACAACACACGAAAAACAGAATCTGTCAAAAACAGAACAGTCTGTAGTAATCTGTAACTAACGCAAACTTCTGGAACCCCAGAAATTCTAAAATAAATTTATGGACATGAGGAATTTATCTATTAATCATCTGCAAAAATAATTAACTAAATATCACTCTCCAATAAAAAATGGCAGAAGTTCTCGTGAGCGCTAAAGTTTCTGTTTTTTACAGCATGATCAACAAGACTTTCCCCAAGTCTTCCCAAAGGTTCTACTTGGCACAAACACTAATTAAAGACATAAAACCACATATAAACAGAGGCTATATGAATTATTTATTACTAAACAGGAGCAAAAAGCAAGGAATAAAAATAAAATTGGGTTGCCTCCCAACAAGCGCTATCGTTTAACGCCCCTAGCTAGGCATAATGATTTCAATGATGCTCACATAAAAGATAAGAATCGAAACATAAAGAGAGCATCATAAAGAATATGACTAGCACATTTAAGTCTAACCCACTTTCTATGCATAGGGAGGCGGGAGGTGGTCCCGGCGGCCCTGGAGGAAGAAGACGAGAGATTGAAGATGGATGCCGGTCGTTGGATGTAAATCCAATGGCTAACATGTCAGAATCATTTGTTGACTAAATTGACAACGACTTGCGTTGGCTTTGACCTATTGGCCCACATTTCAACCTCCAAAAATGTGGCACGTATTAAACCCATTTTTCAGAATTTATAGTCTTTTTTTTGCGCGGTAGAATTTATAGTCAATTTGATATTTTTTTGAATTACAGCCATTAGCTGGGTTGGGTGAACAAATATTGTAGCGTCCATGCGGCCCATTTATTTTATTTCCTAAAAAATTACAGGTAATTTGCACTTTCTCGAAATACACGATTTTGCTGGGTTGATTCTAATTATAATGTTGGGTTGGACCAGCAATGTTATCAAAAAATAAAAAGGGGCTGAGCATTTTGTTATAAATATATTTAAATAATAAGTGATATTATTACATTCGTCCTTAAATCTTACCAAGCTTTTGTACACAATCACTAGGATTTTCGTGCCAAAACAATCCAGGATTTTATTTGTTAAGAAATTATTTTTATAAGTTAATAAGATGTGGGATATTGTTTTCTTACATATGTAAGTATGTGTAAAATATATGATGACAATAAAAATAATATATAATAACATATAAAATAATTTAAATATATATAATATAGTTAGAAGGGAAACATAAGTTGGACCTGGCATTCCTATTCTTATATAGAAAAATAGAACAGACCTCTGCGTTTTCTTAAAAAAATTCATAAATTGGACTGCCAAAAATAAAACCTCGGATGGGAGGTCCATAGGCCGGTCGATACATGACGGCCCTAAGAAAATACAAACATGCCTATGGACCTCCCATCCAAGGTCATGGGCTGCGCATGTTAAAAATGAAAGCCTAGACGGGGCAGCCCAAAACCACGTCCAACACTTGCCAAAACTTCGTCCCTCGTTTTCTCTGTGTTTCGCACACTCGACATTGTGTCGGCATTTTGACTGTGCATCATATGAAGATGTGCTATGCATGAATGTTGATCAGCATGATGTTAACTGGCTGGTAGATCCATTTTCGACCATGAATAAAACTTCCAACATGATTTTAACCCTGTTTGAAAAGGCCGTGTTAATATAAATGCTCTGCCTCTGAAAGTTGCAGTTTCTTATGTGAAACTGAACTTGCAATTTCTTATCTGAAACTGAAACTTGCAATTTCTTCTCTGAGAATCACATTGTCTGCACTTTTATACTCCTATGAAACTGCATTTTTTAAGTGCTAAAAATAGATCTCTAGAATTCATAAAATACTTCATATGCTCAATACTTCAAATCTGAAATTCAAAAGACATTCATATCTGAAAGTACTCTCAAAATACACAACACAAAACACAATTCACAACCTGCAAATACTGACAACCCTAAGCTCCTCCTGACAATTCACAACCTGCACGACTATTGGGCTGGGGAGGGGGGGGTAGTCCCCTCCTATTCCTCGGCGGCAGACAGCCGCCCCGTGAGACAATGTGAACAGCGAGGGAGACGATGGCGGGGAAGCGTCGTCGAGCCAACTGCTTTTCTCCTCTTGCAGTTGGGTTCGGTCGATGAAGACTCCACCGGCTCGCTCTGGCAGGACACCCTCACAAATGGCACCCTGTAGATGCTCGATCCTTCAATCTCTGGTGGATGCTCCATCTGGGATCGATACTCCCACCACCGCTCCCTCATGATTGGATTCGGTGAATCTGTTTGCTCCATGGCCTAGAGGAGCAGCTCTATGTAATCCGGCACGACTCCCTCCAGGAGCATCGCCGCCTTTTCGCTATGTTGCAGATATTTGGCCATGGATGTCGCCGTCGCTGCTAGTTGGTCCTTGTTGTCAAACCAAGACTGTATCTCCAACATCCTAGCTAGCTTCACAGGCTCGCCGTCTGCGATCCTCACGTATCGGTTGTACTCCTCCATCGATCTACTTCTCCACGGCACCTTCACTCGCCGGTGGTGGTGTTTGAATGGAAGAGGAGAGGAGCAGCGCTGGTTTTGGATTAGAACGGGAGAGGAGCGGCGCTGGTTTTGGACTGGAACATGAGAGGAGGGGCGGTGGTTTTGAAATGGAAGAGGAGAGGAGCGGCGCTGCATTTAGATTGGAACAGGAGAGGAGCGGCGGTGGTTTAAGAGGAGAAGAGCGGAAGAGCGGCGCTGGTCCTGGAAGTATTTTTTTGTTGTTTTGCGTATTTTGGGTCAAAGTTTGACCATGTACTGTATTTGACAAGCAAAATGTGAATGCATGTCACCAAAAAAAATGTATCGTTTGGTTCATATCTGAATTTACTTTCAAATTATATTATTTTTGCAACGTATAACATATATTTTATGTGCGAAAATCAAGGTCAATTATGACCCAGAATAAAAGGGAGGCTAGTTAATGTGGGGTCGCTTTCTTAATTGAAGGGTAAATTGATTTTGATTTTGATCCAGTCACAGCGCGCCGGCCCTCTCGTCCAATCCTAAATCACTGCCGCACGCTCCTCTCCCTCTTCTCCATTGCAAAACCACCTCCTCTCCTCTCCATCATCTCCATTCCAAAACCACCGTCTCGCCTCTCCCTCTTCTGATCTTCTCCATTGCAAAACCACCTCGCACTCTGCATATATGCCGGTTCCATACGTACATTTGTGCAGTTCCACCAAAATGCAGCTGAATAACCCTGTTTGCACAGATAATGAAAAGGCGTGATTACATTATAGTGGCACTAGTTGATGAAACACACAAAATAAATAGAAGAAAATATTGCGATAGTATCATAGTATGCCATGCTGCGAGGGCGAGATGGGCCCTGCGATGCCTCATATGGTACGCCTCATACTGGACATCGTCCCAAGTCTCCTAGATACACCTTCTGCTAGTGATGAACATCAGTGTACAGCGGTAGTACAAGGAGGCACCTTGAGACATTCAAATCTCTATTTTTGTACATATCAACTAAAATTAAGCACCCCAGTTTGCAGAAGCGCTTAAACATTAACAATGGGACTAGTTGATGAAACATACATTAACAAAGAGAAGCACTTTCTTTATCTACATTGGAAATGAAATGATAGAGATGACACTCGCTCTATTTTAACTATATTATTACTTCATTTTATCAGTGACTGTAGGGTCGAGCAGGTGGCAAACGAGGTGTACCGTGCGTCGCAAGGATGGAGGCCGGGGGTGCTTAGACTGGGATGCTGAAGCTGGCTCTTTCAGTCACCAACATGGATGATTCAATTCATGGGACCTTTTGGTGCAGTTCACCTAAAATGAAGCAATGTCCCATGAGCTAGCAGCTTCTTCTTCAATTTCTTTAAGAAAAGGGCTCCAGCCCCGGTTCCATTTCCATCAGAAAACGAAACCCACAGAGCTTCTTCTTCATTAGTTGCAATAAAATTGAGCAACATCAAGGTTGGTTGTGAAGCTCCTGGAATGCTCAACTATAATTTGGATGTCATTTGTGCAGTTCAACTAAGATCGAGCGTGAAATGTATATCTCTGTTTGCACAAAAAAGGTGGAAAGGAGGGTGACTAACAAGTGATGAAACATGCATCAAATGAAAAGAAGCATGTTCCTTATCTGAATGGCAATCCTACAAGGACAGTAGCAATTTCTAAAGCACTGGCATTGCTAGATATTAGTGTGGGAATTAGGATTAACTATGACAACCGTTCAACACGACATTATTTTGGGCACGGGAGAGTAGGTGGACCAGGACAGTTGCATTTCTAACGAAAAGAACCAACTTATCTTAATGGGAAATTTTAGCAGGACATGTAAAGAAGTGCCATTGATTCATATTACTGGAGGCGTTATTACATTGAAAACAACATTGGTTTAACGCGTCCTTACTTTTAACAATGCGACTGCTACATTTTACCAGTGGCATTACATAAGAGTGGCTCGGGGCAACAAACATCAGAACAGGATATCTGTGTTGGTCCCATTTTTTTCGGTATAGCCACCTTATACTGTGTGAGGCTAGCAAATCTAGTGCTGGACTTACTCTGTTGAATTGTCCCCTAGTCCCCACTTTCTTTCCTTTTTCAACCAATAGATCAGGTTTATATTGAGTTTGTACTGTGTTTCCCTTTATTTCCCTATTAGACATAGAGACCAGTTGGATTGCCAGTCTCTGCTACTTTTCGCCCCCATTATTTCCTCTTTCGACCGAGTCCTAGATTCAGGTAACAAATCCTCCCCCACCCCCACCCGCTTTCTTCCATGTTTGAACCAAGTAGTACTAGATTCGAGTGCATGAACTAGTTTTACCTCTTAAACGTAAAAAGATTAGGTGGTTTTCGAACAGCCGATCGATCCTATCTACGAGGGGCCCTAAGAAATAGTAAAAGATAAAAATGCAGCGACATCAGGAGCTCAAGAAGTAGAGCAAGGCCGGTTTTGAAGGAAGTTATACTTGATGGTCGCCGGGATGTCGCTAGGTGGGCGGCGGGAGGCCGGATCTGCCCACACTACGGCAGCGAGGAAGAAGGGGTCGAAGGCCCTCCCTCGCCAGCGGTGCTTGGGAGAGAACGACAAGGTAGGCTGATCAGGACGCGCCCAGCAGTGGGTAAGAGCCATCACCGAGGACGACTGCGTCAACATTGCACCTTCTCACCTTCCCCGGCGGAGAGGATCCGGCTGGATTTGTGACAGCGGTGAGCAGAGAGAGAGAGAGAGAGTGGCCACCGCTGTCGTGTTTAGATCTGGAGAGGCCGAGACAGTGTGAAGAGGGCAACACCAGCAAGCAAGCGCGGAGGCTCCTGCCTATATAGTGGAGTAGTACTAGTTTTCTTTTGTCTACCAGAGCCGGCTTGACCTCGTCAATGACTGTCGAGAAGTCTTCATGCACGTGGCCCGGAGGCGTAGTTGTCGTCATTTTGATCTGAAGTGCCAGATTATAACATATAACACGAAAAAATGCCACATGACAAGAAATCATAACCTCACTGCCCAAAGGAGACAACATGAATCCTGACGGACAAACTAGACGAGGAACAAAGCTCAAATTAAAGATAAACTCGTAGAAAAGGGGTCCGTCAATAGATGTCCTAATTAACATAGCCGGCTTGACATAGATGGCAGCCGAGTAGTCACTGTTCGTGCATGTGCCCCCAATGACTAGCCCAACTCAGTTGTCGCTGTTTAATCCTCGCAGTGATCCGAAGCACATGACACCTAATTTTGCGAGATGACAAGAAACCTTTTTTTAGATTTCTCACCACAACTACAACCATGTACAACACAGCCTGCACGATATGTAGACGATAGCCAATCCAGGCGTGTCTGCTGGAGTCTGGTCACATGCATGGACGAATTGATCTTCCGTGTCTTGCAGGGATCATCCAGGCACCAACGTAGTACAACACTTCTCTAGTACTATCGCTCGTCTCCCTCTTCTATTAAGTCACCCGACTTGCAGGGCCGGGGAGTGTGCCTATGGTCGGTTCTCAATTGTTGTCCCACATGTGTGTGCAAACGCAATATGACGTGCATTCCATTCGGAGAGCAGCATGCCAGACCGACCAACCGTCTGGGGTGCGACGCGAACGCGACGGGCGTGCTGTATACTCCATACATGTGTAGCGTCGTTTTCTAGACGCTTTGCTCCATGGCGCGTGCGCAATCCATGGATACAAAATTAGTATATTTTATACTATTTAAAAGTCGAGGGCGGGGCTTTTCCTGTGCGGTAGGCGGCGGGGCAGTTCCGCCTAGTCGGTTCGATAGAGATGCGAGAAGACAAGGGAGTAGGCTGCTGCAAACGTAGGGCTGTGTGATTTGACAGCGAGTTACTGCTGGACAGGTGGGGCCCCGTGATCATGGGAGAATGGAAAGCCACTACCCTGTCGTTCGCACGCTGGCAGTTCGCTCCTACTCGTCCCCGCACGTCCTTCAATACTACAGCGGTTCGCTCCTAGTCGTCCTGTCCATTCACATTACGGAAGTTCCACTAATGCTAACCCTCCTCCCAAATCCATGGCATCCCAAAGCTCCATGATCGGCGGTGAGTACAAGGTTAGAACCATCACCGGCGATGAGTTCGACGTCATCTACACCCGTTCTTCCGCGATGGTGAAAGGATGCCTTTCTCGCTTCAGACACATGTTCGAAGACTCAGATGATGAGTGGGTCACTGGGCTAGATGTTGAGTACACCACAGTCCTGGGACCAGAGAAGGATCTAAAGGACGAAGAGAGGAAGAAGCCCGCCGTGATCCAGGTTTGCGTGCATGACTTATGCTTGGTCTACCACATATGCCATGCCGACGCTGAGTGCCAGGATTTTAAGGACTTCCTCCAGAGCAACCTAGTCAAATTCGTTACTGTAGACTTTGTTAACGACAAAGAAGTCCTGCGTCAGATAGGCCTCGTTGTAGGCAACACCTTCGACCTCTAGAAGAATCGGCTGGTGTCCTCTCGTCAGCCTTCAATGCTGACCCTGGCAGGAGCCATGGTTCATCCTTCGTACGGTAAACTGGATAAACCTCCATACACGTTTCATCGTCATGCATGGCAGCGGAATGTACTAGATATAGACCACATCCACTATGCTGCAATGGATGGCTACCTTTGCTTCAATATCTACGAGGGTTGGATGAAGAGTAACAGCCAAGTGTGCGGTTCAAGCAAAGAAGTATCGGCCAAGAGGAAGAGGGACAAGGACGAAGTCGAGGACGTGGACGAGGACTCTGAGTAAGGTGGCAGTGTCGTTGCTCATGGTGGTTCTAATGCAGTGTCTACCGGAATAGTTGCAAAGTTTAATTTCAGGTGTGCTTAATTTAATTTGAGGGGTGTGTTGTGATGAGCCCCCAGCAGAACTATGTTATGTTTCTTCTTGTTACTTTAACTCTTCAGTACGTACATACTAGTATTTCGTACATTTCATCTTTTAGTTGGTATAGTACTACCACTCGTTTCTTCACATTATATACATACAATATATATGGCCAACATCATATAGCCAGCAGTTTAGTTGTCAAAGAATTTTAGGGTGCTTAGTTTTTTCAAAGAATTCCAGGATGCTTAGAGGGTGCTTCGATCCAAGGGACTTATTTTAGTCTGACTAAAAGTAGTCTCTTTAAGAGGCTAAAGTTCCAAGAACCCCTGACTAAAGAGGGGCTAAAACTAGTCTTGAGACTAAAAACTTTTAGTCAGCGGTACCCCTACTAAAATGTCGATTAGTCCTCTCTCTACTCATTTAACTCCTCTCCTTTAACACAGGCGAGTTATGGATTGGAGGGTTTGGAGGATAATAAATGCTCATTAACTTGATTTTAGCCTTTTTAGTATTTGGATTCAAGCATGGGTGAGGCTAGCATGTTTTAGTCCCACTACTTTTAGTCATGGGACTAAAACGTATCCAAGCACCCTCTTAGTTTTATTTGAGGGGTGGGTTGTGCTGGACACCATTATTGTGACTAGCCTTTTTAATAGTACTATATGCATAATTTGGCGACGAGCGCTCTCTATATGTACCACCTTTTTTTAATTTCAAGTTTTGCTCCATGGCGCAATCCATCGATACTACAGCTGTACAAAAGTATACATTTTTTAAAAGGCTAGAGGGCAGGGCAGTCTAGCTTGGTTGGTTTCACGATAGGCGAGGGCCTTTGTGATTTGACGGCTCATTACTGCTGGAAGGCGGGGCCTTGTGATTTGACTGCTCGTATAAATGCGCTGATGACCTGATCGAGGAGGAGCAAAGAACCGTGCGGTATACTCCAGTTTTCCACTGGAGTAGTACTGCAACGGAGGAGCACGAAACATAGCAGCCCAGTGCCATATGGCGATAAAAAATGATCTAATTTGCTAGTCATCTCATTGTTAGCATTGTTCTATTCATTCCCTAAAAAAACATTGTTCTATTCATGCCTCGCGGAGAACATGACACGTGCGGCAAAACACCCGAAGCAAAAGATGAAACACGGGAGCAAAAGAAGAAGGAAGATTATCACCCCAAATGATCTAATTCGCTGCGGAGTCGTAACTGCTTCTTCATCGCCTCCACGACCTCCATCTCCTTGCGCGTCTCCTCCGCTATCTTCTTCATTCTGTCCATGACGCGGGATTTCTCGACGCGAGCCTTCATCATCTCTTCCACGACCGCATTACGTACCTTGACAGTAGCCGGGTGCTCGATGCGGAGCTTTGCCAACTCCTCCTTCTGTTCCATGATGAGGGCCTGCAGCATCTTCTTCGAGGAACTACTATTCTCATGCAGCTTCTTCCAGCCGGCGTTCTTCTCCTTCAACAGGTCGATCTCATGGCAAAGCTTCGCCTTGTCCTCCTGAAGTCGCAGGATTTTGCCGGTCGCCTTCTTCTCCAAGGCAATGCTCTTCTTTAGCAGCATCACCAAGCCAGCGGTCAACTCCCCCTGCTGATGGAGCTCAGTGGGCATGTCGTCGAGGCTCTCCTTCAGTAACTCCATCAAGCCTTGGATGAACTCCTTCTGCTTATTGAGGTGCTTATTGAGCTGATTGGGCATGCCGTCGAGGCATAACGACTCCAGCTCCGCTGGCTCGGCATGTTCGCCTCTGCGGCTAGGGCGCTCCTGCGAGCCATCGCCTGCCCGTGAGAGATCTTTTGAGGTCTCTGCGTGGCGGCAAGCCCTCTTTTTTTCCACAGCCTTTGTTGCCGCTCCCTTGTTACGAGTAGTTCTCGACCTAGAGCTCTACTCACCAACCATGGCAACGACGGACGAAGAAGAAGCACTTATGAGGAGGAAAGGTAGAGTAATTTTAGGTTAGGTAGTTCCCCTTTTTATAACCTAAGTACTAGCACTAGTACTAATACCTACATAGTGGGAACATGTTCAGGTTTGGTATGTACTAGTAGGTGCGAGCAGGCTTTCGAATGTGATGGGAACAAGGTAAAGACTAATTGCTGGTTTTGGTTTCGAGGCCCGAAACGGCTCCCGATGAGTTTAGCGGAACATAAATTTCAAGTACTACACTGCTCAAATGCGTAAATATTATGTTACTATCAAAAATTGGCACAAAATACGAAGGAGACCAATGGAAGTACCACTGGCAACCCACGATTTAACTACTCGCATGCGCGCAGTGGAGTAATAATGTCTTTCTTTCGCCCTCACGTCCACTCAATTTGCATGCGCTGTATTAATTGACCATCAATGAAGTGAACGACTTTACACACGTCAAATTATCACATGGGGTGGATCTTGGTACAAAATTGCATCCACCCTTGTACCCGCGTGTGCGTGCGAGGGAATGAGTGCGTGCGTGCACATCTTCGCTTCGTGCATGTACCGCCAGTATGGCTCAGGGAGGACGAGTACATTGTTCTGGATCCAGCAGCACGTCACTGTGATCAATCCACGTAAGGAGGTCGCGACAACACCTCCACATGTGCCACGTGGCTTCATGAGCTGTAAGAGAGACACTGTGTAGCGTGCCATTGGTATTCTAATTTACGTGTTTGCACATACTCGAAGTACTAGTAAGGTACACGTGCATTGCACGCATCAGATTTTGCAACCAAATTATGAATAAATACCACACTATAGCATGTAAGCTCTGAGTCATATATGCCTGATGTAGCCCTTCATTTAATTCTTATAGTTCATCTCATTCAAAATCAATTAGTTTTTATAAAAAGCTAAGAACGCAGGAATAGGAAAAACATGGGATTATAGTGGAATGTCGTCTTGAATCCGACAGGATTGTACGAGTGTTTGATTGTGCATAGAAAAAACGCAGAATTCTTTCAAAGAGGTTTGAGTGGATGGGATGTTTCCTATGAAATCTAGTGCAAATGAATCATATGGAAAAATTCCTATGGTTTACAATCCTACGAATCAAACAACCAAGATAGGAAAAATTCCTAATGATTAGAATCCTCCAAAATTCCTTTGAGAATCCTTTGAATCAAAGAAGCCCTTAATCTATTTTATGATTCATGGAATTTTGCGTTGTAAAGCATAAAGTAAAAACAAATAATGGCAATTCAACTAGAAAAAAAAGTTTGGGCAGTTATGATACGGAAGATTCTATAACAAAAGAGAACCACTGTTGTTTTGAGGTTTGTGCATTATGCTTAAGTTCAACCATGGAGTCTGCTAGATTGTACATGTGGCAAAATCCGGTGGGGGGCTAGAAGATGGTGCGAGGGGCCGAGTGGAGGGAGCCTATGAAGGAATGCACAAGTGCGAGATCGATATTTAGAGAGAGGGGGCGAACACGTGCGCTGTTGCGCGCAGTGGAGGAGCCATGAAAAATAAATGAGCTAGGGGGCCAAGCATTGCTAATCCTTTATGAGGAGGGTCAATTCATGAACTTAAACCATTTTTAGCAGCAATTGTCTAATGATCACATTCATATTAGCCTCGATATATAGTGATGTTAGGGGGGGTGGGGGCAGGGCCCTTACTGCCCCCTGTCTTCGCCATTGTGCACGTGTCTGAGAGATGAAGCGGAAGGCATGAATTATGAGAGGGGGACGTTGGATATATAATTAATGTGGGTGTATTAGCTATATATGTTAATCCTATATAGAGAGGTATAGATTGATCAATGTGGACGTGGGAAAGAGGGTGAGACCTCACTGGATATATCGATTGATCGGTTTGTGTGGAAAACTATGAAAGACCTAGCTATATACACACATACATAGAGGAACATCGATCGTTGCGCATGCATGCGTGAGAGATAAAGAAAGCCCGATATGATGGAGAGGGGGATGTGTGTGGGTGTGTGCCTTCATGGGAGACCGGCCTGAAGAAAAAGATTGCATGCGTGCGATGGATAATGCCGCCTGGTAGTGTGTGTGCATGCATGCACGAGAGAAAGTTAGTGGTACAATTATAAAGAGAAGACTACTGTGTGGGTGTAAAAGAATAGGTGAGGTCATAATCAATGTAAAGTTGAATTCAAATATTTGAATAAGAGATCCTGATGTTTGAAACCCATGCATGCATGAATATAACGGAGATCTGCGTGGTGTGGTTTGGAAACGAGCATGTTGTAATGTATACACATTGAACAAGGTCAGACTGACTTGAATTTGAGATACCGATGGCAGACATCATTTGGCCATGTCGCATCCGTGCATGGACACACTATTATAATTGGAGATGATGGGCGGCTTTCGCATCACATATCTATATCTATACCCCTATATATTATATATTATATTTTTTTATATTGTGTGCGGGTAACTTTAACTTTGAAAGATGGTCATTGGATGAGGCGAATCCGATGGTCCAAAGATGGAAAATTTGAGCACTACTGGCCGTTGTATATCATCTAGATTCCACCAGATTTTGCCACATGTATAATCTAGAAGACTCCATGGTTGAACTTAAGCATAATGCACAAACATCAAAACACAAGCACTTCTTATTTTTTCTAGAATCTTCCGTATCAGAATTGCCCAAATGTTTTTCTACATGATTTGCCATTATTTGTTTTTACTTTATGTCTTACGACGCACAATTCCATGAATCTTAAAATAGATTAGCTTTCTTATAAAAACTAGATGATTTTGAATGAAATGAACTATAAGAATTAAACGAACATCTACATCATGCATATATGACTCAAAGCTTGCATGCTATAATGTGGTATTTATTCATAATTTGGTTGCCAAATCTCATGCGTGCAATGCACGTGTACCTTACTCTAGTCTAAATGGTGTTTGTGTGTGTGTGTGTTGTGCGTGTTGAGGTGCAAATTGTCTTTTTTTGGGGTACACGTTAAGCTTGTTCTTCCGAAATTTCAAGCCGCGCCTTGTTATGCCGAAAACTCAAGCTAGCGTCTCTGTTTATCGTGCTGCGAAACTCCCGCCTCTTCAACCCACGCCTTGTTAGCCCGAAATATTTAAGATATATCTTTGTCTCGTTGTGCTCCGACAACTCCCTCCATCTCAACCCGCGCCTTGCTATTCCGAAATTACAACGTCCGCGAAAACTCCCACCTCCTGTGAAATCCCGACACGTGAAATGCCCGTGGTAACCCTGAACCAAAAGAACCGCCTCAAATCGGTGGGGGTACTTTCGTAACTTACCCCACATTTCAGACAAGCGCGTCTCTAAGCCATGGTTTCCCACTGCCATCCCATCAGCCCACCCATTCGTACACTGAGGCCGCGAAAACCCGCGACGAAACCCCACACCCTGCTCCATCCGCCATCTAGCCGGAGCCTCTTCCCCGACGACGTCATCCACAGCAACACCTCGACGTCCCTCATCCACCGTACCGGATGACGATCCGTCGTCGATCTCATTGTCCCGCCGGTTCAGCCACCCCGTCCTCCACCTCCATGGAGCTGCCCCGACTTCCCCCTCGTCTTTTGCGCCACCTCCATTCCCACACCGCCATCTTCACCTGCACCACCGGAAGAGCATCATCATCAGCGTTTCCTCGGATGAAGCTGCGGCCTAATCGGCGCCACCAAAGAGGTTGTACACTAATCGCCGCATTTTCTTCTTGATTCGATCTCACGGTGCTGCCGGCGCTCGGTCCCGAGCTGACACGGCGCGGCTCCATCCACGGCGGCGTCACCGGCCACTTCCTCCACGGCGTCGCTCCCTCGGCGGCGACGTCCACATCAGTAGGAGTTGCTGTTGCTTTGGCTCTCGCTCGCGGTGTAGCTCTGCTCTTACTCTCGGTCCCCTGCCTGGTCTGCTCTTGCTATTGCTCTTGCTCGCACTGCTGCTCTCGCTCTTGCTCTTGCTTGCGATGCTACTCCGATTTAGCTACACTTCAGTCGACTGAATCGACTTTTGGGTCAGTCGATTTTCAGGGGGTGGGGGGGCTCGCCGGGGTGAAGGAAGAACCATCCACAGCGGGGAGGGGGCTCGCTGGAGAGGTACCCCACTATCTATCTTAGGGTTCGGGATGGGGGCAGTGGTCACCGGCGGTGGCGGGGCGTTGGCGGGGCGGTGGCGTGGGGATCGCCGGAGAAAAAGCTCGGCACAGGGGGCCTAGAGGGATGGCCGGGGCGGCAGCGGACCGGCGGTGGGGAGTGTTTTCAGGGCGAGCGGGGCAGTGCACCACCGGCCGTGGGTGGCGGGGGCTGCTGTTTGGCCGGTGGTGGCTGGCGGCTCAGGGGGGTGGAGGTTGAAGATGAACCGCAGGCCCTTGATTTTATATCCAACGGCTGCAAAATCGACTGACCAGAGATGAAAAAGTTAGTTGACCGACGTGTAGCCTCACCTTGCTAGTGTGTTCAGTTTCGACAGCAAAATTCACTTTTGATAGTTAACTTCAGTTTCGACAGTTAAGTTCAGTTACGACAGTTAAATTCATTTTCGACAGTTAAGTTCAAAGATGAGCGGCTGATGTATTTTACATCTAGCACTTTGTGGTAATGTATTTTACGTCATGTATTGGAGATGCTATTACAATTCCACTCAGGTTAACGTTGTTCGTTGTCTCTCTTGTCCTACTTCAGCCTCGACGTCGTACAACCTACCGGAGCTGCTCCAACGACGAAACCCTCCATCACAGTGGAGCAGTACCTCGGGCTCCATCTCCAGAATCCTAAGATCTTCTTCCCCTCCTCCGACAGCCAAGTCAGCCGGAGCATCCTCACCGGCCAACCCAATCACGCTGAGATCGACATGGCTTCGCCAAAGAGGTTGTACACTTGTTGCATCTCTTTTTTACTCTACATGTTATATATATTGTCCATTGAGCACTCGTAGTAACGGGAAATACAATTATTTTATCCTACTATATGACAAGCAGTGAGGTACCAGGCAACTTAGCTATCCGTGATGGACTCTCTTGAATGTCATCATTATTTATCTCTACGCGTTTGAGCTGTGCATTTGTCGATGGGCCTGGGAGTTGAGCTAGTATGGCAGTGCCTGGGTCCAAAGTAATAGAAGTAGCACAAAAACATTTTTTTAGTGTAGGATTTTCCTTGCTCAAGCCTGCCTACTAGAATCGCCAGTGCTTGAAAGGAAAAGTGAATGAAAAACATCGGAATTGGAAAGTTTCCTATGGTACTACTTTTCATGAATTTGGTGCAAAGGAATGGAGCAAAGGAAAACTGTAGGATTTCTTCCTTTAGTGTCTCCTTGAAAGAAAAACCGTAGGAATTCTAATTTCCACTTCTCCTCCTTTTCATATTCCTATTCATCAAGCACAAGACTAAGAGATAGTTGCATAATAGCATTATAACCATACATTTTCTTATGGTTTGACTTAATCTCACCATGCTTTTTTGCATCCTGTGACCTTCCAATTGTTGTGAATCAAACACCCAGATTGGCAGAAATCCTGTGTTTTTAAATTCTCTGTTTTGCACATGCATTCCTATCCTATTCCTGTCTATTTCCTATCCATGCATTGTTAGTATCCTCAAATTCAAACAAGCCCTTACTCAATTACTTCTGTTATAGATATGCGTCAAAGAAAACCTTGTGTGGTTTGTCCTGCTCCTGCCCCGCTGTGTTCCTGAAGGAAATATGCCCTAGAGGCAATAATAAAGTTATTATTTATTTCCTTATATCATGATAAAGGTTTATTATTCATGCTAGAATTGTATTAACCGGAAACATAATACATGTGTGAATACATAGACAAACAGAGTGTCACTAGTATGCCTCTACTTGACTAGCTCGTTAATCAAAGATGGTTATGTTTCCTAACCATGGACAAAGAGTTGTCATTTGATTAACGGGATCACATCATTAGTTGAATGATCTGATTGACATGACCCATTCCATTAGCTTAGCACCCGATCGTTTAGTATGTTGCTATTGCTTTCTTCATGACTTATACATGTTCCTATGACTATGAGATTATGTAACTCCCGTGTGCCGGAGGAACACTTTGTGTGCTACCAAACGTCACAACGTAACTGGGTGATTATAAAGGTGCTCTACAGGTGTCTCCAAAGGTACATGTTGGGTTGACGTATTTCGAGATTAGGATTTGTCACTCCGATCGTCGGAGAGGTATCTCTGGGCCCTCTCGGTAATGCACATCACTTAAGCCTTGCAAGCAATGCAACTAATGAGTTAGTTGCGAGATGATGTATTACGGAACGAGTAAAGAGACTTGCCGGTAACGAGATTGAACTAGGTATTGGATACCGACGATCGAATCTCGGGCAAGTAACATACCGATGACAAAGGGAACAACGTATGTTGTTATGCAGTTTGACCGATAAAGTTCTTCGTAGAATATGTAGGAGCCAATATGGGCATCCAGGTCCCGCTATTGGTTATTGACCGGAGACGTGTCTCGGTCATGTCTACATTATTCTCGAACCCGTAGGGTCCGCACGCTTAAGGTTACGATGACAATTATATTATGAGTTTATGCATTTTGATGTATCGAAGGTTGTTCGGAGTCCTGGATGTGATCACGGACATGACGAGGAGTCTCGAAATGTTCGAGACATAAAGATTGATATATTGGAAGCCTATGTTTGGATATCGGAAGTGTTCCGGGTGAAATCGAGATTTTACCGGAGTATCGGGAGGTTACCGGAACCCCCCGGGAGCTATATGGGCCTTAATGGGCCTTAGTGGAAGAAGAGGAGAGGCAGCCAGGGCTGGGCCGTGCGCCCCTCCCCCCTAGCCGAATAGGACAAGGAGAGAGGAGGTCGGCGGCCCCCTCCTTCTCTCTCTCTCTTTTCCCACCTCGCGAATCCTATTCCAACTAGGATTGGGGAGAAGTCCTACTCCCGGAGGGAGTAGGACTCCTCCTGGCGCACCCTATGATGGCCGGCCGGCCTCCCCCTCTTGAACACATATATATATGGAGGCAGGGGCACCCCAGAAACACACAAGTTGATCCACGTGATCTTACTCTTAGCCGTGTGCGGTGCCCCCTTCCACCATATGCCTCGATAATATTGTAGCGGTGCTTAGGCGAAGCCCTGCGACGGTAGTACATCAAGATCGTCACCACGCCGTCGTGCTGACGGAACTCTTCCCCGACACTTTGCTGGATCGGAGTCCGGGGATCGTCATCGAGCTGAACATGTGCTAGAACTCGGAGGTGCCGTAGTTTCGGTGCTTGATCGGTCGGGCCGTGGAGACGTACGACTACATCAACCAAACGCTTCCGTTGTCGATCTACTAGGTACGTAGATCATACTCTCCCCTCTCGTTGCTATGCATCATCATGATCTTGCATGAGCGTAGGAAATTTTTTGAAATTACTACGAAACCCAACAGTGGCATCCGAGCCTAGGTTTTATATGTTGATGTTATATGCACGAGTAGAACACAAGTGAGTTGTGGGCGATATAAGTCATACTGCTTACCAGCATGTCATACTTTGGTTCAGCGGTATTGTTGGATAAAGCGGCCTGGACCGACATTACGCGTACGCTTACGCGAGACCGGTTCTCCCGACGTGCTTTGCACATAGGTGGCTTGCGGGTGACAGTTTCTCCAACTTTAGTTGAACCGAGTGTGGCTATGCCCGGTCCTTGCGAAGGTTAAAACAACACCAACTTGACAAACTATCGTTGTGGTTTTGATGCGTAGGTAAGATTGGTTCTTGCTTAAGCCCGTAGCAGCCACGTAAAACTTGCAACAACAAAGTACAGGACGTCTAACTTGTTTTTGCAGGGCATGTTGTGATGTCATATGGTCAAGACATGATGCTAAATTTTATTGTATGAGATGATCATGTTTTGTAACCGAGTTATTGGCAACTGGCAGGAGCCATATGGTTGTCGCTTTATTGTATGCAATGCAATCGCGCTGTAATGCTTTACTTTATTACTAAGCGGTAGCGATAGTCGTGGAAGCATAAGATTGGCGAGACGACAACGATGCTACGATGGAGATCAAGGTGTCGCGCCGGTGATGATGGTGATCATGACGGTGCTTCGGAGATGGAGATCACAAGCACAAGATGATGATGGCCATATCATATCACTTATATTGATTACATGTGATGTTTATCTTTTTATGCATCTTATCTTGCTTTGATTGACGGTAGCATTATAAGATGATCTCTCACTAAATTATCAAGAAGTGTTCTCCCTGAGTATGCACGTTGCGAAAGTTCTTCATCTCACGTGATGATCGGACATGGTTTAGTTGATTTGGATCACGTAATCACTTAGAGGATTAGAGGGATGTCTATCTAAGTGGGAGTTCTTTAAGTAAATTAATTGAACTTAAATTTCTCATGAAACTTAGTACCTAATAGTATCTTGCTTGTTTATGCTTGATTGTAGATAGATGGCTCGTGCTATTGTTCCGTTGAATTTTAATGCGTTCCTTGAGAAAGCAAAGTTGAAAGATGATGGTAGCAATTACACGGACTGGGTCCGTAACTTGACGATTATCCTCATTGCTGCACAGAAGAATTACATCCTGGAAGCACCGCTGGGTGCCAGGCCTGCTGCGGGAGCAACACCAGATGTTATGAACGTCTGGCAGAGCAAAGCTGATGACTACTCAATAGTTCAGTGTGCCATGCTTTACGGCTTAGAATCGGGACTTCAACGATGTTTTGAACGTCATGGAGCATATGAGATGTTCCAGGAGTTGAAATTAATATTTCAAGCAAATGCCCGGATTGAGAGATATGAAGTCTCCAATAAGTTCTATAGCTGCAAGATGGAGGAGAACAGTTCTGTCAGTGAGCATATACTCAAAATGTCTGGGTATAATAATCACTTGATTCAATTGGGAGTTAATCTTCCAGATGATTGCGTCATTGACAGAATTCTCCAATCACTGCCACCAAGTTACAAGAGCTTTGTGATGAACTATAATATGCAAGGGATGAATAAGACTATTCCCGAGCTCTTCACAATGCTAAAAGCTGCGGAGGTAGAAATCAAGAAGGAGCATCAAGTGTTGATGGTCAACAAGACCACTAGTTTCAAGAAAAAGGGCAAAGGGAAGAAGAAGGGGAACTTCAAAAAGAACGACAAGCAAGTTGCTACTCAAGAGAAGAAACCCAAACCTGGACCTAAGCCTGAAACTGAGTGCTTCTACTGCAAGCAGACTGGTCACTGGAAGCGGAACTGCCCCAAGTATTTGGCGGATAAGAAGGATGGCAAGGTGAACAAAGGTATATGTGATATACATGTTATTGATGTGTACCTTACTAATGCTCGCAGTAGCACCTGGGTATTTGATACTGGTTCTGTTGCTAATATTTGCAACTCGACATAGGGACTACGGATTAAGCGAAGATTGGCTAAGGACGAGGTGACGATGCGCGTGGGAAACGGTTCCAAAGTCGATGTGATTGCAGTCGGCATGCTACCTCTACATCTACCTTCGGGATTAATATTAGACCTAAATAATTGTTATTTGGTGCCAGCGTTAAGCATGAACATTATATCTGGATCTTGTTTGATGCGAGACGGTTATTCATTTAAATCTGAGAATAATGGTTGTTCTATTTATATGAGTAATATCTTTTATGGTCATGCACCCTTAAAGAGTGGTCTATTTTTATTGAATCTCGATAGTAGTGACACACATATTCATAGTGTTGAAACCAAAAGATGCAGAGTTGATAATGAAAGTGCAACTTATTTGTGGCACTGCCGTTTAGGTCATATCGGTGTAAAGCGCATGAAGAAACTCCATACTGATGGACTTTTGGAACCACTTGATTATGAATCACTTGGTACTTGCGAACCGTGCCTCATGGGCAAGATGACTAAAACACCGTTCTCCGGTACTATGGAGAGAGCAACAGATTTGTTGGAAATCATACATACAGATGTATGTGGCCCGATGAATATTGAGGCTTGTGGCGGATATCGTTATTTTCTCACCTTCACAGATGACTTAAGCAGATATGGGTATATCTACTTAATGAAACATAAGTCTGAAACGTTTGAAAAGTTCAAAGAATTTCAGAGTGAAGTTGAAAATCATCGTAACAAGAAAATAAAGTTTCTACGATCTGATCGTGGAGGAGAATATTTGAGTTACGAGTTTGGTGTACATTTGAAAAATTGTGGAATAGTTTCCCAACTCACGCCACCCGGAACACCACAGTGTAATGGTGTGTCCGAACGTCGTAATCGTACTTTACTAGATATGGTGCGATCTATGATGTCTCTTACTGATTTACCGCTATCGTTTTGGGGACACGCTCTAGAGACAGCCGCATTCACATTAAATAGGGCACCATCAAAATCCGTTGAGACGACGCCTTATGAACTGTGGTTTGGCAAGAAACCAAAGTTGTCGTTTCTGAAAGTTTGGGGCTGCGATGCTTATGTGAAAAAGCTTCAACCTGATAAGCTCGAACCCAAATCGGAGAAATGTGTCTTCATAGGATATCCAAAGGAGACTATTGGATACACCTTCTATCATAGATCCGAAGGCAAGACTTTTGTTGCTAAGTTCGGAAACTTTCTGGAGAAGGAGTTTCTCTCGAAATAAGTGAGTGGGAGGAAAGTAGAACTTGACAAGGTAACTGTACCTGCTCCCTTATTGGAAAGTAGTGCATCACAGAAAACTGTTTCAGTGACACCTACACCAGTTAGTGAGGAAGCTAATGATGATGATCATGAAACTTCAAAACAAGTTACTACTGAACCTCGTAGATCAGCCAGAGTGAGATCCGTGCCAAAGTGGTACGGTAATCCTGTTCTGGAAGTCATGCTACTAGATCATGATGAACCTACGAACTATGAAGAAGCGATGGTGAGCCCAGATTCCGCAAAATGGCTAGAAGCCATGAAATCTGAGATGGGATCCATGTATGAGAACAAAGTATGGACTTTGGTTGACTTGCCCGATGATCGGCAAGCAATTGAGAATAAATGGATCTTCAAGAAGAAGACTGACGCTGACGGTAATATTACTGTCTACAAAGCTCGACTTGTCGCAAAAGGTTTTCGGCAAGTTAAAGGGATTGACTACGATGAGACCTTCTCACCCATAGCGATGCTTAAGTCTGTCCGAATCATGTTAGCAATTGCCGCATTTTATGATTATGAAATTTGGCAGATGGATGTCAAAACTGCATTCCTGAATGGATTTCTGGAAGAAGAGTTGTATATGATGCAACCAGAAGGTTTTGTCGATCCAAAGGGAGCTAACAAAGTGTGCAAGCTCCAGCGATCCATTTATGGACTGGTGCAAGCCTCTCGGAGTTGGAATAAACGTTTTGATAGTGTGATCAAAGCATTTGGTTTTATACAGACTTTTGGAGAAGCCTGTATTTACAATAAAGTGAGTGGGAGCTCTATAGCATTTCTAATATTATATGTGGATGACATATTACTAATTGGAAATGATATAGAATTTCTGGATAGCATAAAGGGATACTTGAATAAGAGTTTTTCAATGAAAGACCTCGGTGAAGCTGCTTACATATTAGGCATTAAGATCTATAGAGATAGATCAAGACGCTTAATTGGACTTTCACAAACCACATACCTTGACAAAATTTTGAAAAAGTTCAAAATGGATCAAGCAAAGAAAGGGTTCTTGCCTGTGTTACAAGGTGTGAAGTTGAGTAAGACTCAATGCCCGACCACTGCAGATAGAGAGAATATGAAAGATGTTCCCTATGCTTCAGCCATAGGCTCTATCATGTATGCAATGCTGTGTACCAGACCTGATGTGTGCCTTGCTATAAGTCTAGCAGGGAGGTACCAAAGTAATCCAGGAGTGGATCACTGGACAGCGGTCAAGAACATCCTAAAATACCTGAAAAGGACTAAGGATATGTTTCTCATATATGGAGGTAACAAAGAGCTCATCGTAAAAGGTTACGTTGATGCAAGCTTTGACACTGATCCGGACGATTCTAAATCGCAAACCAGATACGTATTTGCATTAAACGGTGGAGCTGTAAGTTGGTGCAGTTCTAAACAAAGCGTTGTAGCGGGATCTACATGTGAAGCGGAGTACATAGCTGCTTCGGAAGCAGCAAACGAAGGAGTCTGGATGAAGGAGTTCATATCCGGTCTAGGTGTCATACCTAGTGCATCGGGTCCAATGAAAATCTTTTGTGACAATACTGGTGCAATTGCCTTGGCAAAGGAATCCAGATTTCACAAGAGAACCAAGCCCATCAAGAGACGCTTCAATTCCATTCGGGATCTAGTCCAGGTGGGAGACATAGTAATTTGCAAGATACATACGGATCTGAATGTTGCAGACCCGTTGACTAAGCCTGTTCCACGAGCAAAACATGATCAGCACCAAAGCTCCATGGGTGTTAGAATCATTACTGTGTAATCTAGATTATTGACTCTAGTGCAAGTGGGAGACTGAAGGAAATATGCCCTAGAGGCAATAATAAAGTTATTATTTATTTCCTTATATCATGATAAAGGTTTATTATTCATGCTAGAATTGTATTAACCGGAAACATAATACATGTGTGAATACATAGACAAACAGAGTGTGTCGGTGTATTAGAGTAGGGGTAGCCTATTATCCCGAACTTGTGCACGGGCGGTCGCAGCATCCCGCGGCAAGGCTTGCCGGGTGACCGCCAAGGTCCTCCGTGGTTCCTTTGGAGCCATTCAAGGACAAAGCATCCAAGCCAAGGAGACAAGACCCCGGCAAGAGGAGCTTGCCGGAAGGCCAACCAAGGCATCTCAAGACCCCAGCAAGAGGAGCTTGCCGGTAAGGCCAACCAAGGCATCTCAAGACCCCGGCAAGAGGAGCTTGCCGGGAAGGCCAACCAAGGCATCTCAAGACCCCGGCAAGAGGAGCTTGCTGGGAAGGCTAACCAAGGCATCTCAAGGAACTTGCCGCGACGCGCCACGCGTCCCGGCAAGGCCCGGTGAGCGACAAGCTCCCGGACGCGACAAGACAATGACCGCGGCAAGGCACTTGTCGCGGCAAGCCACCACTCTGTGCCCGTGCTCCAGCACATCCACCAACGTGTCGCTCTGGGACCCTTCTAGGCGTACGTGGCGGGAGGCTGTGCAGCCAGCGGTGCGCGGTGGCAAGCGGCGCTGACAAGATTGCCGTCGTGGCGAGCGGTGGCGTCCCTGACGGTCCCTTTTGCACTATTTAGACGACGCAGACGGGCATTTAATGCCCTTGTCCCCTGTCGTCAGGGTTAGGTATGATACACTGTAGCAGGTAGCTGTACCTACCGCAACACCTTTCCATTTTTACCCTTGTCTGCGTTGCCACCTGTCGGTGACCCCTTGAGCATATAAAAGGAGGCCCATGCGCAACGTAGGGGAGGAAAGAGAACACTCACGCTCGGTCTCGTTAGCTGCTGGGGGGTACTGTAGCACTCTGCGCTCCCGAGCAAGAATTCAATACAAACCACAAAGCAGGAGTAGGGTTTTACGCATCCGTGCGGCCCGAACCTAGGTAAACTGCTCGTGTGCTTCGCCTCGATCCGCTCTTCGTGCGACCCTCGCCCCCGCCGAACCAAAAGGGACTCGGTCCGCCGGTCCCATAGGTGCTCGTGGATTAGTCCCCCGGCATCTTTGGCGCGCCAGGTAGGGGCGTCGAGGTTGTGTGAACCAGATCCGGCGTTCACGCGAGCTAGATCTTCATCATCTTCATCGACATGCCGCCGAAGAAGAAGGCTTCGGAGGCGGCTGCTTCGTCCGCGCCGAACCCACCACCGCCGGAGCAAACGGCTGATGGGGCAGACGCCGGCGGAAGAACGGGCGTGGATGAGGGAGCTCACGGTGCTGCCAGGTCCAAGGACAAGGCTGCGCTGCCCATCGGCGGCGTAGCCGGCTCCCACAACGACCGGGCGCACTCCAAGACCTCGGCGTCCGTACATGCACCACGCCCATCTCAGGAGGCGCGTGACCGGCAGCGTCATGGTACTCACGGTACCATGCGTTTGCTGGACCAAGATCGAGCTGGTGGATCTCGGAGTGCTCAAGACCAGCATGCACGCCAACATGCTGGCACGAGCGAGGCACGGTCGCCTGGACGGGATACTGCTCCTTCTAACATAGTTAGAAGTCCGAGCATATCCCGCTCCTCGCACCGTTCGCCACCGCCACCCGCCTCTACAGCAGAAGCTTTGGCGCGAGCTCAACTGCTCCTGGATTACCCTCCAACGGCAGACAAGATCGACGACTGGAGGGCCACCATTCAGAGTCTCATCGGCTTCGCCAACGGCGACACTCAACGGCAGCCGAGCACGTCGCAGCCGCGGCAAGTCAGCCAGGCATGAGCCGGTGGCGACAAGACCGGTGGGGGTGCAACCACTGTGCACTCTCCGCCCCGAAGGCCAAGATCGCTGACTCGCCGGATCCACCTCGACAGCGACTCCACCGCGTCATCAGATCCACGAGCTCGTCGCGATCAGCGCCAAGTTCTTCACGAACGACAGCAAGAAGACGCTCGTACTCGCATCGAGCGCCGAAGAGAAGCGCGACGTCAATCGGACCAGCGCGCTGGGCCCTCTGTCGACATGCATGCGCCAGGGGAACCAGGCGACTTTCCGTACGCGGTAGGTTGCGCTGCGTTTACTCGTGAGCTGCGGCAAGTCCAGTGGCCCAGCACGAAGAATTTCAAGCCATACGTACCAGAGAAGTACGACGGCAAGTCGCATCCGTCGGAGTTCCTTAGCATCTACACCATCGCGGTGCAGGCTGCCGGGGGGCGGGACAACAAGATCCTTGCCAACTACTTCCCGCTGGTGCTCAAGCCCAACGTCAGGTCCTGGCTCATGCACTTGCCGGACAACTCCATATCCTCCTGGGCAGACCTATGCCATCAGTTTGTCGGCGCCTTTACAGGCGGCCACAAACCTCATGGCCAAGAGAGTGACCTTCATCTGCTCGCCCAGAAGGAAGGAGAGCCCCTGCGCAAGTACATTCAGAGATTCAGCCGTGTATAGCACAACATCCCAGATGTCCACCCTGCCGTGGTCATCAGCGCGTTCCATCAGAACGTGCGTAACCGCAGGATGCGGGAGGAGATGGTGATGTGCAGGATCAGAGACGTCAGTGAGCTGTATGCCCTGGCCGACAAGTGTGCACGTGCTGAGGAAGGGAGGAAACTCCCCGGAGAGAATACAGGAGCAGGAGGATCTGACAGCGAGGATGCTGCCCCGGCAAAGAAAAACCGGCGGCGGAACAACAGGAAGAAGAAAGGCAAAGATGTGCTAGTCATTGAGCAGTCCGGCAACGAAGGTGGTGCCAAGAAAGCCAAAACTGGTAGCTCCGGCAAGGAGATTGCCGCATGCACCAACTGCCAGGCTGTGGCGGTCGCCGACAAGCAGGACAACACCGACAAGCAGTACTGCAAGATCCACCGCACCAAGGGCCATGACCTCCAGAGCTGCAAGTAGGTCGAGCAGCTTGTCCAGCAGCAAAAGGCTGAATACGAGCGACGCGACAAGGAGAGGGCCCAAGGAGGCGCTGGAGAATCCGGCAAGAAGCGCGCCGGCCGGGGAGGACGCCGCGGCAAGGCCAAGCAGCGGCAAGGAGACAGACCTCCCCGCGGCCGCGACAAGGATGAAGATGACGACGACGACGAAGACATGGATGGTGTCGAGACCAGTGAGCAGGAGTTCCAGAAAGCCACAGAGGTCTTGTGCATTGACGGTGGTGCTTCTCTGCATACTTCGCACCGCCAACTCAAGCAGTGGGTGCGGGAAGTCAATGCGGCGGAACCACCTGTCGAGTCACGCAAGCTTTTGAAATGGTCCAGCACGCCTATCATCTTTGATACTGAGGACCACCCTGATCGCACAACTGCGGTCGGGTGCTTTCCGATGTTGGTTTCACCAACTATCCGCAACCTCAAGGTCACTAAGATGCTAGTTGACGGCGGGGCCGGCTTGAACCTGATCTCCTCCGCTGTACTCCAGAAACTCCAGATCCCTGACAGCGAGCTTGAAGAGACCGGCACATTCCAAGGAATCAACCCGGGAAGGAGCAAGCCGAAGGGGAAGGTCACGTTGCCAGTAACATTTGGCAGCGAGGTGAACTTCAGGACTGAGAGGGTCACTTTTGACGTTGCCGATTTTCCATTGCCTTACAATGGGATACTCGGCCGTCCAGCACTCGCCAAGTTCATGGCAGCCTCTCACTACGCATACAACATGATGAAGATGCCATGCCCGATAAGCGTCATCTCTGTCCCTGGCGACAAGAAGGATGCTCTTATCTGCGCCGACAAGATCTACCGGGAAGCGGCAGCCACAACAGATCTCAAGTCACCTGCCGTTGAAGCTCCCGGGGGGAAGAAGAAGACCAAGTCCGGCAAGAGTTCTGATGCCCACTCCGGCAAACGCACCTCTTCGGAGTGCTGCGCTGCCGTCGAGGACGCACCATCAAGCTCCACCGGCAACTGTAAGAAGACAATGGCAGCTCCGCCAGAGACCAAGAAGGTGTCCGCCAAGGAGGATGGCACTGGTGGTACCTTCACCATCAGTGCCACTCTCGACCCTAAATAGGAAAGCGCGCTCATTGCTTTCCTGCGGGCGAACATCGACGTGTTTGCGTGGCAACCGTCTGACATCCCCGGTGTACCCAGGAAAGTAATTGAGCACCATCTTGCGGTTTGTCCTCATGCGCGGCCCGTCAAGCAGAAGGTCAGGAAGCAAGCAGTGGAGCGCCAAGAATTCATCGCAGAAGAAATCAAGAAGTTGGAAGCAGCAGGCCTTGTCAGAGGAGTGCTCCATCCTACGTGGTTGGCCAATCCTATAGTCGTGCACAAGGCGAACGGGAAATGGAGACTTTGTATCGACTTTACCGATGTTAACAAAGCTTGTCCCAAAGACCCATTTCCTTTGCCGTGCATTGACCAGATTGTTGACTCGGCAGCCGGATGTGACTTGCTTTCATTTCTTGACGCATACTCAGGATACCATCAGATCTTCATGGCAGAAGAGGATGAGGAGAAGACCACATTCATCACTCCATGTGGCATGTACTGTTTCATACGGATGCCTTTCGGTTTAAAAAATGCTGGTTCAACATTTGCAAGGGTAGTCCATGTCGCTCTTGAGCCACAAATACACAGAAATGTAGAAGCCTACATGGATGACATAGTGGTCAAGAGCAAGGACAAGGCAACTCTGATACAAGATTTGGACGAGACCTTTGCAAATCTGCGCAAGATCAGCCTCAAGCTCAACCCCGAGAAGTGTGTGTTTGGAGTCCCCTCCGGCAAGCTTCTCGGGTTCTTCGTGTCTCAGCAGAGAATCGAAGCCAATCCCGACAAGATCAAGGCCATTGAGCAGATTGAAGCACCAAAGCGCGTCAAGGATGTACAAAGACTTGCCGGTTGCGTGGCTGCTCTCAGCAGGTTTATCTCTAGGTCTGCTGAGCGCGCCCTGCCGTTTTTCAAAATATTGAAAAAGGCAGGTCCAATGAAATGGACTCCGGAAGCGGAGGCTGCGCTGCAAGACTTGAAGAGATACCTGTCCTCCACTCCAACACTTATCGCACCTAAGCCACAAGAGAAGTTGCTGCTGTATATAGCGGCAACCAATCAAGTGGTTAGTGCTGCGTTAGTAGCAGAGAGGGAGGCAGATGACGAGCCAGCAACCACGGCAGGCGCATCCAGCGACAAGCAGGGGGCTTCCCCAACAAGCTCTGGTCCCGACAAGGATGGATCTGCACAGACGCGCGAGGAGACACAGAAGAGAATGCTACAGCGCCCAGTTCACTTTGTCATTTCCCTTCTGCAGGGGGCTAGGTCAAGGTACTCTGGCGTGCAGAAATTGCTTTTCGGCCTTCTCATGGCCTCGAGAAAGCTGCGCCATTACTTCCAAGCACATGATATCACAGTTGTCACTCGTTTTCCGCTAAAGAGGATACTACAGAATCCAGAAGCGACAGGCAGGATTGTTGAGTGGGCACTGGAACTGTCAAGCTTTGGCCTCAAGTTTGAGAATACTTCAACTATCCAAAGCAGAGCATTGGCAGAATTCATAGCAGAATGGACGCCAACACCAGATGAAGAAATTCTAGAAACAAGCATCCCCGTCGAGGAAGCAAGCAAAGAGTGGCTGATGTACTTTGATGGTGCCTTTTCGCTGCAAGGCGCCGACGCTGGCGTGCTGCTTGTCGCACCCACCGGAGAGCACCTCAAGTACGTAGTCTAGATGCACTTTCCCAAGGAGCAAGCAACAAACAATACTGCAGAGTATGAAGGCTTGCTTGCCGGTCTCAGGATCGCGGCAGACCTTGGGATCAAGAAGCTCATTGTCAGGGGTGACTCGCAGCTTGTCGTCCGCCAAGTGAACAAGAGCTATCAGAGTCCGTTGATGGAAGCCTACGTCAATGAAGTGAGAAAGCTAGAAGAGCACTTTGACGGCCTACAGATGGAGCATGTTCCAAGAGCTCAGAACGCCATTGCCGATGGCCTATCAAAGTGCGCCGCACTTAGGTTACCTGTGGAACCAGGGATCCTTGTGCTCAAGCTGACTCAACCGTCTGTAACGCCATCAACTGGACAGAGCAAGAAGAGGAAGTTGATTTCTGGTGACTATTTTCCGGCAGAGCTTCCCGAAGCCGCCGCCAAGAAGGTCCCCAAGATCAATGCCAAGAGCGCTGAGGAGCAGTCTGCTCCGGCAAGCCCCAGGTTTTGTTCCGTTGAAGCAGAAGCTCCCGACAAGTTTTGCTCCGGCAAGCTTGCCGGGGAACATCAAGCTCCGGCAGAGCCACAGGTTCTCGCCATAGAAGCGGATGTTCCCGCAGCAGCAGATTTGCCTTTAGTCCTTGTTGTCGAGCCACAAGCTCCAGCATGGACACAGCAGATTGTCCGTTTCCTTCAGACAGGAGAACTTCCCGAAGAGCAAGAAGAAGCGGAAAGAGTAGCCCGGCAGTCAAGTATGTACCAGTTTGTCGACAACACACTGTACAGAAGAAGACTCAACGGTGTGAAATTGAAGTGTATTCACCGGGAAGACGAACAAAAGCTGTTGGCAGAGATACATGGAGGCATATGTGGTCACCACATTGGCGCAAGAGCACTTGTCGGCAAAGCATTCCGGCAAGGTTTCTTTTGGCCGATAGCCCTCCAGGATGCAACTGCACAAGTAACCAAGTGTGAAGCGTGCCAGTTCCATTCCAAGCAGATACACCAACCAGCTCAAGCTCTCCAGACGATCCCTTTATCCTGGCCATTTTCGGTCAGGGGGCTCGACATCCTCGGCCCCTTTCCCCGAGCAGTCGGGGGCTTTGAGTACTTGTACGTTACAATCGACAAGTTCACAAAGTGGCCGGAAGTGGAAGCAGTGAGGAAGGTGACAGCACAGTCAGCAGTCAAGTTCTTCATGTCGATTGTTTGCCGCTTCGGGATCCCTAACAGGATAATCACCAACAACGGTACGCAATTCACGAGCCGCACCTTCATGCAGTACGTCCAAGATCTTGGCGCCAAGGTCTGCTTCGCTTCTGTTGCTCACCCGAGAAGCAACGGTCAAGCGGAGAGGGCAAATGCTGAAGTGCTGCGCGGGCTCAAGACCAGGACTTTCGACAGGCTGCACAAGTGCGGAAGAAACTGGATCGAGGAGCTGCCGGTGGTTCTTTGGTCGATCAGGACGACGGCAAATCGAGCCACTGGCCAGACACCTTTCGCTCTAGTCTATGGATCAGAGGAAGTTCTCCCCACGGAACTCGTATACGGGTCACCTCAAGTGCTCGCTTATGATGAGCTTGAGCAAGAGCAGCTGCGACAAGATGACGCGCTACTCCTTGAGGAAGACCGTCTTCAAGCTGCTGTACGAGCTGCTCGCTACCAGCAAGCTTTGCGCCGCTACCATAGCCGCAAAGTTAACGCCAGAAGTCTCAAGGAAGGCGACCTTGTTCTTTGGCGTGTTCAGTCCGCCAAGAATTCCAACAAGTTGACGCCGAAGTGGGAAGGCCCTTACCGGGTGAAACGAGTCACTAGGCCTGGCGCTGTCCGCCTTGAGACCGAAGATAGCATTCCGGTGAACAATTCCTGGAACATTGAGCATCTTCGTAAGTTTTACCCGTAAGGCGCGGTTGCCGGAACCTGTTCCGGCAACCACCTTTTGTACAAGTCTTGCCGCTGTTGCATGTAATCCTTTGTACAAAGCCGGGCGCAGACCCCGTGCATAAGTAAAGCTCATATGCTCCGCACATATTGTCAATTTCATGCTTTCTATTTTTTGCATATGTGATCTGACACTTTGTGCAGCACCTACTCCCCGGTAAGCAATAACGAGCCGTAAGGCTCCATATCTTTATTTTCTCCTCTTTGTTTTTTCTCAAGGAAAGGAAGGTTCCCTCGCCCACAAGTTTGCCAAGGGGGAAAGGAGAAGATAATGGTATGGACCAGGCGTCGTTCAAGAAAGTTTCGCCTTACCGGGAAGCAAACAACAGTAAAGCTAAGTTGCCAAAGTTTGAGCAATCAGATTTTTTAATTTTTAAGTTATCTCCCTTGAACGACCGCACTTTGTATGGAAAACCTGTGCGCGGAGGAACCAACTGGTAGCTAGTTGCGCCCTTACTTTGTTTCGAGTCCGCTCAACAACTTAAGTGAGCTACGACTAGTTCCGACAAGGTTTCTTGTCGGTAGCGGCACCGCCAGCAGGCTGCTGACGTCCCGCACTCAGCGCTCGCGGCTAAGGTGCTTGCACCGGCAGCGTCTCCGCAAGGCCGGGGACGTAGCGGAGCGGCAGACGAGTCAACAGCCGCCGCGCCGCGCGACACGCTCCACCGCGGCAGAGTGTCACTAGTATGCCTCTACTTGACTAGCTCGTTAATCAAAGATGGTTATGTTTCCTAACCATGGACAAAGAGTTGTCATTTGATTAACGGGATCACATCATTAGTTGAATGATCTGATTGACATGACCCATTCCATCAGCTTAGCACCCGATCGTTTAGTATGTTGCTATTGCTTTCTTCATGACTTATACATGTTCCTATGACTATGAGATTATGTAACTCCCGTGTGCCAGAGGAACACTTTGTGTGCTACCAAACGTCACAACGTAACTGGGTGATTATAAAGGTGCTCTACAGGTGTCTCCAAAGATACATGTTGGGTTGACGTATTTCGAGATTAGGATTTGTCACTCCGATCGTCGGAGAGGTATCTCTGGGCCCTCTCGGTAATGCACATCACTTAAGCCTTGCAAGCAATGCAACTAATGAGTTAGTTGCGAGATGATGTATTACGGAACGAGTAAAGAGACTTGCTGGTAACGAGATTGAACTAGGTATTGGATATCGACGATCGAATCTCGGGCAAGTAACATACCGATGACAAAGGGAACAACGTATGTTTTTATGCGGTCTGACCGATAAAGATCTTCGTAGAATATGTAGGAGCCAATATGGCCATCCCGGTCCTGCTATTGGTTATTGACCGGAGACGTGTCTCGGTCATGTCTACATTGTTCTCGAACCCGTAGGGTCCGCACGCTTAAGGTTACGATGACAATTATATTATGAGTTTATGCATTTTGATGTACCGAAGGTTGTTCGGAGTCCCGGATGTGATCACGGACATGACGAGGAGTCTCGAAATGGTCGAGACATAAAGATTGATATATTGGAAGCCTATGTTTGGATATCGGAAGTGTTCCGGGTGAAATCGGGATTTTACCAGAGTACCGGGAGGTTACCGGAACCCCCCGGGAGCTATATGGGCCTTAATGGGCCTTAGTGGAAGAAGAGGAGAGGCAGCCAGGGCTGGGCCGTGCGCCCCTCCCCCCTAGTCCGAATAGGACAAGGAGAGAGGAGGCCGACGCCCCCTCCTTCTCTCTCTCTCTCTTTTCCCACCTCGCGAATCCTATTCAAACTAGGATTGGGGGAGAAGTCCTACTCCCGGAGGGAGTAGGACTCCTCCTAGCGCGCCCTATGATGGCCGGCCGGCCACCCCTCTTGAACATATATATATGGAGGCAGGGGCACCCCAGAAACACACAAGTTGATCCATGTGATCTTACTCTTAGCCGTGTGCGGTGCCCCCTTCCACCATATACCTCGATAATATTGTAGCGGTGCTTAGGCGAAGCCCTGCGATGGTAGTACATCAAGATCGTCACCACGCCGTCGTGCTGACAAAACTCTTCCCTGACACTTTGCTGGATCGGAGTCCGGGGATCGTCATCGAGCTGAACGTGTGCTAGAACTCGGAGGTGCCGTAGTTTCGGTGCTTGATCGGTCGGGCCGTGGAGACGTACGACTACATCAACCAAACGCTTCCGTTGTCGATCTACTAGGTACGTAGATCATACTCTCCCCTCTCGTTGCTATGCATCATCATGATCTTGCGTGAGCGTAGGAATTTTTTTGAAATTACTACAAAACCCAACAGTTCCACCCTAGCTCAGCTGCTCCAATGACGGAAGGGTTCACCACAGCAGGGATCCGCTCTCTAGACTGTCTTTCGCCGCCTCAGATCTTCTTCCCCGACGCCGGCAGCCACGACAACTGCATTACCATCATCAATTGAGCAGATGACCTTGAGGACTACACAGGTCCGCAAGAGAGGTCGCACTCTTCCGTGTCTGCTTACGTTATGTGTCGCTTAATATGATGACATGCTACATTATCATCGTGTTCACCTATGAGACTCCGAGTCAGGTCCAAACTAATGCTGAAACTTGAGTTTTTAAATAGTTGTGGGGTACATATTGGGTGTTTCATGTTGAAACTTGAGTTTTTAAATAGTACTATCTGTCTACTATCTGGTTAATCTCCGGTGTCTACTATGAGTTTCATGTTGGGTGCAAACAAACATTAAAGGAGCCATTATCTGTATTTTTTAACTAAAGCTATTATCTGTCTGCTATCATTGGTTTTGGGTCTATCCACAGTTTGCTACCATCACTCTGGATTTGTGCATGCACTCCTTACATAATCTCACTATGTTTTATTCCTATGCATGCCAGTTATTGTACACAATGGAACTGATCATGTAGAGCAAAAGAGACGAGCCTTGCATGGCAATAAAATTTCATGCAGACGTCGTTCCATGGTGGGCACAAAGGCAGCCCCCCTCCACCCATTTCGGATCATAATCAAGAGGAAGATAACTGTTCTGAGGGGGATTCAGAAGGAGAAGACCACTCCTATTTACCCCATGAGGTCTTCGCTCTAACTTGGCATGCTGATGTTGGTAATATCATGCATATGGTGCCTTGCATTGCTTACTGTATACATTAAATATGTCATCTTCTTAGTTTAGACATGCTTTGTGTCAATGTCATCTATTTAGTTTCTTTATCATATATGTGAATCATGCAATGCCATCTTGTCTAGCCAGGCATCATATATGTGAATTTTGCAATGCCACCCCGGTTAGCCAGTCATCTTATATGTGAAGTATAGCATGCCATCATTTTTTATTACGTGTTAAATTTGTCAACAATTTTAGTACATTCAATTACTCTTCCTGTGCATCAGCCATTCGGCACGGTCATGGAAAAATTTGGAGTGGAAACAAGGTATTTAGAGCAGATAATGCTATCTGACGAAGCGCATGTCTTGCTGGTTACTGATAGCTCCTCAGAGGAGGATTCAGAGACAGATGACCAGTCATATCCCCCCCCCCCCCGAGGTGCATGCCCTAACTTGGCAGGGTTATGTTGCTCATATCGTGCGTATGGTATCTTGCATTGCTATGTCATTTGCTTAGTTTAGACATGCTTTGTGTGAATGCCACATGTTTAGTGTCTAATTACCATATATGTGAATTATGCAATGCCATCTCGTTGCAAGACATTATATATGTGAATTATGCAATGTTATCTTGTTGCAAGGCATTATGTATGTGAATTATGCAATGCCATGATGTTTAGGC